>NW_027270933.1:720000-1330000 GCF_040938485.1 Diadema antillarum
GCCCATTGTATCAAGATCACTGATCGCTAAAATGTTCGCCACTTCCGCGAAGTCGCACTGGGGCTTCCTAGTCTTTATTGCAGGTTATGACTATCCTCGACATCGGTATTGAAAACCTTTTATAGATGGCAACCAGCAGTCTAAGCAGGTGGGATCAAAGCAAATTCGAGTTTCTCCGAAAAAAAATCTGTCATCGTCCAAAAAAGATGGTGAATCACCGAATTAACAAAAACCCAAAGGACCTTATGGTGGCGATTCCAAGCAATGGCATAGAATATGAGTCATCCGATTTCATGCCGAGATTACCAGCACTTGAGACATATTGAATGCCATTCCCTATTATTCTTAATCCATTTCACTATTTGATTTATATACCTGACAGAGGCGTGGAAACTTGAATTTGACAATAAAGTGAAACTTGTCAGTACATACATGTATATTACCACACACTCGGCTTAAAGGGATCGTATAGTTTTTGTTGAGACCTAACTTCAGGTTTCCGACATTAATTTGGTGAGATGATTAGACACTTCTTATAAATATGAAAGAACATGTAATTCCAAGAGGAATTCAACGTTCATTTAATGAAAATTGGTTTTGAAATGGCTGAGATATCCAAAACAGAACGATCCTAATAGAAGGTGGGACCCACCTTTTATTAGGACTGCTTTGTTTTAATTTGTTTTGCGGTATTTCAGCCATTCCAAAACCGATCTTCATCAAATAAATTTTGAATTTCTCTAGAACGGTATGCTTTGTACTATTTCATAAATGGTTTCTTGGTATCTTGCAAAAAGTTAAAAGCCCAATCCTTATCTCTACCAATACTACACCATCCCTTTACGGATATACCTGTGTTTGTTTCTCATCTTTTAGGATAGAATACCTATTCCAGTGGTTTGCATACCCTGCTATGACATCGTTTACCAGCACTTGCAAGAGGAAAAGAGAAAGAAAATCCCCCGCCTGTATTTACCTTTCCAAACGATCGCTTATTCCTGTCAAATTGAATTCCGTCCGTCAGCGATATGGAAATCAGCTGCTCCCCCATTGTGGGTAATCTGATTAGAATGTTCCATTTCTTGCCACGGGTAGGTCAGAATATCAATTAATGAATATCCCTCCGGCAAGCCTCATTAAGGCGGAAACATGAATTCGGGCTAAGTTGAAATGTTCTCCACGGAGACTTTGTGCTGGAGTAATCAAATTGTGCTACAATTTCTTACTGCTATACATAATTCCTGTTCTAATTCAATGAGGTTATTATTGTTATCAAACCTTTTTACACCAGTATTTACTTATAGCTCATTTCATTCTTGATGTTAGGTGAGTTTAATTTCTTGATTGATTCTCGATTGATTTAAGCAAAATGGAAAAGATCCAAGACAGTAAAAGTTACGACACAATGCAGAGAAAATCAGTGGTGGACATGATATTCACTCCAGTGGACATAATATCTAGGCCAGTAAAAATGGTAAACAATGTTGTTCTGCGGGCACAGGGAAGTTTGGAATGTACTGCTAACAGCTAAAGAATACAAATGTACAACAACAAGGTAAACTATGAACAACTTACAAAGGGACCGCATAGCAATATATGAGGTGATGAAGAAGTACGCATTGATTATGAATATGTAATGAAATAGATCGTATTTAGAGAAAACAAATTGATAAAAAAAAACAGGTAAAAGAAAGTAAATAAATGGCTCTTATAACCAAATAGGACCCTACAGGATATGCTATATTGCAACAAGTGTTCAGAATGCAGATTTGGCATGTATGTTATTTTTTTTTATTGCAAACACCACACACCTTCCGTGTATTAACCTACAGCTGTCACCTAGCTACACAGGCGTTTTGAAAGATTATGAGCACAGTGTTTTGTTGCTTTGTGTCTTGAATGGTGTATAGTGCTTATAAATAGTCCTGTGGACTTTTTGGAAGGGAATAAAAACAAGGAGATGCCTTAATCATTAATTTTGTGCTAAAGTCTGGGTAAATACAGAATGTGACGATGACGGAAATAAAATGGCTATGATACTATGGATTAATTTAATGTGATCGTCACGCAAATGCGATCACTTTATCAATTTATTGCTGAACAGGTGGAGGACGAAATGAATATTTGAACACATGGTGATTATCGTCTTGATTTATGGTTGAATGGGGAAATCCCTCCGACGCGAACACGCGGCCTTGTAAAATGTACACTCGCATGTTTCATACTGTAATTATCATACTTTCATGTCATGCATGGCAGGTTCTTTCATCATGAACGGTTTGAATATTGGGCAAGACATCCGTGCATGCCAAATTGGGAACTCATAACATCTCATGATACGATAGATGCCCGCAATGTCTCATGTGACATTTCGTCAAGCGAGGCATTTAAATTTCTGATGGATTTTTTTTTTTTTTTGGGGGGGGGGGGGATGGGGGTGTATGTGTTTCATATGCAAAGACTCTCTTGCAGCATATTCTTCCTGTAGGAAGCAAATTTGGGATTGTCATTTCCATGGCATTAAATTGTTATTAACTTGTAGCAGCTTTAGTGTCACTTTTGACCACATTCACAAACATTGGAAAAATAAATAAAATCAATAGGGCCCAAAATTATAATGCTTCGGGGTCTTAAACTTTATTTACAAAGGGGGAATGGGAAGGGTAGTTGTCTTTTACAACTTGCCTCCATAGATTATCGTAGATTTTATCCACAGACGTTGTTTACCAGTACTACAGCAAACTTTAAACTAAATAAAATTCCATAATATACCCTCAGATTTTTACGTAACGCAACTTAGAAATATAATGTATATACATGTATATAAATATATATATATGTATATATATATATATATATATATATATATATATACATAAAAGACCTCTGATCTTTTATTTTGATTTATATCTTCCTCAAAATAAAATCTGCCATTGACTTGACAAAGCTCTATGGGCGTAAATTCGTTAAAACTACGTCTTTCACGGAGTTTTTTTTAAGAACTACGGTTGTGAACCAATACTTTCTTGGACTCCGAGCAGAAACCTATTGCAGTTATATATATATACATACATACATACATACATACATATACATATATCTCCTTCATTTTTCACATGTATTCGACCTTTCTTTGTCTTACGTCTTAGGATTTCCTTATCTTAGAAATAATTCACATCAGCAAACACCAACAATGATTTTGAAAGCAAATACATGTTGTAATTGTAAAACTCAACTAAAATCACTTTCTGGATGTCATTGCATTATTCATTTATTAATCTAAAATGACGAAGTAATGAAGACAAAAAAAAAAAGAATCATGTGTTGGTGACTTGTAATGAATTTAATTCGATGTAATTTACACACACATGATTCACTATCAAATAACGCAATGTGAAAAACAAAATCGCAACATGTGAACAATGAATATTAATACTCTAATCTCCAGAAAACTTTTGAATGACAGATATTAGTACGTGCATTCTTGTGACTAAAAGTGACTTAATATAGTAAGTTTAGACATGATGCGATAATTTTATTCATCGGTGATCTACGTTAGACTTTTCAGCCCTACTCAGTCTAGGTGTCGGATACTTTTTCTCTTTAATAGTTCATACACATCGATCATAATGCTCACACGTCTAGTATGACCAGTCAACGCACAGCTTGGGCACGTTAATGTGCCGAAAATCCGAAAAATGACTGCATCATTCCGATAACGCTTTATTCACATCCAGTGTGTGTCAAGATTAAAAAAAAAAGAAAAGATGGATCGGTTAAACCTTTGCACAGCGAATTAAATTAACAGGCCGATTGCGATTGGGTTGCAATTAACATAATGGGGGCCTCTATAAATTTCACCGAATGCGTTGATAGCACGATTTACTGCGAGAGCATATGGTGACGAGGGAGAGAATATTGACCTCGCATTATGCGCTGCTTACTGGCTACAAGTTAGGGAAAAATCGTATTGGTCAAACCATACTGAGCCCCAAATGTATGCACGGTATAGACTATTGCCTGCAGGCAATAGTGCCAGGTTTACATGGCCACTTGTCGGGGCATACAAATACTAATGATAGCAACCTCGGAAGCGGTACTTGTATTGCGTTATCGCCTTACATTAACTTGCGAAAATTCCGCCAATGATCAAAGTGAGTAGCTGACTGAACGAAACGATTGCAACATAAGTAACAGATGTGTCGTCTATAGATACCTAATAGCTAGCACGTAAGTTGCATTTATGCATAGCCAGGGGCAATCTTGAAAGGATGTACTTAAACCTTGTGAAAAAAAATATAACCCCCCAGGTATTATTCATTCAAACATTGCTATATAACAACAAAATTTCCAAACAAAATCGTCAAGAAATCCATGTATAATCACTGACAGATAGATTTCCAATTAGATTGTCATGAAGTAATAATCCAGCATTTTTTATGCGACAGAAATTATGTCATTTGTATCCATACAATCAAGAATAGGATAAGTTTCAATTAATAGCATTTTGAAAATTGGGGTGTGTCAAACCTGTAACAGAACAAAGTGCAGTGTTCCTCGACTTGAAAAGAATTATGCGATGCAAAAGCATGTTTGCTTGTATTGACTAAACCCCCCCCCCCCCCCCGATCACCTCCACTTATGCGACAAAAGAATGTCTAGGTATGTGCCATATATATTCTGTGATAATATTTCTACCATTCATTTTTTCCTTTCAATTGTTGCTTCAGTATTAATATGATTAACAAAAGTTTTAGAATACTTTGCATGTTTCCCATCAATGTCTTTTGTTAATCATATTAGTAATATGGGATATATGCAAGTGATGCTTAGCGTAGGGAGAAGTGTATTCCATTGTGTTTTGTTAATCATATTAGTACCTGTACTTTAACAATAATTGACAGAATAGATGTCACTTGTAGAAGTAGTCTGGAAGGCTTATTTGTGGGAGTATCCAAATAATCTGAAGAAAAATAGTGAGAAAATTATCATAAGACGTAGGACACAGATGTGTTTTGTTATTCATTTGGCCGCATAGGTGATGATGAAGGTATCATGAATCAACACAAATCAACAAGCATTTGCATTCATAGTTCCTTTAACTACTAGTGCGAATGCGATGTCAGATGATTGAGGCGAAAGGGGTCAGTAAAAGACTCTAGGAATGGCTATTAGCGATCTCAAGAGGAAATGGAGGGAGACATGGGATCGACGGGGGAAACTGAAAGCATCATCACGCATCAAGAGGAGGAGACGAACCATGTAGGAAAAAAAATCAAGAATCAAATTTGGCAAGCGTCTTTATAGACGTGCAAGCGCACACTTTTCGGCGAATCTCAAGAGTATACCGAGTAGGCTGGTAGGGATGAGTCGAAATGCCGTGTCGTATTTGAGGTTCGATCCGCACCACTTTTCTCTTAGCACTCGGTTCATTCGAAAGAAAAGGCGCAGAATTTGTTTCTACAAAATGATAAAAGACGAGAAATAGAGGGAATGTGTGTGTGTGTGTGTGTGTGTGAGAGAGGGGGGGGGGGGGAAGAGGAAAACAGTGAAGGGGTGGGGAGTTTAATTAGGATATTGGGCTTTTGAGTGGGTTACTGATGGCCCTGGATTAATGAGGGAGAGCGTGAATGACAGTTTCAGGACACGTTTAAAATAGAAGTAATATGTGCCCAGCTTCTGTGTAGCATGTGAATGCCTCCACGAAGCATCAAGACTTTTTCCAAACTTTTTAGCCCTCCATGGACTATTTCATTATCTCTCCGTCAATATAGTACAACTCAACACATTCAACCCTAATCTCTTTTTTTTTCTTAACATTTCTCTCGTAAACATTTACACAAACAAATGTTGGAGTGACTGCCACTTTAAACTGAACTTGTTGAGAGTACCCGATACAGAATAAATATATCTCTCATCTGCATAATATTCAATACTATTTTTTCTTCGTAAAGTTAAACCTAGGGACTCTGTGTTATTTTTTTATACTTTTGTACAAACAGTAGTTGCTTAATCAAAATCACGACACAATTTAGAGCGTCGTTTCTCCTTTCTTTAACCCCCCCCCCCCCAAAAAAAAAAATAAATAAAAATTCAAGACTACACTTTATCTTTGCTCTAGAACCTTCATTTATCCACATTTCAGTTTCATTCCAGATTGACTTACTATGATACAGTTTCACATTCATAAAAGAAATGTACAATATTTTCCAACTCTTCTTTACAAAACGAACGTTTATCACTACTGACTTTTTTTTCATCTTATACAGTTGCTTATTTAAAAACAAAATCCTATTTGCTGTTTTATACTGAAAATATCTCAACCCAATGTCCAGAGTCAAACGAATTATCATAATGTGATACTTGTCCATTTTTACAGTTTCAGGGGGACTTTCCAAATGTCGTTCCCATTTAGAACATATCAAAGGTAAACATTTTGTGTTTCCAAGAAGAGCTTTATAAATACACCTACATCCTTTTAATTCTTGCAGTAGTATTTTAGTATGTGACGGCAATAACGGATCTATAATACTTTGTTCACATCTTTGAAAATAAGCATCAAGACTTGCTTTACTTGCCGTGTGAATATCAATGATAATATAAAGATATAAATATAAATATAAATATAAATAAAGAAATGAATATGAACATAAATATGACCGTAAATGTAAACCTTAATATATATTCGAATATAAATGTTAATGATGAATAATAAATAAGAATATGAAATCAATCAATCAATCAATCAATCAATCAATCAATCAATCAATCAATCAATCAATCAATCAATGTTAAAATACCGAAATGAATATAAATACAAATATGATTGTAAATGTAAGCCTTAATACAAATTCGAATATAGATATATTACCTTCATTACATCTTTTATGCAGTGAAAATGCATGAGATAGGATAACTAAATAGAGGTAATGACGATTCTCAAATCGTGGTTCCTCGAGGCTTTTTTTCTCCCTTCTCTTGGATCAACACCAAAACCGCGGGACATACATGATACTGATTAATATGCTCGTAATGTTTGCTGGACGTGAGCGTGCGTTTGGATGCCCCTACCAACAGCGACTTGATGGGCGGAGACGGGAGAATTCTCGTAATTCCCCCGAACCCTTTGGCGTGAGCAAAAACTCATCTCTTAAATCAGCGATGACACGGATGTCATGGACATCCGGACCCATGTATATGCGGATGACGTGTCACCTTTACTCACATATATCGGATACTTTTGGAGTATGGCGGTTTGCAGTTTGCTGTAATCTTGAAATGTTTGGACAAGACAATGTCAGGACAAGATCAGTTTAAATACAATGAGGTTTGGAAAGGTAAATTCTTATAGGGGCCCCTCACGGTTTTTTGTCATATTATAGTGCTCGTTACATCACTTGGAAGTCTTTGACCCGCAAAGACTGATTAGCCAGCTCATTTCTGCCGCTTCCTATTTTTCTGACTCACTGGCATGTAGAGAGGTTGTCTGCTATAGAGTTCTATTCTCTTCCTGCAGAAAATCTTGTTTTGCTTTGTTCCGCCTACTCAAAATTGCGTTGTGGTTCCCTATGATCTGGCACTTCCTCGTGTCTCGGAGATCTGATATCAATTATCGTTAATCACAACCACATAATTCCAACTACATCGTTCGTTTACTGTCTGTCTGATTGTCTCTATCATATCTATATCTGTCTGTCTGCCTGCTTTTCTCTCTATCCGACATCATTACTCTGGGACAGGTTTAACGGGGTCATCGCACGACACCCACGAGTCATGCAGCCCACAAGTTCGACATTTAAAAAAGGTCCATGAGTCATACAGCCCACGAGTTTTACAACCCATGAGTTCGACATTTAAAAAAGGTCCATGAGTCATACAGCCCACGAGTTTTACAACCCATGAGTTCGACACTAGGCAAATAAGGCCCACGAGTTCGAAAGATACAGCACGAGGCTTAATCTGTCGGTCTCGTTGGCCTTGTTTGCTTAGTGTCGAACTCATAGGCTGTATGACTTGTGGGCTGTATGATTCGTGGGTGGCGGTCTGACGTGCACCGGGTTTAACATTAAACAGCCAAGAGAAATAAGAGAATGTAATATCAATATTCACAATTCCTAGTGTCATGCAGGGGGTGCATCAATGTTAGTTGAAATCGAAAATACCAAAAATAAAGACTTGTGTGTTCCCCTCAAGGCATTTCGAACATCATCAGAATAATCACTCAAGTGAAATGGCAAATGAGTGGATGTCACGTGAGTACGTCTAGAATACCTGGCATCAAGGTTACCTTCCAAGGTTTTCCTCTAATTTCGGCCTCGCCGCCAAAACACCAGTCCTTAAAATTGAAAGATATAGGGGTTGTTGCAGACGTCATGGCAAAATGTGCCGGCAACGTGAGGCATTCCTGATTGAATAACATTCTTGCTGATCGAATTTAAATTCGATTTGGACTCGCATCCGTCATAATATGACATTCCCTAGTTTTGCCGACATTCAAGGTAATATAAAGTAAGTTTAAGCTTTTTTCCTTTTGTTTTAAGTTCAGTCTATGTTAAGTCTCGTCGTGCTATTTTTTTTTCTTCTGCCGACGTAAGTTTTTATCTCTCCTATACTTTCTGTTTAGCAGTTCATTTAAAGATAGTTAAATTGTCGGACAGTTAATTAAAGTATACCTCTGTAACCAAAAAGTAATAGTGATAATCACACAAAAATACCACATTTCAAATCAAGATAATCTGAAATTTTAGAAAATGCACTTAAACTGTGCGTATTGGCATCTATACGTGTGGGATTTGGTTTACCGAAGTCATTAAAATGCTCGAAGAAATGCGGAGAGATGATGGAAACAAGCGGAAGAGAAAAACCATAGCACTTTGTGCCCCAGAAAAAGAGAACAGACGCACAACCCGAGTACTAAAATGTCAAAATATTGTGACAATAATGCCAGTGCCTCGAAAACTTCGATTCCAATGTTACTACATCCATATTTCAAACATTGTCAAAGTCGATTAAAAAGTATCAATTGCCACTAAGTCTTGTGTGCCTTGTATATTTTAGTCATTTGTTGTTGTTGTTTGTTTATTTTTCAGTGATTCTCTCTATGTAAGAAAAAGGAAATGTCCTCCTGGTACATGTATTTAACAAGTTCTCAATTAGAAAGCTTGATAAAGCAGTGAAGTATTAAAAGCTATAAGCATTTTGATGCTATAATGCAATGTACGTCCTTTATAACAATCTTCATGGTCTTATTCACCGTGGGTACAGCGTCTTCACTAGATGATTTCGAAACGACTGTTGCCATGGTTACAGCAATTTTAAGAATTCTGATAGATAGATATCTGAGTACGATAAATGGATATCCGAATATGAATAATCTGCTCGTGCTATGTGGACGAATAAATATGAATTTTCATTTTAAAATTTGAAAGAAAAAGGAAAGCACAGCCGACTGATGAAGACATCTCCGCAGTTGACATCGTTGTAGTTCGGTAAAAATACTGGTAGCTTATTGACAGGAATTGCAATAAAACATTGCAATATTGCCAAATTGACTTCCTACCGAGATTCATAAGATATCAAGAGAAAACACGCATCTTCAGTGAAGTCATCATGATATAATAGAACATTTGCAAGAGGATAAGATAAAAAAAGCCCCAAAACATCCTTTTATGACGTGGCCTTAGTGTGTCCGGATTGTCGGCACTATTCCAGCGAACTGCGGGAAAAAAAAAATAGAAAGTAGTTCCTGCAAGCAAAATGTATGGGACATGGACAAAACTTTTACGGATATTGATCGCACTTCACTGATAGGCATCCCGCCAAATTTCGCGGTAAATTTGCTGCCTACGAATTATCGTCATACCACAAACTAGCGGAGCGCCATTGTAAGAATACCAAGAAGCCTGTAGCCACACACACGCGGATGATAATTTGCTCGATTTCTTCCGTTCTTCTAGGCATGATTAGTATTAAGTAGCTGGAAGAGAATCTCAAGGGATACCTATAGTTCAACTGCGGTCTGTGGCCAATTGATAATCTTATACATCCTCTGTGATATACTAGTAGGGGCATGCATGGAATTATTTTGATCGTTTACATGGACTTCCCCCCTCTCGATTTCCCTGCTTAACTGCTGGATATTCAGTGTAATTAAAGACTTTGTTTTAATACACAGAAAAAAAGGTAAGAATAAATTGTTGCATGTACAGTGTATTATCAGGTGGGGTTTAACTAGTGTGTATCGTTATGCGCATCGGAGTTTCCTCACAATCTGCGTGTATGAATAATTAATGAAATTAAACGAATCTGCGGACACCCAATTCGACTGCGGATATAGCATCGCGCCAACGAGTTGAAAAGACCCTTTGCAAGGGAAAACGGTAAACTTTCATGTCGCCCGCTCTTTTTTTCTTTTTTTTTTTGCAATGCCTTCATTGAGCCCCGTGTCATTGGTTTCGCTTTGCTCTAACTTTCTTGAGCGAGCGTGACGACTGCTGACTTTTGTTCCGAATAGATGTTCCGTGACTTATGACATTTTATGAATGGTAAAGTCTTATACAGTATCTGCCATGTTACGACTCTGTAGAGAGCAGTATTCAGTAGAGAGAGGGGAAAAAAGACAACCTGCATCACAGACATTCTAAAATTCTAAAATGCATAGAGCACTTCTTCGCGCAAAAGGTCTTTTGTTTCCTCTGAGCAATGTCAATAGCTGTGGAACGTGTGTATCACGTGCGCGCCCATGGCAGTGTATCCGCATACATGACTGCACAATACTTAGTATGGGATAGTATTAGGGAGGTGACATTTTCCTCGTATTCCTGCATTTATGATCGTAACGACCTTGCATATTTTATCTCATTTTCCCTGTCTTTACCAATCCCTTTGGAGAAAACGTTTACAACAAATTCTCATCCTTTCCAGGCATTAGTTTCATTTTCATTTGAATGACAAAATGTAGACCTTCTACTAGGTGCCTTGAAACGGTCACTCTACAAGTCTTGCTTACTCCAGTGTATCTCGAATCGTCATTAGACAAAAAGACAAATAAACAAACAACCGAGATATACCTTTTCGCTGATGGATCATCAAGCTTTGGTAAGTGATACCTTGCTCAAAGCCAATATACTCTGTGAGAACCTGCGTCGTGGCTATAGGGCTACAATGGTGTCAGGTCACGTGATCAGAAGATAATGGACGATTAGATGGTATAGACCATTACCCAGATTGGATCTGTGAGCAAACAGGTCGACAATTTGACACTACCAATAGCCATGGCATGCCGTGGCGGGCATTTCGAGAGACAGAGAAAATTAAAAAGGGAACGAGAGAGACATATAGAGCGCGGGAAAGAGAAAGGGTTCTGCGTTTTTCCTCAACCATTAACGATGCTATATCGCTGACGACCGAGTGTTGTCGCTCTTTAAACCGGAAGTTCAGCGGAGCGGTTAGAGAAACCGAGCCCGACCTTTCCTCCTCAGAAATGTGGGGCCCGGATGTACGCGCGAGCACTACGCAGGATCTACAAGAGAACTCTACGTTATACGAGTAGGTCCCTGCCTCAGTCAATTTTGCAGTGAAAAACAAACTCACAAACCAAACCAGGCATGAACTCGTCCCTCAGACAGTCAGACGAGAGCTGTGTGAGACACACGTCCCGACATCGGTCCGCTGATGATGGTCGGCCTTGAAACTAGGGAAACACGAAGCAAAATGGAATATTAAGAAATCATTCTGTTATCAGAATAAATACCATCGATGGGAAATTTTGTCAATTTTGACTTTCATTTGCATGACCAACTAGGTGATTTTTATATAGTTGAAACTATTCTGAGATGATGTTTCTCTGGTCAAATCTAAAGGCACGAATAATTTGATGGTCATTTCAGACAAACAGTTCCTTAGATACAAACCAAAAAGAGGAAGATCGCGTTTGGATGTGTGTTGGTATGATAAGCTTGGTAACTGCATATCTAAGAAGAGGATTTTGACATGTAAAACACACACACACACACACATACACACACACACACACACACACACACACACACACACACACACACACTGACACTCCGTGTTTAACATGACGCACACTCGAGGATATTTTCAAAACGCTCAAAATTGTCCGAAAAATCATTTTGAGCATTTTAGACTTTTGACGCGCGCGTATTTCTCTCCACACCCTCCCCCCTCCCCTCCCCCCTCCCCTCCCCCCAGCGTGCCGGTTGCAGAAGTATATGGTTGGACAGACGCAGACTGGCAGAGTCAATCTATCAATCAAAAGTAAACATATTTGATTTCGTCTCGTAGACACTCAGATAGCCCCGACGTGAAAGATTCGTCCATGTTCGTGTGTTTGCAAACATAATAATAGACGAGCACACCTTTTCCTACAGAAATGTAGCAGTGTAATTTCATTACAACACCGCTTGCATGCGAGTTCACCTGTGTATAATCTATGCATGCCTTCTTCTTTTGTTCTGCTTCCTTGAGCCTCAACTCCTGCATTCTTATGGTGACTCTGCCATGTCATCATCCTTGTTCATTGCAATTTGTTCTAAATTTTGAAACAATTCTTATTCTTCATCCCAATTATCACAAATGCTGAAACTCTATCCTCAGTGTAACTAATTTATAGTTGTTCAAATGTAAAAATCTGAAAATCATCTGGAGGTCTCCTTTAAGACTTGTCCGCAGGCCATGCATCTCTTGGACTGACGGTTAGCAACTCTGTCATCGTTCTCAATGTATACGCCAAAATGTCTGCGTCATAATGACCACGTGATCAACATGCCTTCAGCGGTTGATATACGATAACTGTCATTGAATGAACGAAAACCGATCAGCGGCAGTTTACTTAAACGTGCCCTTATCACAGACATCTCTGTAAAATAATATATGTCTCATTCTTTGTAGGAAAAAAAAGAAATGTCGCCAAGTGATATAGGTAGGTAGGTAGGCCCCTACACAGAAATGCCAATGATTTCAACAAATTTGGCGTCAACGCGCCGTTTCGTTTCCGTCAATTTAGTCAAAGGGTAAGCATAATGAAGACATCATTTGAAAATGTGAATGCCATGCCCCGGCAGGATGTATTTTTTTTTTAATTGTCAGTCCAGACATGCTGGATGTCATAGATACCAATGAGCAAAGTTATGTAATTCATACTACCGACGGACAGGGTGATCATCACAGGAAAAATTCGAGCTCAAGACGACATATAACGGTTCCTCATCTGCGTTTAGGTTTGATCATGATAGGCCTACATGTGACAAAATCAACAATAAATGAAAAAACAACAACAAACGCGTCCCTTCGTGTTTATCAAGCATAATCATATGTCTCCTTCCATCTCTTGGCGGACTAAACAAATTTCTGCCACGTGTAAATAATGTGAGAAATTGATTATATATAATATATATATATATATATATATATATGTTAATTTCCATTAACGATTTTAACATGGATTACAATGTCTTGGAGAGAATGACGGCCATTTATATATATATATATATATATATATATATATATATATATGTAATTTAATTGTTTTTTTGTTTTTTTTTCTTTGCAAAACGTTACATCAAATGCCGGCAAAACGGCATAATTATGTTTTCAATCTTCTGGAACACAATAATAGAGATGGCTTCTTGCAAGTTACCCACATTGCGTCATGTACATGGACTTTTGCGCTGAGTGATGAGATGTAGGTTATAGCCATTTGCGTAGACGGACGTTACACACAACTACAAGGGAGGCATGCAATCATTCTCATTTCCTCCCTTTCTTTTCCTTTTTCTATTTGTTTGTTTCATTTTCATGCATACCCACACATCAAATACGCACACAGACAGACACGTCTGCCATGACACAGTGTTCTCATCGTAATACATAAGCCTATCTCGTCAGTCCGAAAAACTTTCAACGTTGAGTCATTTCAAATGGACGTCGTGAAAATTAAGAAGAGTGAGGGGTTTCTTTTCGTGTGTCTTACTTTGTTCGTACACCTGGGAAATTTTCAGTCAGTAGAAAGGTTTTTAAAATATCAGCATTAAATCTGAGCAGGTTTTAGAAGCTTACCGTTTGTTAGAAACCAAGCAAGCGAGGTGGTGTTTCTTTTTTTTTTCTTTCTGCTTTCTTATTCTTTTGCCAAGTGTTGAAAGACCGGATCCAGTGCGTGGGACATTTTCTGTATAGATGCCTACAAATAGACATCGGTGATCCATTAGGAGGCTTAGCCCTTCATTTGCATAGCATCGAGGGAATATAGAGTCTAAAGGAGTTCAGTCAAACAGGCAGGCACAACTTCTCAGTTTAGTGTGTCCTTCGCACTTCTAAAGAGCAACGACACTAACGTCGAAGACCTTAGCTTCATTTTCAGATGGAACCCTCTTCTCTGCATTACACAGCCGTCTACGTCTGCAAAGAATCATATGAAACTTAGGAGGGCGCCACTCACTTTATCTCTCCCTCTCTCCCCCCCCCTCCCCCTCCCCTCCCCCCCCCCCCTTTCTCTCTCTCTCTCTTGCTCCTCTCTTTCTCCTGTCAGAAGCACACAGTAGAGGCTGGCTGTAAATTCTTATGTTCCCGATTAAAGAGGGGGCGAAGGAAGGCGCGGGGGGGGGGGGGGGGGGATCACCAAGTAGACTGCGGTCATTGCAAGTCATCAAAACTGCAATTACCACAGTAGCCACTGAAATATTCTAGACTGAGTGCATTGTATATATCAGGGAGGTGAGACGAAACTTTCGTCTCACCTCCCTGATTATATGATGCGCTTGCTGTAAACTGCTATACCTTGAAGGAACCAGATGTATCGTCACGCACTTTGTTTATAAACTCCAGTGTGCTCTTTGTGATATGTTCATGTAGGTGCACATTTTGCATACACTATATTCTCGTAATATTCGACTTCCGTAAAAAAACGTCATTTTAATAAGCAGATGTGGACTATTACTACTATTTTTTTTGTATTGAATTTCATTTTAGCGCACATTGCGCATACATTACTTTGATGTCCGTCTGAAAGTCACCTGAGTTTATCCTGCGTCCCTCGCCTACAGACTGTTTTGCTTGTCGATCAAGTCCGTGGTGATGAACAGATATATAGATAGGTAAAAATACGTATATAAAGATCTATAGATAGATGGATGTATAGATTGTAGATAGACAGATAGATAGATAGGTATATATGTAGATAGATTGATATAGACAATAGATAGATAGACAGATAGAGAGATAGATAAATTAAATAGATAGATAGGGGGATAGATAGATATATGAGACAGATAACTAGATAAATAGATAAACATAGATAGGTATGTAGATAGATTGATAGACAATAGATAGACAGATAACTAGATAAATAGATAAACAGATAGATAGATAGATAGATAGATAGATTGATTGATTGATAGATAGATAGATAGATAGATAGGGAGAGGAGAGCATGATTGTGGAGAGCTGAAGAACACAGGAGATCATCTCACGTCCTTTTCAATCTCCCGACGGACATCCCGGACAGACCTTGTTGATCAAGTGCTGATAGTCCTTATTGCACCTCACGCGCGGCTCTTCCCCATCGTCTCCCCACGCGGGGACCTCTCATGATATGCCGGTTCACGGAAACCGTCTGTCGTAGGCGACGCTGTCATTCGAATAAATTCTCCAAGACTCCCACGGAATCGCACTCTTGACTGCGCCGTTTGAATTCATTATTGCCGAAGCTATAATCGAATAGCAAGGGACACATAGAATTGAATTCCCCGTGTCATGATTGGCCCTGCGATCTAATGAAGATATCAACTGTCCGCAATTGTTATTGAATTCGTTTCACTTTTTAATACAATGAACAGTCGGTGCGGGCTTCAGCTAGGTTTCTTAGAAAAAAGAAGTCAAAAAATTCATAAAGTATGAAAGAGAGACCATTTGCGTGCACTTGTACCTTTAAAACTAACTATATTTCCGTCAGTTGCAGCCCATTACACCAAGGACGGGCATATGCTGACTAGAGTCGCCCCGTTGTGATTACCTCCAAAAAGGAGGTTATACGTTTTTGCTATAAGTGTTTGTTTTTTTGTTTGTCTGTTAGCAATTCTACTCGAAAGAAAAAGTCGTGAACGAATTTCGATAAATTTAGTCAGACAAGTAAGTCCGTTACGTGGTACATGTATAAGCAACAAGCGGTTACTCAGTAGTTTGTACAGTAGTTATCCGAATCATGATTCCGATCTAGGAATTTTTCGTTTTATTATTTTTTCTTCAAGGATGCACGTGCAGGGTTCTCTGGTGGTGATGAACCTACGGCATAGAAGGAGGTTGGCGCTCTCTAAGCACTTGTCAGTGGCGGATCCACGGAGGACCGCAACCGGCGCACGCCCCCCCCCTTTATGTTTTTTTGTTGAAACAAAAGAAATAAAAAGAAAAAAATGGGGGAGGGGTGCGTGTGCCCCCCTTTAATTTTGTAAACGCGCCCCCTCTTTACGGAATTCCTGGATCCGCCCCTGCTTGTCGCCATTTTTTGCCATTGCAAAATCATGCGATGAAGTTGCATGTATGAAGCGATGTGATGCGAGGTAGTCAAACCAGTTGGGCATCACAGGATAGTTTGAAATACGATGAACATAGAAGCAGAGAGGTGTGTAAGATATTATAGTTTGCCTGTCAGAAGCATTATCACACCTTCATGTATATCTTAGCAAGTGATAGGAGCAGGTATATACAAATGAAACTGCCACTTTCATTCATGCCAAGGGTCGAGGGGCTGTTTAGACGTTTATAATACAAATACACGACAGCAATTTGGGAGTACTGAAGAGAGAGAGAGAGAGAGAGAGAGAGGGAGTGGAGGGGAGAGGGTGTGTGTGTGTGTGTGTGTGTGTGTGTGTGAAAGGAAGAGAGAGAGAGAGTGAGAGAGAGAGAGACCCAGAGGAATCGATACACAATGAATAAATGGAAAGAACCGCGAAATTAGATCACAATGTATGAACAGTGTGAATGTTGTCATGTCAATTATAATCGCAAAGTATAATTATATGAATTATGATGGCCACACAGAAATCCAAAATGGCCGACTTCATTCATGTATACACCATGATGTCATTATTTGCACAGTTTACGGTGTGATAAGTGATGTTCATGTATGACGGTAGATGTGGTCATCAATATCGACTGATGTAATCATGTTTATTTCATGAAGTGCCCTATTAGATTACACCTCACACATTCTGCCAGGCCCGCCGTTGTATGAATTGCTAATGAAGGTTAGGAAACTATACGATATAGTAATGCAGATCGTGCTATCTATTCGATGAATGGCCTTTGGGGATTCGTCGAACAAATTTTGTAAATTTACGCACGGACATCACCATGAGTGAATTGATAATGGGAGAGATTTTTTTTTTTTTAATGGGTAAAACGTACTACCGCCATCTCTGCACAACCTGTTTTCGATGCAGACTTGGAAGGAAATCTTGTCGACTTTACTGCATTGGCTCTCTAACGACATTGTTGACGAGTATGAGGAAAGGCTAGCGCTGAACGTTTAAAACAATCATCAATTTTGTCTTTCCACACTGATTCAGAGCCGCAATTTTTCTGTTTACGGCTCGACACTGATTGTGCGCGCATTACGAACTCGATCTGTGAGTGGTAACCTTACCGGACATCCCTTCTCGCGGAATGAAAAAAAAAAAAAATCAGAGGCGCGCGAGAACTGACGTATCCACTTTGCATCATTTAATGTACTGACTGTTCGGTCTTGCTTTACTGCTCGGAAATGCAACACATACATTATAACAAACACATACGTCATGCGCGCATTGATAAGGCATTCGTTCATGTTTTCATGACACTTCGGGGAAAAAATGAGGTTCCCTTACTTTTTAGAGAATGTTTTGTGGAATGAAATGAAAGTGAAGGCCCTACTCTGCGACAGGTAGCTCTCTCAGCTCTCGAAAGAATTTACGTTACCCCGGATGTGGCGATGATCTTCCAAACTAATGAACCTCCGCGGTCGTAGTTCCATGTAGCTCATTTATTCCTAGTTCGATCCGAGGAGGTACCACCTCCTGATCTGACTGTATATGCAATTTGTTTCGTCTAACCTCATCACCCGCTTTAACTGACACAAGAAAAGAGATAGCGAGACGAGGAAGATAGAGAGGAAAGGAGGCGCAGATTGTAAAATGAATTGAGAAAGACAGAGAGAGAGGTGGATGGTGAGGCAGAGAGAGATGGGACAGAATCAAAAGTTAACCAAAGAGAAACATCTTGCAACGAGTTGATGTACTTGCAATCTGCCGCATGCCGATTTGTGCTTCTTAGCTCTCTCTCTCTCTCTCTCTCTCTATGCCGCAAGGCGATAGATTGTCACAAGTGAAATCTCTGCCCGTGACTTTCGGCTCATTCACAATCTGATTTGGGACAGAAAGCCTCAACTCTAAAATCTGATACGGCCATTCAGAGGAAAAGAAGATGAGCCAGATGATGTTGCGAGCTCTCATGTTAAAAAAGAAGAAGAAGAAAAAGAAGAAGAAGAAGAAGAAGAAGAAGAAGAAGAAGAAGAAGGGAGGTATGCTTGTCAGGTGTAAGAGAAGAAAGGTTATTTTCCCCCCATCAAATTTTATCTCGCTCACACATACTCCGTGGTTGAAGTACTAGTACTGATCTCTCCGCAAAGTCGCAGGTGTCAAGTACCTTGCAAACATGTATATCTCGAGCTGCGAGCAAGCTGTACGGATATCCGCTTTTAATTTCGCTGGGATCGCCAAGTGACTTCTGTTCAACGTTTCCCATCGTCATTCAGCCCTTGACATTCTTTGAACCATCTCCCTTCCCACTCATTCACCCATCCCCTAAACCCCAATTTGAGATCGAATGATGCATGCAGCATCACAATCTCGACTTGTATGGTGCGACTGGTCTCAGGATAGCAGAATCAATTAAGGCCTATGATAAGAGTTATGTCTGTGGAAGGGGGAGGGGTGCAAAGAGGTCGATGAGTGTATATCACCGTTGAAGACACAATCATGCAAAAAAAAAAACAAGTCCAAAAAGACGAAGAAGAAGAAGAAGAGGAGGAGGAGGAGGAGGAGGAAGGTGATAATAACAGGGAACTTGCTGCAAATCTCTCGCCCACACCTTACAAAGTCGAGGAAGAAATTTTGTCGCGTAAAAGAGCTTAAGAAATATATAGGGAAGCACTTCGAAGTGGCACAAAAATAGAAAGGCTGTACTTGGGGCACAGTTCGGAGAGACGTGACTTCTCCGATGAGTGCCATGTTTTGAAGCTCTGTTGCCCGCCACTCCTTGTGTCCGTACAAGAGAGTGATGTCACTGAAATTCGACTTCACAGGAAGAAGGGTTGCGGAAACCACGTGGGTTTTTGTTGTTGTTTTTGTGTTTGTTTGTTTGTTTGTTTGTTTATTTGTTTGTTTGTTTTTGGTTTGTTATTCCGATTCAGATTTTGGGAACGCCAAGGCCAGACTGAGTTTAGATTGTATATCTTGTATTGGGAGGAGTTGGAGATGAAAGAACTGACACTTGAGTTCGTGACGTTGTATATGAACCATTCGGGAGGAATACAGATATGGGGGCGACTTCTTGATACCTTGGTGCCAACATTGATTTGATCTATTCAATTTGACTTACTGCTTCTTCTTGAAACGGTAACTAAGAATTCACTTCATTATTCATAGCACGTTGCACATCAAGAACGTTTACGAATGACAACAAAAGTGTGTTTGAATGATGGATGAAAAGCTTTCTACTCCCATAACAAGAAAAGTGATGACCGAATGAAGACAGTTCACAACTATCTTTGTCTTTATCGTCTTTGCAGTAGTGATGGGCTTCGGCAGCGAAGCTTCATCATGCCGAAGTTTTACCACGTGGATTCCTTGAGCGACCGCATCCCGCTCAATATCGTCCGGAAGGAGGTCCCGCTCTCACCGGCCGAAAAGCAGTACCTACTTGCAGTGGAGCGGGGAGACTACACCAGCGTCAGGCATGCGTTAGAGGAAGCCGAAATCTACTTCAACATCAACATCAACTGCAAGGTAAATGCGAAAGTTTAACGGAAATTTTCCAACGCTTTTCCGAACACCTTAACCCCCCCCCCCCCGACGTTATCCATATCCAAGTCATGGCAAGCCCAGACTACAGTGTGTGCCATGTGAAGACATTTTTTGAATCGCAGAAAGTTCATATTTGGAGCCTATTTTAATGTTTACGGCTTGCAATAATCATATACCCTGCCCATTTCCAGTTTCTTTGTCTTATCTCTATCCTTTTACCTTCGCATGCGCCTGGAGCATTTCATTTAATTTCATTTCATGGATTTGGCGCAATATTAGATTGCAGGTATAATCATAATTACCATGCTACTATAGCTCGCGCAACCTTTAGGATCCTAAACGTGTAATGATGACTATAGAGAGACAAACAGACATGACAGAATCGAGATTGGAAGGCTGAACGGATATAGGTGTCTCAAGAAGCGGTGTTTTAATATCAAATCAACTTACTCTGTTACTATCAACTAGTCTTCATCCACCATCTTGGAGGCGATATCAACGATTGATCAAGGAATATGTAGGTGGACGGATTACAGAGATTACGGGGAATAACAGTTACAAATGCTGGGGGCGCTCGATCGAAGTATCACATTTTTTTATTACAGCGAGGCTAAGCGTATATTGCATTTTCCTTTATCCATAAGTGGCTTGCTGAAGTGCAGCTTGGTCGCGTTATATCATACACGATACAGCTATATGAGGGCTGTCTTTTTGAGGAATATGGTAATTACATGGACAGATGAAGCAAACAAATTAGAAACCTTCTGAGCAGATCGATCTAGTTAGCAGGAAACTATTATACTTCTCGAGATGAGAGGCAAGAAGATCAAAATCGTCGCCACTCGCGCTCTCAAAGGAAGATGGAGAATACTTGGCCTTGACAATCACAGTGATAAAAATGCGTGGAAGAAGGATGCTCTTGATGTCTTGATGTCTTAATTTGAAAGGACAGTTTTTTTTTACACACCAGGAAGTGGAGCTGATACAGGAGAAATGAAAGAAAGAAAGAAAAAAAAAAGGAAAGGATTTTTAGCATACTAGCAGTGCCCAGCAGCTCTCAGTATAAAAACATACCATACAGGAAATTGAAGTAGTCTACCTACGGAAATTTTTATACCTCGCAATATAAGGGGTACTCTGTTGAGGCGCATGCGCAGTTTGGCCACGGTGGTTGCAAGAAGGATTAAAAAAAAAACCCCAAACAAATAGCCCATTAATTGTAAAACGAGCATACGCACTTGTTTCAGTGAAGCCGTAAGGTAAGTTGCATGCAGTTACAAATTAGTATGAATTCAAAGAATTTGTCACGATTAACATGCAGTAATGACCCGAAATGTAAAAGTTCGAATAAAATGTAGTACAACATAGATGTGGATAGACATAAATAAGTACAAATTGATATTCAACAGAAGCATAGGTGATTAATTGGGTTGGTATACAAACGTAACAAACATGACGAATGGATATTATTTGTCACCTAATGATTTAGGGCATTAATGTGATAGAGTAATCTTCTAAGATGTGTTGCCATGCAATTTGAGAATCAGTTATACACTCAACAAAAAAAGAAAGTAAACACTTTTTTCAGTTGATATTTTGCATAGAAGATTTAGATAAAAATCAATGTGTCATATACCATATCAACGATTATTTAATTGGCTATCAACCAGGTAGGTTTATGCAAAGGGAAATTTTACGCATGAGTGAACACATTTATTTTTGACCTCCAAGGCAGAAAAGTAAAAATTGCAGAATTGGACATATTGAAATTCATTTGCAAATGCCCTCCAAGATAGCAATGATAACAAAAGACCAATTTAAAGCAATGAGAGACATAAAGGAAACAGCAGAAATAAGTTTCCGTTCCTTTGTTTCCCTTTATATTCAAAACAAAAACATAGTGGGGAAACTGAAGGTGGAACATAAGCATTTGCCATCAATTCAAACTTTAGATGACATAGGGAGTAAGCCGTAAAGGTGATAAAATCGACAGAATTTCTTCATTTTACCTTTTAATTAAGGAATTTAGGAATGCTTGAGACAAATTCAAGATCCAAATATTATTTCAAATTTTCTAAATTTGAAATAACGTTTCAAATTTAACTTTCTTTGTTACCATACTTTTCTCTGATGTCTTTTGACTGCAGATTTGACGGAAGATTCTTCAGTTTCCTCCTTTATTTTTTGCCTTTCTTTATTTTTTGAGGGTTACAGAGACATTATTGAGATCATAGGTTGATTTTTGCTAATCAATTTGCACTTCTTTTGTGTTAAATTTGTCTTTTGTTCTCATTATTATATGGAAGAGCAAATACACTTGAATAACAATTTGTCCATTTTGCAATTTTTACTTTTGTGCCTTGGAAGAGAAAAATGAATGTGTTCATTCATGCGTAAAGTGAACATTTTCATTGACCTACAAGGTTGATAGCTAATTAAATTACCTTTAACATGGTATATAAAACACCATTTTTAGCCAGATAGTCTATGAGAAAGATAAACTTGAAAAAGTGTTTACTTTCTTTTTTTGCTGAGTGTATTACAAGTGGACTATCTCAGATGAAATGTCTGGTTTACTCTATCTTAGGGCATACTAACGATAAATCAGAGAAACTATGATAAAAGGACAAAGCACCAAACCACAGATGTCTGCTACATATATCAATATTGGACTTGATGGGTTAAATGTATGACAGCCGTGCACAACTACGATCATTTGGACCAATTGTGCTAAGGGAAATGAAAGTCAGGGACAGTCGATTATTCATTTGTTGCGCGCTAATCTGTCTTACATAGACACAAATACACTTCACTCATCCATAAAAGACTACCATCTCACGTGGCTTCCTGCATTGAATACGTACAGGAGGCCTCGAATATTCATGCTCTTTTCTAGAATATTATTTACACGTGCTTCAAAAGTAGCCTTGCAGATAAAAATGAGTGATGTGAATTGCAAGAGAGAGATTTCCTGGCAAGGAAGACAAAAATGAAGAAAAAAGCGATCACATGCATGTGTTGAGTCCAAAGTGGTGTTGGAAAATGTTGATGCAACGGAAGTCAGGGTTTTCTTTTCTTTGCTAAAGCAATGTGGAGAGGATACAAAATGTATTGAGTGTATCTGTGCAGCTGATTTTGTGTATGCCTCATCGCTTCGACTGGCTCGCCACTCGGCCAAGGACGCTGTTGACGTGCGTACAATAATGTACATTACACGCTTGAGTCAATGAGCATCGGTAGTTTGCTGCGGATGATACGATAATGGAGAGTATAAGCGTGGCGGATGAGGGGGGGGGGGTGGAGGGGAGGGGTGGGGAAGGGAGGAAAAGGCTCAACAAGTTGGTTTGAGAGGTTTCACTGAGGATCAACAGGTGGCACGTGTTGTCATACAATAGGAAGGATACGCAAAACGGACGTACTCAGGTATCATTTTTGTTGTAAATATTATTTTGTTTTCAAATAGGTTCAACAATCACTGTCCCAATTGGTTTTGCCTATGTCATCATTCATTTGTTTCTACAACTTTATCATGAACAAAATCTTACAAGGAAAATACGTATACAAATTACGTTGAAACCAAGTAAAAATTTTGTATTCGTGATACAAATTGCTGTGATATGATACAGGCGTTCCATAATCAATGAGCAACGTAAATTGAATTTTCTATTAGGGAATGTTTGCTTAAGTTACAGGGGGTTGACGACAAAAGCGAAGATTGAAAGCTTGACAACACTGGAAGAAATATATACTTTATTTACATTCTGAATACTGCGAAAGGTGCACGTGCATGTGCATGAGGGGCTGGGACAGCAGGGTGTGCGTGGCCTTGAAATGTATTTTTGAACCTTCCAATAGTTTAGACATGGAACATATACATATAGATATAAATATAAATACGACATCAATACCACACCGAATGACAAATGCTGAGAATCAAAAAAGCGACAACAAACACAAAATTTCTCTCGTCAAATTGAAAAGGAAGCGAAACCCAGATCAGGGCTCTTCTGGAGAGTCAGAGCTTTGTAGAATGACTGTCAGGTTGACTCATTGTAACAAATACTGTGTCCCCCTCCCCCCCCCCCCCCATTACAATCTGCCTTCAGATTCGACAGTAGTTTGAATGTCTTGTGAATATAAAACCCCTAAAGTGTCGTCCATATTTTTTTCGAATGACAGCTCTCCAACCAAATTAACTATTCATGAATGTTTTCCGGAACGTAAGGAGCGTTTTAATCGTTCATGCATTACTTTTTATTGGCGTCTCGCATTAGTTTACGATCTAGTCACGCAGTAGTGCAGTATCATAAATAACAGTATGTCCCACATGCGTGATAAAATACCGTTTGCTGATGTATTCGCGGACTCGCACACACGATATTCTCTCTAGATATTTCATTCACGCCTCTTTTCAATACGTTTACCACCTAAATATCATTCACAGTGTATCTACGTGAAATAAACCATATTGTTATGTAGTGCAACTAAGAGATTAGACCAAAGAAGGAAGTATAGTGTTGCGATCAAGCTTAAAGGCTGTTGAATAACGTCCGGTGTTGACAGAAACTTTCGTATGCGTGCTTGTGTGTTTATGTTTGTATCCAAGTATTTGTGTTCTGTGTGTAGGTGTATGATAATGTGAAAATAAAACACATGTGTTAGTTCACACTTGGATCCTCCTCTCAGTTCAATAAGTAAACTTGTCAACCTTTTTAACTGGCATATGCTTTGGTTAGACTGTAGTTAAAGGGGTAGTATACTTTTGGTTGAGATGGGGATTCAGTTTGTAACTTTTTGTGGGATAATTAGTAACCACTTACATGAAACATTAAAGAGCATACAATTCTAAGAGGAATTGAAAGATAATTTGATGAAAATTGCTTTTGGAATGGCTGAGATGTCCAAAAGCAAAGAGGTCCTTATAAAAGGTGGTTACCATGACCACTTTGTTTTACTTTCAGTGTTATACGTTCCCTTTAAATTATGTTGCAGCTTTTGATAAAGGATATACTTTTAAGTATATTTACATTTAGTACAATGTAGTACAATTTACAATTTAGTACAATTACAATAAGTACATTTAATGAATGAATGAATGAATGAAAGTAATTTCTTTTGCAAAAAAAAAAAATATGCATGAATGAATTACAGACTGTATCGGATAACAGTGTTTTAAATTATTCTGAAAAGATTTTTTTTTCTTTTTTTTTATACTGCAACGTACTGAACTTGATCAAGAAAAGTACGTTTTGGGAAATTCAGAGTTAAAATTTGGCGTACGATTACTTACTTGGTCATGGTGATCCATGGATTTGCTACAACACTCCCACTTCAGTCCCTTCTGACGAAAACTCGATTAGTTAGTAGCTACTCTCCGCTGGATGATGTGTTGTAATAACGTTGCACCCAAACAGGCAAATTAATTCTTATTGAAATTCAAGGTCAACTGGCTACAGCTCTAACTAATGCAAAAAGTTTTTACTCTCAGAATCACCAGCCGTCTCCTGGATGATATGGCGAAGTGAACTCAGAGTTAGACAGAGGTATACTTTGAGAAATATTGTCCAAGTGATAGCACAAAGTCACTGGAACGTTTTGTAGGAAGGAAAATCGGATTGTTAACCATAACAAAGAGTCAACAAAAATCCTGACCTTTAGAAAAAAAAAAGACCAAACTTTGTAAGAAGGCTTTCAGAGAAACGAATTGATTCGTTTAGCATGTAACCTCGATTTCATTCGCGTTGTGTCCGTTCTATAGAAGACTCCCTTGCTAGGGATAAACAGACATTACTTTGATGATAATACCATCGTTTATAACAACACCATTTTCCACTGGTTGCATTGCAGTATGTATACTAAAGAAACATCGTCAATTGACAGGATCAGCTTCGAACAGGAGGAAATGCGTTTCTGTAAATTCACTGCCCCGACCCCTTTCAAGAAACTAAAACTATTGGTGAGAAGATCCTCGCTGTTCATAAAAGCCCTTGGTGAATGTGCACTTCGAGACAATTTGATTTTCCACAGCAAAACGGGTATGGAAGATCGGATCCAAGTTTTCACTTATTTTCGTTTCCATTTGTATTCTTGCATTTCAATGACAAGTATACCTGCACCTTCTCCTTTACCAGCGAATGCTCTACTCTGACGGAAAATTTGTGCCATAAAACGGGTTTACAATGTCATTGTCGTTAAACCCACTTCTTCCTTTTTTATGTCACTTTTTGTTGATGATCGCAGGAACTGCGGGTAAGTTTTTGTATTCTTTTTTTCGTGATAAACGAAAACACTAAGTAATATCTTACACCTCATGATATCGATATACTGCATGCCTATACCATCCGGGTACTATTAGGTGCCATGGTTGCCATCTTTTATCGTAATCGCTATATTTTCTTTCTTCCTTTCTTTCTTTCTCTTCCCCATCCATCCTCATTTCCTTTCTCATGCCATATGCTTTTCAAGATAAATATATTGATTCCCAGCCCATTGGTCTGGTTTGGTTTGGTCTATTGCTTTATTTCTGTGTAACAAGACACAAACAAAATTAAACATAGCATGATACTTAATATCAACATGACATACATTGGCTACATAACTGTGTATAAAGGTACTATGTATGATACGATATGATTTACCTGTAAATAAGGAAAGACATACTTATCTTCATGTTGTTCTCTTTATTTCTTGGTAAAACAGGCGATTCATTCAAACAATCCTTACAAGAGGAGCAAAACAAGGACAAAAATGACCAACAAACAAAATATACAACACAAAGCGTTTGCGCATATATAGTTAACATCACATTATGCGTTTCCATCACTATTGGTGTTTGTGATATGGACTACGTGGACATGCATACAAAATAAGGTGGTAAACATAATAAATGTCGTCTCTGGTGAACAACGGGTGAACTATATAGGAACCAATTCTTGCCATTTTGATAATTAAATCGCAGAAAGTGAATAGCACAATTCTTCCTCCTTTGGTGTTCATCCATGCATGTGGTAATCAAGTGTGAAAAATAATCTATGGTCCATATTGTGTAACCACTCATGACGAAGTTTGCAATTTGACTAATTCCCTGGTATTTGGGGATCACTAATATCTTATGTACATAGTTTCATTCCTTATGGTATTAAAAAGAATATGTAATACATACTATTTTATAAAAACGTGTTTGGTTACAATAAAACAATCAAACTAACCCATTTCTATTAAACTCCTGCGATAAAGATTTTGACAATACATCTATATTGAAATTTGAATTCTCAAAACTAATGGTAAACAAAGCAAATATATTTCACAGCATGAACGGAAGACAATATAAAAGTATTGTTATCAGGGAATGATCTACAGTGTGTCGCTAAGAGTTGGTTGAACAGATAACCTACAATCCTTCAAGTTGATGAAAAAAAAAAAAGGAATCCAAACATCGGTACTCGCTTCTCGCTCCGAATGTATCGACCATGAAATATGTATGTCGGAGAAATTCATCCTTGGGCGCCCGGTGGCCCAGTAGTTTGCTGAATCGATGAATTTGGAATACCGTATATAGACGAACCAAGAGCAAGTAGTCAACCTCAGCATATCAGTGCGCTGAAGCCTAGAGATCGGAAAAGCGATAAGTGGGACATTCTTTTTTTTTCTCCTCTCTTACGTCAAATGGCAAAATCCGATTAGATCGAAATCAATCGTGCTTTCTCCAGAATTGATAATCTGCAGCAGCTCATCCATTTTACCGGTGTAATTGTAGGTCATGACAGATGTGATAATTTATGTATTTCCTGAGATGTCTTGTTTCAGTAATACTGGCGTTAAGATGATAAAAAGAAATTAGCATTTTAATTGATTTGTAACCATCTATTTGTCTGTCTCTTCCGGCAATACTAATTCTTCGGTTCTCAAAAGATTATCGGTTGGGAACCAATGCATGAAATGCCGCATAAAATGCTAACTTAACATCGGTGCCGTACAAGTCATAAAACTATCCAACGAGCGACTAATATGATCTGTAATCCGACATGAAAGAACGCTTAAAGCGCAGTCCTTATGACAGAAGATCTAAGTCGGTTAAGCACAGTCGGTTACAGAGATTTGTGTAATTTGACATCCGACATGAAAGAGCGCCTAAAGCACAATCATTATAACAGCAGCCGCCTCCGATCCAAGTCGGTTAAACGCAGTCGGTTTCAAAGATTTTGTATGATTAGAAATCCGACACGAAAGAACGCCTACAGCACAATCCATAACAGCAGCCGACTCCGATCCAGGTTGGTTAAACAGAGTCGGTTACAACTTAGAGAGACTTCTGAAATCTGAACTCCGACATGATGAGCTCCTAAAGCACAAACCAATGCCACGGGCTCCGATACAGGCGTTACATAGAAAAGCTTATTTTTAGATTTGACCACAAAGAGCGCAAAAATTGTGGTTATTCTGGTTCGACCCATTTTATCTGCTATATACCAGTTTAGCTTTCATTGTAACCACATTACAAGGTCGAGTTGATAAAGTACGTGCACCATTTTAACAACCACGTGTATTTCAAGGTTAGGAATTGATATAATATCCTAGCATAATGATATTTATCACCATCACTATTAATCATATATATATATATATATATATATATATATATGATTATATATGATATATATATATGTATATATATATTGTGTATATATATACAAATATATATATATATATATATATATATATATACATATAAATGTATCTTATTTCACTGCATTTTATTCACTTCATCCTAGTACAACAAACTGCAATTTACAACATGTACTTCATCTACGAGTGACTATTTACTGAGGCTCTCACAAGTGAGCTATGAACATGTACGAAAAACAAATACTACGAATGCTACATGATGTATATGTCAAAATTCTCTTCATTAGAAAGGAAAACAGTACTTTCGCCAAGTATAACCCACTAAAAGGAAAGTGTAGTACGGCCCTGGATATCTCAAAAGTAACGCCGTAATCATAATGCTCTCTATTCCGTAACAACAAAATATAAATAATTTTAAGATGCCTATTCTGGATCCCACTATTAGGATTTTACGTAACGCTAAGAAACGGATTCACCGGATCCGGTCTTACAGGAAGACGGGTTTAGAGGACATCATAGTAACGATAAAATTCATAAGAATAAATAAACTATTGAGTTGAATTGAATTGAATTGAAAGAATACAACTAATGATAATGAAAATGATAATGATAATGATAATGATAGTCATATTTGTAACAATAATGATAACAACGATACTTTTAACACTACTTCTACTACCACTATCATTATTATCATCATCATAAAGTATAATTATGATGATGGTAATTATAATAATGATAAGCAACCTGTGCTGGTAAAGCTCGTTCTACTCACAGGAAATATGCCGAAGCTCTCTTTCCCTAATTTCAATGAAACAACGAATCATAAATATGGTAAATAAACAGGAAGTATTAATCCATGAAATGAAAAAAAAAATCGAAATCAGATCAGGATTCATAATTTCAGTCATGAACATGGGCCAAAGATGAAATGAAAGTGAATTATGACAAAGTACAGTGATGTTGTTTCTAATGTCAAAGAGTACAATAGTTCATTGCACCTTATAGAGAGCTCATTGTACAAACAGAACTTCAATTGCGAATGTATAGCTATAGGTCTGCGATGTTTCAGGCGGTTGGGACACTAAAAATGATCTTTGCTCATAGTCACATCAAGGATGTATTACATGCGATACCTCCTCGATCATATAATGTCATTACTTGTGTCTGATCTTACACTATACAATCATGTGAATGGTTATGATGTTTCAAAGACCAATTACAAAGTTGTATACTGTGGTTCCGTGCGACCAGGCTTATTCATTTTTCCTTTCTTTGTCTTCTGCTCGAAACTAGGACCCATTAGGACGGACTGCCCTTCAGATCGCCATCCAAAATGAGAACATCGAGATCATCGAGCTCCTTCTCCGACACCACGTACACGTGGGCGATGCCCTCCTGCACGCCATCGACGAGGAGGTGGTGGAAGCCGTGGAGCTGCTACTCAACTACAAGCCTCCCAAGAAGGATATGCATGTTAGCATTCAAATCGACATTTTGCTCTTGTTTGTTTGTCTGTATGTTTGCATGTATGTATGTGTATGTATGTGTGTGTGTGACCTCTATTGAAGAATGGCTTTTGCTGGTTCCTAAAACATTGTCATTAATAAGAGAGCAGAAACAACAAAGTGTCCTCCGGAACAGAGAAAGATAGAAATAGATACACACAGATATGAAAGAGAAAGAGAGAAAGAGAGAGAGAGAGAGAAAGAGAGAGAAAAGATAGACAGACAGATAGATAGATAGATGGATAAATAAATAAATAAATAGGATAGATAGATACATATATAAATAGATAGATAAATACATAGATAGACATATAGATAGATAGATAAATAGATAGAAAGATGGATGGATAGATAGAGGAGGTCAAAAACGAAAGGAAAGAGAGATTTATGTCTAGACTTGTATCATCAGTGGACCCACTCTCATCACTGCATGAGCACCGTTTCACTCGGACTACAGCTCGCTAAATCCAAACACCGAAGAGTAATTGTTCACCCTCCCTACCGAATATAATGAACTATGCTTTTGCGTCTGTAAGGACCTGGTCACACTGACGCGAAGATTCGTTGCCGACCTTCAGCACCCCAAAATTTCTGGCGACCATCGGCATCCAATCGGCGACCAAACCCCGAAACATTTTTCATCAGTGACTGGTAGCTGACCGGTTGCCGATCTGCTGCCGACCATTGGCAAACCGTGGAGAGCGCTTTGTGAAGTTTTGTGAACAACAACAACAACAACAACAACAACAAAACAAACAAAAAGATGATGAATGTAGGCGACTGCTCGGGAAAATGGTTTGCTAATAGTCGGCAACTGATCGGCGTTGGGTCGGCGACTTGTTAAAGACCACTGCAAATTGGCATCCGAATAGTTGGTGGTTTTTGATTTGGGCTCGGCAACAATAACTACAGGATTACAAATGCGTATCAGGCATTTGCATGCAGCCACTCTATAGGAGGAGAAAAAAAAATACATGTAGTATTATTTTTCATGCCAGGTGCATGTAGATTCGTCAGCAACCACTCGGCAATGGTCAGTGATCAGTCTTTATTCGGTCGGGAATAGGTCGGCAATTGGTTGCCGAAAAAAAAAAAGGTCTTCGTGACGAGAGGAAGAAATCCCTGCAGATCAGTCTTAAAGAGGTTAGCAACCAGTCGGGTACCGATTGCCGACCTTTTTACAACTAATCAACACATTTGCGACCAGTTTGGTAGGCAAAAGGCTTTCAATGCAGCATCGAAAAGCAAAAGGCTTTCAATGCAACACCGACCAAAGCCGGTCACCGACCGCTGGCAACCATTTGCTGACTTCCAAAAACTCTTTTTACCACCTGGAATAGCCATATGCCGAACAGTAATTTCAGGGGTGATAGAATGGTCGGCCATTGGTCTTCGCTCACATATGACCAGGACCTAAAGATGAACACGCCTTTGTGACGCGCACCTTTTGTCTTACTTGCCACAGGTGAGGATTCTCCAAGAGCCCACTGAGACTGACTACGACTCGGACATTTCGCCGGTCATCCTGGCTGCCCACCGCAACAACTACGAGATCCTCAAGGTCCTGCTCGAGCGGGGAGCTTCGATTCCAAAACCACACGACGTGAAGTGCGGGTGCGACGACTGCAAAGCCAGCATCCGGCACGACGGTCTGCGCCACTCCCGCTCGCGCCTCAACGTCTACCGCGCGCTGGCCAGCTCTTCGCTGATCGCACTCTCCAGCGACGATCCCGTCCTCACCGCCTTCGAGCTCAGCTGGGAGCTCCGAAAACTCAGCCACCGTGAAAACGAGTTCAAAGGTACGGGAACAGCACAGCAACAGAGGCTGGCTGTATCAGTAAGACAGTCTTATGACGAGATGAGGACGCAGAAACTTTGGAAAATTGACACTCTTATTGTACATTGGCAGTGATTGGGTAGGACATTATGGAAATGCTTAGGCTGAGACCATTTTGTTTCAAATTGGTGGCTATATGATTTCTCAAAGTCTGTATTATGAGAAAGGAGGCTAAGGAAGGTAAGCAGTTGCATATTTTGAGACGCCGCAATTTTGATGGATTGCTTCTTTTTGTCGAGATACCAAGTTGTGTTGCAATCAAGTTAATGAAGCTCTATGGAGCATTAGGGTTTATTTTCTTATTTTGGATGTCACCTGGAACATAAACCTCGAGTAAGCCAATTAGTCATTACGTCATCCAATCTTTTATTATGAAATGTATTGTCTGTACTTGAAAATGGACAAGGGTATATTCAATAGTATCCTTGTCTGGCGTTGTTCTGTCTTACGTCAGAGGAATATGAAAAACTGGCCGACAACTGTCGCGACTTCGCCACGATGTTACTCGACCAGACTCGAGGCTCTCACGAGCTTTCGGCCATCCTCAACCGAGACGAGGACGCCCCGAGCGGTGAGGAGCCGCTCAGTAGGCTACGACTCGCCATCAAGTATAAACAAAAAGCGGTGAGTAGATATGCCACGTGATTGGTCTCTTCCATTGTCTGGCAGGGAGATGGGGTGGTTCTACATTTTGCTGAAATTCTTTGCCGACTAAGTGCCTTGATGATGAGTCATAATATGGGGTATCAGTGGGGAGCGGCCTCACCAAAAGAAGCAAAAGAAGAATGATAAACGAAATCGAATTTTGTCACTCGTAAAGTAGGCAAAGTCAAAATGTTTAGAATGGACATGATGGATTACAATTGAATTGTATAGATGAAACTAAACCGATACAAGACAGCTACTGTATATGGTAAAATTTTACGAGTAGTAACGGCTGACTGAAAGAAAAAAAAATCAAATCAAGAAAAAGACAATAAAGGAATGAATGTCAGATGCGATTTCTCCAAACGTGCCAAATACAAAATACAAACCATGAAGATACAACTATAATTGTGTTAACGCTATAAACTACATTAAAGTTGTGTGTAGATATCGACAGCTATACCTCAAATAACTCAAATGGGGTGGGGAATGGTGAAGCCGTGTTGGCTACTCTTCCTCTAGTGGTTGCCCCGAGGGCAAAAATGAAGGTCGGAATCAACACCCACGTTCGCTTCTGTACCCCAGTTCACAGCTCATCCAAACTGCCAGCAGCTGCTCGCCGAGGAGTGGTACCAGGGCCTGCCGGGATGGCGGCGGCAGCACTGGACCCTGAAGGTGCTCATCAGCTTCTTCGTCGGCATGTCTTTCCCGCTGCTCTCCATCATGTACCTGATCGCGCCGAAGACCAAACTGGGCCGCATTATTCGTCTTCCATTTCTCAAGTTCATTTGTCACAGTGCCTCCTACCTGGTCTTTGTCGTGCTCCTACTCATGGCCTCGCTCGACATCGGGAACAACGCGTCCAGTAACCGAGTGAACGCCCGCGGCCCGTCGCCGACTGACGTCGAGCTGCTAATATGCTGGTGGATAGCAGGTAACAGATGACGAGACACTCTATAGGTCTTAAAAACGTCTTGTCAAAGCTTAATCACAGTTTATAAGGAGGATAGTTACCTTAGATGGCGTAATATCAAATATCACTTGACTCCCGTATTATTCATTGGCCCTACGTGATCATTGATATTTTTTATACTCGTTTTGTATCCAACTTTTATAGATCAGTTTAATAACTCGCTGCTGTTTGGAATAACTTCAGCGCATATGCGCAAAATGCAGGTGACGCGAGAACAATAATTACTTTGAAAAAAAAATTGAAAATTACCTTCGTAACGGTTATCAAAAACGCATACGGTATGTATACATTCCAAACGACACACAATGATATGAGCGCAACACGCAATCAATATCGGCTCATGACTAGCTAGCTCAGTTGCTGATTAAAAAAAAATGATTGCTATCATTTTGTATTTGCCCTTCCTTTTTCTCCTTGGCAGGGTTCGTGTGGGCGGAAATCAAGCAGCTATGGGACTCCGGTTTTCTCGAATATCTACATGACTGGTGGAACCTACTCGACTTTGGCACCAATTCATTGTACATGGCAGTGATAGGCTTGCGAATAACGGCATACGTCAATGTAAGTATTCCCCAGATTCCAAAATTCATTGTATGTAGGTCATGTAGTTACAGTTGATGATTTTGTCGACAGAAATGCAAGCAAAGTCTCATTGACAAATATTCCTCACTCTTTCGAAAAGGATATTTACGGCTGGATGCTACTAGGATAGAAAACACTTCCACAGTCCGTACAGAATGTCTAATCGTATTTGGGCATTTGCCGTATAGTTCCTTAATTCAATTCAATTCAATTCAATTCAAACTTTATTTCATTTTTCGAAAAGAAAATAAACATTTCACTTTCTTTGGTAACAGAGAATAAGGTTGCATAATCAAAACAAAGTAAATTGAGAAAACATAATTGTGGGACCTTGGGGTAACAAATATGTTGTAATGAAAATTGATTGACTGAAGTGATACAGACAATATAACATTACGCAAAATATCGGAAAATGGAGGGACCCACTATAAGACAATGCTTGTAGAATGTGGGCCCCTCAGGTACAGGATGTCAATAGAAAATGAACTGATGCAAAAAGGGGAAAAAGATTAGGAATAAAGTCAGGAAAAAAAGTCTGGAAGCCCACTAAGAAGACAGAGTTACAGACAGACACACATACACAGGCGAATAAACATTAAACGAGACTGGGACGACAAAACTTATAAAGGGGGACTAAGATACAAAACAGAACGAGACAAGACTAACATAACAGGAAGACAATACAACAGACAGAAAGGCAAAACAGATCCAGCGATCCTCGACAGAATTATATCGAAAAAATAATGGGATGCGTGAAAAGGATACGGAAATATAGAAAAATAGAGAGAAATAGATGCAGAAGTAATACAAATAAAATTGAATCTACTCTGTAAATGTCTCAGGAGAACAGGGACGAGAAAATACGTAACAGTATATTATCTATAATTGAAATTCTTCAAAAGGAATTGAAATAAGCCAACAGGCTGATTCAATTCTGTGGGATCATAAAATTGCCATAAAAAAGACTTTAATCTTCTTTTAAATGAATATAAGATAGAGGGTGCATTTTTTTTAATGTCCTTATTCAGAAAATTCCTATAAGTTGGGCCAGTATAGATAAGTGTGTTCTTAGCAAGAATCGTTCGTAAAAGAGGTAAATGAAATTCATTGGAACGTCGAGTGGGATACTCATGGAATGATTGATTTCTTTGAAACATAGAATCGAGAATGGGTTCCATAAGTTCATGTTCAAAGCGTCTTAACAAATTACTTCTTCAAGCGTTTACAGTCGTCTTCAACGGAATAGCAGAGAAGTATATCATGTCCTTTGAGCACTCTGACTGAGTGGTATAAAGGCATTAGAAATACCCCCTATTATCGTTATTGTTATTTATTATCATTAAAAACTTTATCATTGTTTTAAAATACAGGCTCTCTGATTATACTTGGATTTTCTTTTTAATTCCGTCTCCCCCGACCTCTCTCCTGTTTCTTATCTTCTCGTTTTCTTCACTTCATCTACCCTTCTCTGTTTTGCGTATCACAATTGGAGCACCAATAAAGATCCAACTCTGCACCTTTCATACCAGTGCCACAGTGGGAGCACCTTTAAAGGTGCAACTTTGCACCTTTCTGGTCTTATTTGAAAGGTGCAGAGTTGCACCTGTCAACGTGCTCCCAGTGTGACACTGGTAAAGGGTCAAAGTTAAGAGTGTATACGTTATTAAGCATTTCTTGATCCTCCAGGAAAATGATGCACTCCGTATTCTGTGCGTGATGGCGTTATGTGTAAATTTGTTGCATAATCAAACAACGTTACAATTTTTATACATTTCTATGACGTAGATACATGTAATAAAGAATGAGCGGTATGGGGATCCGAATTTACCAAGGGACCAATGGACAATGGGCGACCCCACCCTTCTGGCCGAAGCCGCATTCGCCATAGCAAACGTACTAAGGTGAGGTTCTATCACATAACCGTTTTGTTTCACCCACAAACACACACACAAAAGATAAAGTGCTTAATTAAAACAAAAAAGCTACACCCCACTCATCCTCCGCCTTCTCCCTCTCGAACTACTGTTGGCGGACGTTGCATAGTTCCAACATGGCAGATGCATTGTAGTTTTTGTCAGAACTGGTAAACACTAATGATGCGGATATTAGTTAGGTGACTGAGAAATTCAGAGGCCCTACATTACCGTCTAATTATTCATGAACATCCTTACGAAACAAGGGAAGAAAATCAAAGGGTGCTATGAAAATAACAATGACTGCATGGCCTTATAGCCATACACCAAACAGTAATACTTACCACGTATAAATAACGGCAACAACAACGAGAGATAACAACAATACGAATCTTAGATTCCCCACCCACAAATGATAATCGTTTCCTGTTGCGTAAAAGAAGAAACCTCACAAATGCAAAGAAAATTGCTGCGAACAACGCAGTTATTATGGAATCGGCATATGGCTTCCTAATGGCCACTTCCTTTTTCACGTGGATGGGCCGGTAAAAGCAGGATTCTTGTCAATCTTGCCCATTTGTTGTTGTTTTCATTCTTTTAATGAAAAGTGATATAAGTGGTCACAGTTATGCATTCATCAACCAGTTTCCTTATAAGTATATATGCTTCGATAGCACGTTCGCCTTCTTCACTTACATTCTCTCTGAAATCTCGCACTGAACAATTATTGAAATTTCTGTTTGTACATACTATTTACACATTTTGTTTTCTTTTCCCCAGCATGTTGCGCCTCGTGTACCTCTTCACCGCCAACTCACACCTCGGCCCCCTCCAGATCTCCCTCGGCCGAATGGTGGAGGACATCCTCAAGTTCCTCTTCCTCATCGGCCTGGTCCTCTTCTCCTTTGCGGCAGGCCTCAACCAGCTCTACTGGGTCTACGGCGGCGAAGACAACGGAAGCGAGAAGGAATGCTTCGGGGTCACGTGCCCCGAACAGACCAATGACGTTTTCTCAAAGTGAGTGGCTCGGTGCTTTTAAAGGCATCCCGCAATGCAAATGTGTGTTGGCATCTATTCATGGGTTTTGGTCTGTAAATAACCAAATCACTAAATACTTTATGAAAATATGCGTCATACATTCGTAAACATTTTTCTTAATTTTTCTACACTCTGTTAAGCTCCATCTTGAAAAAATCCTCCAGATGTATTCATGTTCCAGCGGTGACACCATCCTCCTGTAACACTTGAGCTGAACAATAGACAGTTACGTATCGTACCTTTTATTACTATTGCTACCTGCACGTACTCACAACAGCATCACTGTTCTTTTTTTTTCTTAATGCAAGGCACATAACTGTGTCTGTCGTTTTATCTACAACGGATACAAATTAGTTACTGACATCCGAATCTATTCCAAAAATTCGTCATCATTATCCCCCCCCCCCCCGACCCTGACCCTACCAAAAAAAAAAAGGGTGAGACAAATAAGAACAACATGAAATGACATAAGATTAGGTATAATTCCAATCTAGCTTCGTTACAGGAACGCCAACAATGTCAGTGAAAGCTATGAACAATGCAACAAAACAGCAAAGCTTGATGTCCTTGATATGAAAAGGTCACCAACATTATGGAACCAGACAAAGGATGCTAAGAAATTTTCGTTATCATATCGTTTGTCGATGACTGTCCTCTATGTTTCCACAGTATGTTCGAATCGCTCGAAGCGCTGATCTGGGCCACACTAGGGCAGCTCCAGGTTTCGGTCACCAACGTCATTCCCAAGCACGATATCACCGAGTTCATCGGCGCTGTCATGCTCTGCTTCTACAACTTCATCACCATCATCATCCTGCTCAACCTCCTCATCGCCATGATGAACACGTCATTCCAGAAAATCCAGGTGATTTCCACAGAATTTCTTTGATAGAGTTTAGTTGTTAATGGTGGCGAAACAACCACGGAACAAATATCCAGTAAACGATCTGACAAAAATGATACTAGTATACGCAACGGCTCGACATGTACCGGAGAGGTTACCAGGAGTACGTCGTTAAGTGTTTGCGTGTATGTGTGTCTGTGTGCGTACGTGCGTGTGTATGTGTGTGTGTGTGTGTGTGCGTACGTGCGTGTGTGTGCGTGTGTGTGTGTGTGTGTGTGTGCGTGTGTGTGTGTGTGTGTGTGCGTGTGTGTGGTGTTTTCGTGTATGCTAGTTCGCATTCAATCCACAGTCAACATTGAAAAATAAACAGTATTTCAGATTTTTCTCTTGTTATTTGTGTCACTCATTGCTTTGATTTTTCTCTTCTTCTTTTTTTTTTCGCTCCAGACAAGGGCGGACATGGAGTGGAAGTTTGCCCGAGCGAAGCTATGGATGAGTTACTTCGAGGAGGGCAACACTTTACCCCCTCCTTTCAACACCCTCCCCAGCCCAAAATCCTTCTACTACCTCTTTCGTTGGATCTGGAGGAACGTGTGCTGCTGCTACTGGAGGAGGAAATCCCTCGCCAACGTCTCTCGAGCAGTAAGTCACTCTTCAAACCAACCAATCATGTTACTGGTATAAGGATTTTTTTTTTTTTTTTTGGGGGGGGAGGGCTTGTCTGAGGTTATTGTGTACATATATATCTTCTTCCCATAACTGTATCACTGATTCAAGTGAAATGTGACAAAATATGGAATTTGATACCAAATATGGAAATATTTTTATGAAGTAAAATTCCATTTGCAATATAGCATCATTCAAATTGTGAGTATTGAGAATGTAAATTTTGCATGATTTTCTAGTTGAAACATAGCATTGATGAGAATCATCCAGAGTGTTGAGCGGGACCCGTTTCAGTGCAACGGAATTCTTTGTGTGTCAGAAAGATTTTCTACGTTTCATTTTCACCGCATAATTGGCTGATTCATGCATGCATGCATGCATATATCATACATAATCTTCGTCCTTAGAAAACTTTCTTGTCACACTTCGGGTGGGAAACAAAAGTCTGACTCCCCTTCAATACCATGCATAGCGACTCAGAGGCAGACAACAAGATAAAACGTAAGGAGTGTCATACTGAACCCATTTCCTATCTTTGTTTTTTTTTTCCGTCACAATCGTAGCAAAGAGATCAAACGCAGAAGAAAAAGGAGAAGGACGACGACTACCAGGTGAGAACCTTAAAGGAACTATGCAATGTAAATGCATGTTGACTTGTGTTAATTCATAATACCCTCAACTTCATGACGTCGTCTAGGGAAAGAAATGGACGCATAAAGCATTTATTGCATTCATTTGTCCAAGAGATGCTGCACTCATGCATCTACTCCCGCGTAAACTCAAACTAACATATTCAGTCACCTTTATTTCCGCTTCACTTTCAATTGAATGTATCTCGTATTTCTCAAAACAAGAAAAAATATTAGTATCAATGTTAAACATAGAATCATGGCACTTAAAAAAGCAAAGGAAAACATAATCATAATCGTGAAATTGTATCGCAATTTGTTTACGCACCCACCCATCCCCCATGAAAATAACATAAACAATGATTTTGAAGTGTTCGATCTGCGTCCACATGTCATTGAAAAAGTTAAGAGTTAGAGGTAGTAAAGTCATCTGTACATTTTTTTTTCCAAACAGTATCTTGACGTTGGCTCATGTCGACAACTTTTTGTCAGCAAAATAATAGCGAGAGGGCAGTAGAACAGATCAGTTGGATGACTGGATCGTGTGCACAAATTAAAAAGAAAGAGTGAAAGACAACGGCCAATGATAGTGGCATGTATATTGAAACTTGAACACACGATAAGCATCTACTATGTTATATTTTTGCTTGTGAGGTCACATAAGTTTACAAATGAGCAGTGTCAGAAATTTAGAACAGTTTTTAAAAAACACCGATATCCTGCAGTCTTGAGAAGTTCTACCCATGTTAGTTGCTTTTATTACGTGCAAGATTTGTGGACAATATTTTGACAGCGTTTCCTATATGTGTGCATTCATTTTCATTAGCGAGTCATGAAGAGCCTGGTGAAACGCTTCCTGAAGAACTCCAAGCGGGGCGAGCAGGAGAAAGGTGTCACCGAGGATGACCTCAACGAAATCAAACAAGACATTTCCTCATTCCGTTACGAGATGCTTGAGATACTCAAGCGAAAGGAGCCGGCTGCCTCGTCCAAGATCGTCAAATTCCAGTCCGAATCGATGGATTCCATTTCAAGCGACAAGAACAAATCGCCGTCCGATGAGGAGAATTCCCTCCACAGGGTGCCGTCATACCTGTACCGGAAGGGGAAGAAAGGGAAGAAGAGCCCAGTCCACCAGGACCACCCGACGCCGAAGCCGTTGAAAATCGCCCCGATCCAGGAGGAGGACTATTCCATGCCGGAGTTCCTGAAGGTGAAGAACGTCAAGAACGTCATGATCGCTGTGAACGAGCTGCAGAAAAAGTCGATGCGGAGGCGAATGTCACAAATTCCGCCCGGCGAGCTGCCGAACTTGGAGGCGAGGCGAATGTCACAAATCCCGCCTAGCGAACTGCCGAACTTGGAGGCGAGGCGAATGTCCGCGGCCTCGGTTGTGGAACCCGTTCCTCAAGAGGGCGCCTTGGCGAGGAACAAGCCATGCCTGAGCGACTCGGGAATATCCGAATCGGTGGAGGATCCAACGTCCAGGACGCTGGATACGGTGGACGAGGAGGCGGAGAGCCGGTCGGAAGTCAGCGGGAGTCAGGACACCAGTTCGTCGCAAGTGGGGGAGGACAACGTGTCGAGGAGATCATCCCTGACGGGTCGCGCCCCACTGCGCAGGGAGAAGGCCTTCGCTGGCAGGTTGGAGGACGATCCCCTCCACCAGCTACCTCAAGCGGACCCGAACGCTCCCTCTCCCGACGCCAGCGGAGACTCTCAGGGCACGTCGGGCATTGCGTCCACAAACAATAGCTTCCAGTCGCAGGATTCCACAGAAGACGATGGGGAGAACACACTACGGAGATCCAACAACAACAATGACAGCGAGGAGGAAGACGCGGAAAGGGATGATGAGGGAGAGGAGGAGGATGAGGAGGACGACGAGGAAGAGGAGGAGGAGAGCGAAGAAGTAGAAGAGGATGGTTCCGTCGAGAAAGTCAACTCGTCACCGTTGCTAGGAAACGAGACCGATCAGGAAGTGACGGAGATTCCCAAAATCAGCTGGCAGGCTACAAGACCTTCTTACGTCTGGGCGGAGAACACTAAACCTAACCCAGAAGAAATTGACATGTCACGATATGTCTACAATGGCTATAACAACATGCCACACTAAGTGATAGCAGCGTGGACGTCACTCAGTAAAGTATATTTTGCTAAGAAAACAAAACGAAAAACAGTAATTAGTATGCATCTTGATATTTTGTACGTACCATGGAGAAGGCTGGACAATATTATCGGCTTCTGTAGACATTGCACGCAAATAAAGACGTGGAATGTAATCATGAACAATCACTGATCAGTTGTCATAACAAAGTATTATATTCTTTACAGTTGAAGCTATGAAGTATTTTGTGGTAGGTATTCCAAACCCTCAGGTTCATTAAGAATAAACTGCCAATAGATCGTAATTTTTGCGCTCAAATGTTTGATTAAATCAGATTTATTTCTGTACGCTATAGAAAGTAATTTCCATGGCTTTAGAACACAAACCCCTCAGTTTACATAAATAAAATGGATTAACATTCCATAAGTGAGTTACTGGACTTCGTCTTACTTTACTTTTATGAGAAATTAGTAACTTGCTATTGATCAATGCAATACACATGCAAATTGCACTTTCAAAAGTATTTCGATGCATGATTAGAATGTCTATGTGAAAATATACTCTCAGTCATATCTTTGCTGACTTTTTGTAGTCATGCTCTTAAAAATCATAAGTTCATTTTACTTGTATAATCCCAAAGACATCAACTTGAAAGCCGGATAAGAGTAGACGGCATAAGTAATCGTGATCCACGTGATGCACTTAATCGTATTCACAACAGAATTAATTGTTGGCATATTTGTTTGAATTTGAATTTAACGATGTGATCAGAAATTCCCATTGGACGATTTTCGTCAAGATTTCGATTACGTCTAGTTCCTTCTTCATCCATATAGCAGCAGTATTGTTACGTCCGTTCATCAGCTTCAAATCTTTTACATGTCATACGAATAGTACGAGAAACGTTACCATGGTTATCTTACGTAAATGTTTTGTTTTCATTACATGGTAAAATTGTACACTTCTTCTGCCTTCCACGGATTTTTTTCGTATATTTTGTAGAAAATGGAAAAAAAGAAACACCACCTTTTTCAAAAACCTTGTAAAGATAGTCGATGGCTGTGTGTTTGTGTGTGTGTGTGTGTGTCTGTGTATGTGTGTGTGTGTGTGTGTGTTTGTGTGTGTGTGTGTGCGTATACATCACTGATCGTCCGAGACCAATGGTATGAAAACACACCTTTTGTCCGAGGACAAAATCTACGTCCGAGGACGTAACATGCTGTCCTCGGAAGGAATAGACGTGCAAAATGATATTCTACGTCCGAGGACGCATCTGACCCGATATTCGGCTTGTCCTCGGACGTTCGAAAAGTATGAAGTTGACACACATAACACTCCCGTCGATGCAGCAACGTGTGTTAAAGAAAAAGTTAAGAGCGCCCCCTGTGAACACACAGATCCTGGCGATCGCGCACGCGATTAAGCAGTGCTGCAGCTAGCTAGCGCTAGGGCGCTAGCGCGCGCTTCGCTAGCGATCAGCGATAGCGCTAGCGTGTAGCGCGCGGTAGTACGGTATACTGTAGGTGAAGTATGAGCAGCATGCACCGTATGGATCCGGATCGTAATGTGTGAAAAGAGGTTTGAGCTCGCCTTCGAGGACCGCTTATCAAATGTCAACGATGTCAATGGTAAGAAAACTAGCGGTACCGTCCGCAGATCTATTCATTCTTTTATGTTTTAATGTCAAGTTTAAGATCATAGTCATGGTGACAGAAACCACGATAATGTTGGTGTCCACTTGTTCCTTTGCACTCACGCACCTGTGTACAACATGAATGAAGCCTGAGGCTGAGGCTGAAGCTGTGAACGCCTGCTGCTAGTCTAAAATGTAATGGACGACGAACGACGTTACCAGCAGTTCACAAAGGAGACTCGATCCACTGCTTCGAAAATAATTAATTTAAAATTGTGGGTATTAGTCAATGGAAAAGGGGTGATGATAATCACGTAATTTACGGGTAACTCAGGGAGTCATTGGCATTGGTATGCTGAGCTGTGCAAATTTAAGTGACATGCGGCCCTCTATATTTGGAGATAGAAATCACCAAGATAATCAGCAAATTCTTGGAACATAGGTCTATATATAATTTTTTGGCATGTACACCTGTAATGATAAAATATCCTATATCCTATTTTCAGTCCATACCTTCAATTGGATCTAAATTACCATGATCAAGTGAATTTTTAACAATATTTTTCTGATCACTGCTCTTGTTCCTCTATATTAGAATTCTGATAGAACGTCTAGATCTAGAGAACGCTACTTTTCTATTGTGAGCAATTTGCACTATGCTAGACCTGAGTGCTAGGTTATCTGATGATAACCTGGCATGAGTGTTAGTGTGCTACAGTGCTTGTGGCACAGCTCTGTAGACTGGAGTTAGACTAGGCCTACAGTACAGTCTGTTTTTACACTTATGATATAAAGACTATAGGCTAGATCAGGGGAAAAATACAGGAGGGTAAAGGCGATTTGCCCCAAAATGTGAAAAATAGCCCTTGTAAGTTGCAAAAGAGCCCCCATAAATTGCTATTAGATTCAATAGAGAATTTAATTTGGAATGAACAGAGGTAGGAAAAAATAGCCCCTCGTACAGAAAAAAGAGGGTTTTTTTCCCCTGGATTAGATATGAATAGATATTTATCAAAGATATGTTTATGTTTTAGATTCTAGAGAAAAAGTGAAAAGAAAAGAAAAGAAAAGAAATGAAATGATATATTACTTTACATATAAGTATGCAGCTGGATGTTCATGTACAGCATTTCATAATCCCCTATTGACAGAGTATTCCAGGACGAAAAAAGCGGCGTGTCCGCATCTCACCCAGTCTTATGGCGGAGCATTGGTGTAAGCTGGGAAAAGATCAAGAAGGTTTCAGGAAGGTTTTTCTCAACGACGACATAGGTACACGTAGATTATCTCTTTGTAGTTTAAGGAGTGGTAGTATTGAACTGGTCAATGAAGAGGTTTCAAATTTTACTGTTTCCCTGCCAACCTGTACCATATATGAAACACTTTATGTGCTACTTGTGTCAAGGGCTACTTAAGGAGGGTAATCTTTCTCTGTGTAGACCCACAGGGGATCATCCTTTGTGGGGGGGGGGGGATGTTGAATGTCAAGCAATCTGCACGTTTATGCCTGAGGTGCATGTATTAGACTGTCCAGGTGACCTACTTTTTGCTATCTAAACAAAGTGCAATTGCACTCATTCACCGACATTGTTCGGGGGGGGGGGGGGGATGTACATTGGGTTTGTGGGACTTTGCATTCCTAACTCCTCTGGGATGAATTAACAACAACAACAAAGATTACTGTACTAAAAAAGCACTTTTACTTTAGGATGGTATTGTATAAGGCCTCTTGTCTTCCCCTAATAAAAAGGTTACAAAAAGAGCTAGAAATTGACAGATAAGATAGTATATATGTACGTGTATCAAAAGGCTTATCTTGCAAGAAAGCATCATACATGTAAGTCCCTGTATTTATTTAGAAATCTCAGTGGAGTCAATGACAACATTATCCACTGGAGTTGGCTAAGTCTTTAGATATGGTAAAGTTCTTATGTTATCACAGTATGAATGGTCTCAAGAGAGGTTTCAAATTTTACTGTTTCCCTGGCAACCAGTACCATATGTGAAACACTTTATATGCTACTTGTTAGAAACCGGAATGGTAAATTTGTAAAGGATGAATCACTAAGGACTGTCCAGGGAGGTAGAAATTTCTCCTTGCCAAGGGCAGCGGGCTGTACAAGCGAGGCAAATGATAATGACCACATAACGATTTAATACATGCAAGGCCATACACAGAATTTTTTTTTTTTTTTTTTTTTTGGGGGGGGGGGGAGCAAAACACATACAAACTTTGAAAACCTGAAAACGAGGGAGCGAAGTGACTGAGCTGGTCACAAGGGTGCTTTTGCATTTTTAACAGTGAAATTTGGTGCACACTTTTGATGGATTGTCTGAAAATTTTCAGTAGAAACAAATGTCAGTTTTCAAAATTTCTGGGGGCAACACCCACCCCCACCTCATTTCTGTGTATGGCCATGATTGCTTGAAACAGTATTGTTGAAAACTTTGTTTGCCATAAGTTTTATAAAAATATAAATGTGTTTTAAATGTAGTTTTCCTTCTCCATTTCTAGGACATGGACTTGTGACCACAAGACCATTTCTTAAGGGAGATTTCCTGCTTGAATATCGTGGAGCTCTGTCCATTGCTAATGACGAAGATGAAGAGAATGTGGATTACATTTTCCATTTTTCTCACAGAAATACGGAGTATCGGTCAGTAATTTGAAATAGTATATTGACTCTTATATGTTCAGTGTATGCTGGTTGATATTTGCATGCTGTAAAATTTATTATTTTAGTGTTTTGGATAGGTCAATTCTCAACAGAGCAAATAAATGCAATCCGTTAGCTACCTACCCAAAACAAGAAGAGCAAAATCCCCCCCCCCCCCATCACCAATCTGAAAGGGAAGATTTGATGCCATGAAATAGTTTACTAATTTATTTTACTAATTTAATTGCACTGTAAACAGATTTTCACTAGTTCATGGATAAATGTTAAGCACCTTATCAAAAGTCAGAGCCCATTTGGAACATGTTTTGTTAGTGTCTCTCCTGCACAGCGTCTTGCTCAAGCTCCCAAAGCTCTATGGACAGACAATAGGGGATCGGGAAAGCCGATGTAAGTAAAAGAAGAAGACGATTAAAGACGCAAGACGAGACTTTTGATAAGGTTCCTGATTCAGACATACAGACTGTGTTTCCTAAAGTGCTATGATTACTCGAAATATGGATATGAAGAATTATTCTTTATTCCCTTTATTTTGATGTGTATTGTCTGTCATATGGTACAAAGCTAACGAATGTCCTGTTTGTTTAAATGTTGTTGTTTTTTAGGCCTCTGTAGATGAAGTCTTGAGGGAGCATTAAAACATTGCACCTTTTTATCCTTCTGTCCATCTGTCCTTCCGTCTCCAAATTGGGTTTCCATGGGATATCGGTCTGATTTCAATAATTGTTGGTTTGGGGGAGACGAAACTAACATACAAAGGTCACACTTCATTATATTTACAAATTGGTCAAATGTGGTTTTCCATCCACAAAACTGATTAAATGATTGATGGATATTAGTATTTTTTTGGTACATGTATATCACTTGTTGTTTTATAATGACCCCCCCCCCCCCCCCCCACGAAGTCTGGAGAGTGAATTAACTTTTGCACCTGTTAGTCCGTCCATCCCCCAAATTGGTTTCCACCCGATAACTTGAAAAATATTGGACAGATTTGAATAATTTTTTGTTGTGTAGGTACATCACACTAAAATACAGGTCGTTTGAATTTGGAGTCGGCAGGTCGCAACTCATTCTTTATGCGCATTGGTTTCCACACAATAAATTGACAAATCTTGGACAGATTTAAGTAATTTTTGGTTTGTAAAATATCACACTGAAATACAGGTCAAGTTCGAATTCAAAGTTGGCAGGTCAAAGGTCACAGGTCATAATATATGCAAATTTGTTTCCATGCAATAACTTGAAAAATATTGGGCAGATTTAAGTAATTTGGAGTATAGGTAGAGCACACTAAAACAGGTCAATTTCTAAATTCAGAGTTTGCAGGTCAGAGGTCTGAGGCCAGAGGTCACAGTCCTATATATGCAAATTGATCAACATTTTTGATGAACTTTTTCACACCAAAGAACTAAGAAATGCTTACTAATCACATTAACTTGGGCATCCGTGTCCTATGGACACAGCACAGCTTTTCTAGTTAATTTTTCATTTTAGTGCAGTGATTTACCATTTGGGACAGATAGGGGAGTTGAAAACTTCCAGTACTGTATATAAAGTTCCTGTTCTGGGTATGTTCACTCTCTCCAGGATTGATGCATCAGATAGCAATTCTTGCCTGGCAAGGTGGGTCAACGATGAACACATCCGTCCAAATAGCATCATGAAAAAGGTCACATTTGATGATAGCTTCCCCCATCTGTGCCTGTTTGCTTTGGTGGACCTTAAAGAAGGTGTTGAACTGACATACGACTATGGAGTAGAGAATTTACCGTGGCGACAGGTAAGTGAATATATATGTTTTTGTTGCTTATTCTAGTGTATGCACTTGTTAAAAGGTGGACCTTAAATGTGAAAAACTTGCTTATAAAGTAACCTAACATTAGTAGACCTTTGACATTCAAGGTAATTCCATTGTAAAAGAAAAAAAAACCCTGCTGAACTTACGTAATACAGGTGGTCCTTACAGTGTGTAAATGACTAAACTTAGCTATAAAAAAAGGATCTCACTTTGATAGACAGGTCCACATTTCAGAATAAACCCTCAGAAAACGTCCTTTAGGAATATTCTGTTAAGTGGTAATTTATCAATTGTTTCAAAAAATTCCAGGGTGCTTAATGAAAAAAAAAATTGTTTGCAAACTTGATTCTCAAGTCTTCCTCCCCAATTGTCCCCCCCCCCCCCCAAAAAAAAAAAACACAAAATGGCGACAATTTTCTGCATAAATAAAACAGTGGAGAATTAAAAAAGCGAGAGGAAGAGAAATAAGCAACTCAGCAATATAATGCCCTCAATCGTACAAGTATTTTAGGAGAGAAATAATAAATTTGACCAGTTGATATTTAAGAATATGACCGTCTTATTTGTGCAACTATGAAACTATCAAGACAATAATGAAATGTTTTATGCCTTTTCCCATGAATTGCAGTCCACTCTGGCCAAGGACACCCCAGTAAATAAAGGAAACAGCAGAAAAGATGCTCATGAAGAATCTGTGGTAAGTAATACCTGCAAAGGGTTTCTTTAGGGATCCTCAATAAATATGCTGATAGCTCAGCTATGATATGTCCTCGTTTGAATATGATAATAATTTCTGTGTCAAATTTGCAGTGTTATGTCCTCATACATTTATTGAAACAAGTTCATTGTTGTATTTGCAGTGTAATATTCTCACACATTTTTGCAAACAAGTTGTGTGTTCTTTAGTGTATCAGGGGGAGGGGCATGTCTATACCATTGCCAGCACACTGCACCAAAAGTGCAATGGAGAGAAAGAAAAAGAAGAGAAATTAGCATAGGGAGCAACGTAATGTCCTCATTCATAAATGTAAACAATTTCTGTGTAAAATTTGCAGTGTAATGTCCTCATACATTTATTGAAACAAGTTCAATGTTGCATTTTGCAGTGTAATATTCTCACTCATTTATTTCTCTCCGAAACTACTTTGTTCTTTAGTGTAAAGGGAGGGGGAGGGGGAGGGGGGGAGGGGGAGGGAGAAGGGGTATGTCTACACCCTTGCCAGCACACTGCACCAATAATGCAGTAGAGAGAAAGAAAAAGAAGAGAAAAGAAGAGAAATTAGCATAGGGAGCAATGTTGTGTCCTCGTTCATATATGTAAACAATTTCTGTGTCAAATTTGCAGACCTGTGTAATGTCCTCATACATCTATTGAAATAAGTTCAATGTTGCATTTGCAGTGTAATATTCTCACACATTTATGCAAACAAGTGCTGTGTTCTTTAGTGTATAGGGGAGGGGGAGGGGGTATGTCTACACCCTTGCCAGCACACTGCTTTCAAAAATGCAGGAGAGAGAAAGAAAAAGAAGAGAAAAGAAGAGAAATTAGCATAGGAAGCAATGTAATGTCCTCATTCATATGGCAATAAACAATTTCTGTGGAGTGTAATATCCTCATACATTTATTGAAACAAGTTCAATGTTGCATTTGCAGTGTAATAATCTCACATATTTATGCAAACAAGTGCTGTGTTCTGAAGTGTATCGCGGTGGGGGGGGGGGGGCGGGGGGGGGGGGGAGAGGAGGGGGAGAGGGGCATGTCTACACCATTGCCAGCACACTGCACCAAAAATGCAATAGAGAGAAAGAAAAAAGAAGAGATATTAGCATAGGAAGCAATATTACTTTGTTCTTTAGTCTATAAGGATGGGGGAGGGGGAGGGGGAGGTGTATGTCTACACCCTTGCCAGCACACTGCACCAAAAATGCAATAGAGAGAAAGAATAAGAAGAGAAAAGAAGAGAAATTAGCATAGGGAGCAATGTTGTATCCTCGTTCATATATGTAAACAATTTCTGTGGTAAATTTGCAGTGTAATGTCCTCATACATTTATTGAAACAAGGTCAATGTTGCATTTGCAGTGTAATATCTTCACACATTCATGCAAACAAGCGCTGTGTCCTTTATTGTATATGTGAGGGGTAGGGGGGTATGTCTACATATTTTCCAGCACACTGCACCAAAAATGCAGTAGAGAGAAAGAAAAAGAAGAGAAAAGAAGAGAAATTAGCCTAGGAAGCAATGTTGTGTCCTCATTCATATATATAAACAATTTCTGTGCAGTGTAATGTCCTCATACATTTATTGAAACAAGTTCATTGTTTTATTTGCAGTGTAATATTCTCACACATTTATTTCTCTCATAAACTACTTTGTTCTTTAGTGTATAAGGGAGGGGGGGGGGGGGAGGGGTATGTCTACACCCTTGCCAGCACACTGCACCAAAAATGCTGTAGAGAGAAAGAAAAAGAAGAGAAAAAGAAGAGAAATAGCACAGGAAGCAATGTAATGTCCTCATTCTTATATATAAACAATTTCTTCGATGAATTTGCTGTTGTAATGTCCTCATATAGTTCTATATTTCAATGATGAAATGTTTTATGTCTTTTTCTTATGAATTGCAGTCCACTCTGGCTAAGGAAACCCCAGTAAATGGAGGAAACAGCGGAAAAGATGCTCATGAAGATATGGAAGAATCTGTGGTAAATAATACCTGTAAAGGGTTTCTATAGGGATCCTCAATAAATATGCTGATAGCTCAGCTATGGTATGTCCTCGTTTGAATATGATAACAATTTCTGTGTCAAATTTGCAGTGTTATGTCCTCATACATTTATTGAAACAAGTTCATTGTTGTATTTGCAGTGTAATATTCTCACACATTTTTGCAAACAAGTTGTGTGTTCTTTAGTGTATCAGGGGGAGGGGCATGTCTACACCATTGCCAGCACACTGGACCAAAAATGCAATAGAGAGAAAGATAAAGAAGAGAAATTAGCATAGGAAGCAATGTAATGTCCTCATTCATGTAAACAATTTCTGTGTCAAATTTGCAGTGTAATGTCCTCATACATTTATTGAAACAAGTTCAATGTTGCATTTGCAGTGTAATATTCTCACTCATTTATTTCTCTCCGAAACTACTTTGTTCTTTAGTCTATAAGGATGGGGGAGGGGGAGGGGGAGGTGTATGTCTACACCCTTGCCAGCACACTGGCAGTGTAATGTCCTCATACATTTATTGAAACAAGTTCATTGTTGTATTTGCAGTGTAATATTCTCACACATTTATTTCTCTCATAAACTACTTTGTTCTTTAGTGTATAAGGGAGGGGGGGGGAGGGGTATGTCTACACCCTTGCCAGCACACTGCACCAAAAATGCTGTAGAGAGAAAGAAAAAGAAGAGAAAAAGAAGAGAAATAGCACAGGAAGCAATGTAATGTCCTCATTCTTATATATAAACAATTTCTTCGATGAATTTGCTGTTGTAATGTCCTCATATAGTTCTATATTTCAATGATGAAATGTTTTATGTCTTTTTCTTATGAATTGCAGTCCACTCTGGCTAAGGAAACCCCAGTAAATGGAGGAAACAGCGGAAAAGATGCTCATGAAGATATGGAAGAATCTGTGGTAAATAATACCTGTAAAGGGTTTCTATAGGGATCCTCAATAAATATGCTGATAGCTCAGCTATGGTATGTCCTCGTTTGAATATGATAACAATTTCTGTGTCAAATTTGCAGTGTTATGTCCTCATACATTTATTGAAACAAGTTCATTGTTGTATTTGCAGTGTAATATTCTCACACATTTTTGCAAACAAGTTGTGTGTTCTTTAATGTATCAGGGGGAGGGGCATGTCTACACCATTGCCAGCACACTGCACTAAAAGTGCAATAGAGAGAAAGAAAAAGAAGAGAAATTAGCATAGGAAGCAATGTAATGTCCTCATTCATATATATATACAATTTCTGTGCAGTGTAATGTCCTCATACATTTATTGAAACAAGTTCAATGTTGCATTTGCAGTGTAATATTCTCACACATTTATTTCTCTCCTAAACTACTTTGTTCTTTAGTGTATAAGGGAGGGGGGAGGTGTATGTCTACACCCTTGCCAGCACACTGCACCAATAATGCAGTAGAGAGAAAGCAAAAGAAGAGAAAAAGAAGAGAAATAGCACAGGAAGCAATGTAATGTCCTCATTCTTATATATAAACAATTTCTTGGATGAATTTGCTGTTGTGATGTCCTCATATAGTTCTATATTTCAATGATGAAATGTTTTATGTCTTTTTCTTATGAATTGCAGTCCACTCTGGCTAAGGAAACCCCAGTAAATGGAGGAAACAGTGGAAAAGATGCTCATGAAGATATGGAAGAATCTGTGGTAAGTAATACCTGCAAAGGGTTTCTATAGGGATCCTCAATAAATATGCTGATAGCTCAGCTATGGTATGTCCTCGTTTGAATATGATAACAATTTCTGTGTCAAATTTGCAGTGTTATGTCCTCATACATTTATTGAAACAAGTTCATTGTTGTATTTGCAGTGTAATATTCTCACACATTTTTGCAAACAAGTTGTGTGTTCTTTAGTGTATCAGGGGGAGGGGCATGTCTACACCATTGCCAGCACACTGGACCAAAAATGCAATAGAGAGAAAGACAAAGAAGAGAAATTAGCATAGGAAGCAATGTAATGTCCTCATTCATGTAAACAATTTCTGTGTCAAATTTGCAGTGTAATGTCCTCATACATTTATTGAAACAAGTTCAATGTTGCATTTGCAGTGTAATATTCTCACTCATTTATTTCTCTCCGAAACTACTTTGTTCTTTAGTCTATAAGGATGGGGGAGGGGGAGGGGGAGGTGTATGTCTACACCCTTGCCAGCACACTGCACCAAAAATGCAATAGAGAGAAAGAATAAGAAGAGAAAAGAAGAGAAATTAGCATAGGGAGCAATGTTGTGTCCTCGTTCATATATGTAAACAATTTCTGTGGTAAATTTGCAGTGTAATGTCCTCATACATTTATTGAAACAAGGTCAATGTTGCATTTGCAGTGTAATATCTTCACACATTTATGCAAACAAGCGCTGTGTCCTTTATTGTATATGTGAGGGGTAGGGGGGTATGTCTACATATTTTCCAGCACACTGCACCAAAATGCAGTAGAGAGAAAGAAAAAGAAGAGAAAAGAAGAGAAATAGCACAGGAAGCAATGTAATGTCCTCATTCTTATATATAAACAATTTCTTGGATGAATTTGCTGTTGTGATGTCCTCATATAGTTCTATATTTCAATGATGAAATGTTTTATGTCTTTTTCTTATGAATTGCAGTCCACTCTGGCTAAGGAAACCCCAGTAAATGGAGGAAACAGCGGAAAAGATGCTCATGAAGATATGGAAGAATCTGTGGTAAGTAATACCTGCAAAGGGTTTCTATAGGGATCCTCAATGAAAATGCTGATAGCTCAGCTATGGTATGTCCTCGTTTGAATATGATAACAATTTCTGTGTCAAATTTGCAGTGTTATGTCCTCATACATTTATTGAAACAAGTTCATTGTTGTATTTGCAGTGTAATATTCTCACACATTTTTGCAAACAAGTTGTGTGTTCTGTAGTGCATCAGGGGTAGGGGGATGTCTATACCATTGCCAGCACACTGCACCAAAAATGCAGTAGAGAGGAAGAAAAAGAAAAGAAAAGAAGAGAAATTAGCATAGGAAGCAATGTAATGTCCTCATTCATATATATAAACAATTTCTTCGATGAATTTGCTGGTTTAATGTCCTCATATAGTTCTGTATTTCATTGATGAAATGTTTCATGTCTTTTTCCCATGAATTGCAGTCCACTCTGGCTAAGGAAACCCCAGTAAATGGAGGAAACAGCGGAAAAGATGCTCATGAAGATATGGAAGAATCTGTGGTAAGTAATACCTGCAAAGGGTTTCTATAGGGATCCTCAATGAATATGCTGATAGCTCAGCTATGATATGTCCTCGTTTGAATATGATAACAATTTCTGTGTCAAATTTGCAGTGTTATGTCCTCATACATTTATTGGAACAAGTTCAATGTTGTATTTGCAGTGTGATATTCTCACGCATTTTTGCAAACAAGTTGTGTGTTCTGTCGTGATTCAGGGGGAGGGGGATGTCTACACCATTGCTAGCACACTGCACCAAAAATGCAGTAGAGAGTAAGACAAAGAAGAGAAATTAGCATAGGAAGCAATGTAGTGTCCTCATTCATATATGTAAACAATTTCTGTGTCAAATTTGCAGTGTAATGTCCTCATACATTTATTGCGACAAGTTCAATGTTGCATTTGCATCGTAATATTCTCACATATTTATTTCTCTCCTAAACAACTTTGTTCTTTCATGGATAGGAGGGGGAGGGGGAGGTGTATGTCTACACCCTTGCCAGCACACTGCACCAAAAATGCAATAGAGAGAAAGAAAAAGAAGAGAAAAGAAGAGAAATTAGTTTAGGAAGCAATGTACTGTCCTCATTCATATATGTAAACAATTTCTGTGTTGAATTTGCAGTGTAATGTCCTCATACATTTATTTCTCTCCTAAACTACTTTGTTCTTTAGTGTATAGGAGGGGGGAGGGGGAGGGGTATGTCTACACCCTTGCCAGCACACTGCACCAAAAGTGCAGTAGAGAGAAAGAAAAAGAAGAGAAACTAGCATAGGAAGCAATGTAGTGTCCTCATTCTTATATATAAACAATGTTTGGATGAATTTGCTGTTGTAATGTCCTCATATAGTTCTGTATTTCAATGATTAAATGTTTTATGTCTTTTTCTTATGAATTGCAGTCCACTCTGGCTAAGGAAACCCCAGTAAATGGAGGAAACAGTGGAAAAGATGCTCATGAAGATATGGAAGAATCTGTGGTAAGTAATACCTGCAAAGGGTTTCTATAGGGATCCTCAATAAATATGCTGATAGCTCAGCTATGGTATGTCCTCGTTTGAATATGATAACAATTTCTGTGTCAAATTTGCAGTGTTATGTCCTCATACATTTATTGAAACAAGTTCATTGTTGTATTTGCAGTGTAATATTCTCACACATTTTTGCAAACAAGTTGTGTGTTCTTTAGTGTATCAGGGGGAGGGGCATGTCTACACCATTGCCAGCACACTGGACCAAAAATGCAATAGAGAGAAAGACAAAGAAGAGAAATTAGCATAGGAAGCAATGTAATGTCCTCATTCATGTAAACAATTTCTGTGTCAAATTTGCAGTGTAATGTCCTCATACATTTATTGAAACAAGTTCAATGTTGCATTTGCAGTGTAATATTCTCACTCATTTATTTCTCTCCGAAACTACTTTGTTCTTTAGTCTATAAGGATGGGGGAGGGGGAGGGGGAGGTGTATGTCTACACCCTTGCCAGCACACTGCACCAAAAATGCAATAGAGAGAAAGAATAAGAAGAGAAAAGAAGAGAAATTAGCATAGGGAGCAATGTTGTGTCCTCGTTCATATATGTAAACAATTTCTGTGGTAAATTTGCAGTGTAATGTCCTCATACATTTATTGAAACAAGGTCAATGTTGCATTTGCAGTGTAATATCTTCACACATTTATGCAAACAAGCGCTGTGTCCTTTATTGTATATGTGAGGGGTAGGGGGGTATGTCTACATATTTTCCAGCACACTGCACCAAAATGCAGTAGAGAGAAAGAAAAAGAAGAGAAAAGAAGAGAAATAGCACAGGAAGCAATGTAATGTCCTCATTCTTATATATAAACAATTTCTTGGATGAATTTGCTGTTGTGATGTCCTCATATAGTTCTATATTTCAATGATGAAATGTTTTATGTCTTTTTCTTATGAATTGCAGTCCACTCTGGCTAAGGAAACCCCAGTAAATGGAGGAAACAGCGGAAAAGATGCTCATGAAGATATGGAAGAATCTGTGGTAAGTAATACCTGCAAAGGGTTTCTATAGGGATCCTCAATGAAAATGCTGATAGCTCAGCTATGGTATGTCCTCGTTTGAATATGATAACAATTTCTGTGTCAAATTTGCAGTGTTATGTCCTCATACATTTATTGAAACAAGTTCATTGTTGTATTTGCAGTGTAATATTCTCACACATTTTTGCAAACAAGTTGTGTGTTCTGTAGTGCATCAGGGGTAGGGGGATGTCTATACCATTGCCAGCACACTGCACCAAAAATGCAGTAGAGAGGAAGAAAAAGAAGAGAAAAGAAGAGAAATTAGCATAGGAAGCAATGTAATGTCCTCATTCATATATATAAACAATTTCTTCGATGAATTTGCTGGTTTAATGTCCTCATATAGTTCTGTATTTCATTGATGAAATGTTTCATGTCTTTTTCCCATGAATTGCAGTCCACTCTGGCTAAGGAAACCCCAGTAAATGGAGGAAACAGCGGAAAAGATGCTCATGAAGATATGGAAGAATCTGTGGTAAGTAATACCTGCAAAGGGTTTCTATAGGGATCCTCAATGAATATGCTGATAGCTCAGCTATGATATGTCCTCGTTTGAATATGATAACAATTTCTGTGTCAAATTTGCAGTGTTATGTCCTCATACATTTATTGGAACAAGTTCAATGTTGTATTTGCAGTGTGATATTCTCACGCATTTTTGCAAACAAGTTGTGTGTTCTGTCGTGATTCAGGGGGAGGGGGATGTCTACACCATTGCTAGCACACTGCACCAAAAATGCAGTAGAGAGTAAGACAAAGAAGAGAAATTAGCATAGGAAGCAATGTAGTGTCCTCATTCATATATGTAAACAATTTCTGTGTCAAATTTGCAGTGTAATGTCCTCATACATTTATTGCGACAAGTTCAATGTTGCATTTGCATCGTAATATTCTCACATATTTATTTCTCTCCTAAACAACTTTGTTCTTTCATGGATAGGAGGGGGAGGGGGAGGTGTATGTCTACACCCTTGCCAGCACACTGCACCAAAAATGCAATAGAGAGAAAGAAAAAGAAGAGAAAAGAAGAGAAATTAGTTTAGGAAGCAATGTACTGTCCTCATTCATATATGTAAACAATTTCTGTGTTAAATTTGCAGTGTAATGTCCTCATACATTTATTTCTCTCCTAAACTACTTTGTTCTTTAGTGTATAGGAGGGGGGAGGGGGAGGGGTATGTCTACACCCTTGCCAGCACACTGCACCAAAAGTGCAGTAGAGAGAAAGAAAAAGAAGAGAAACTAGCATAGGAAGCAATGTAGTGTCCTCATTCTTATATATAAACAATGTTTGGATGAATTTGCTGTTGTAATGTCCTCATATAGTTCTGTATTTCAATGATTAAATGTTTCATGTCTTTTTCCAATAAATTGCAGTCCACTCTGGCTAAGGAAACCCCAGTAAATGGAAGAAACAGCAAAAAAGATGCTCATGAAGATATGGAAGAATCTGTGGTAATTAATACCTGCAAAGTGTTTCTATAGGGATCCTCAATAAATATGCTGATAGCTCAGCTATGATATGTCCTCGTTTGAATATGATAACAATTTCTGTGTCAAATTTGCAGTGTTATGTCCTCATACATTTATTGGTACAAGTTCATTGTTGTATTTGCAGTGTAATATTCTCACACATTTTTGCAAACAAGTTGTGTGTTCTTTAATGTATCAGGGGGAGGGGCATGTCTACACCATTGCCAGCACACTGGACCAAAAATGCAATAGAGAGAAAGACAAAGAAGAGAAATTAGCATAGGAAGCAATGTAGTGTCCTCATTCATATATGTAAACAATTTCTGTGTCAAATTTGCAGTGTAATGTCCTCATACATTTATTGAAACAAGTTCATTGCTGTATTTGCAGTGTAATATTCTCACACATTTTTGCAAACAAGCCGTGTGTTCTGTAGTGCATCAGGGGAGGGGCATGTCTACACCCTTGCCAGCACACTGCTCCAAAAATGCAGTAGAGAGAAAGAAAAAAAAAGAGAAAAAAAAGAGAAATGAGCATAGCAAGCAATGTAATGTCCTCATTCACATATATAAACAATTTCTGTGTCAAATTTGCGGTGTAATGTCCTCATACATTTATTGAGACAAGTTCAATGTTTCATTTGCAGTGTAATATTCTCACACATTTATTTCTCTCCTAAACTACTTTGTTCTTTAGTGTATAGGGCAGGGGGAGGGGGAGGGGGAGGGGGAGGGGGAGGTGTATGTCTACACGCTTGCCAGCACACTGTACCAAAAATGCAGTAGAGAGAAAGAAAAAAAAAAAGAGAAAAGAAGAGAAATTAGCATAGCAAGCAATGTTATGTCCTCATTTATATATATAAACAGTTTCTGTGTCAAATTTGAAGTGTAATGTCGTCACACATTTATTGAAACAAGGTCAATGTTGCATTCGCAGTGTAATATTCTCACACATTTATTTCTCTCCTAAACTACTTTGTTCTTTAGTGTATAAGGGAGGGGGGAGGTGTATGTCTACACCCTTGCCAGCACACTGCACCAATAATGCAGTAGAGAGAAAGCAAAAGAAGAGAAACGAAGAGAAATTAGCATAGAGAGCAATGTTGTGTCCTCGTTCATGTATGTAAACAATTTCTGTGTTAAATTTGCAGTATATTGTCCTCATACATTTATTGGAGCAAGTTCAATGTTGCATTTGCAGTGTAATATTCTCACACATTTATTTCTCTCCTAAACTACTTTGTTCTTTAGTGTATTGGGAGGGGGGAGGGGGAGGTGTATGTCTACACCCTTGCCAGCACACTGCACCAAAAATGCAGTAGAGAGAAAGAAAAAGAAGAGAAAAGAAGAGAAATTAGCATAGCAAGCATTGTAATGTCCTCGTTTATATATGCAAACAATTTCTGTGTCAAATTTGCAGTATAATGTCCTCATACATTTATTGAAACAAGTTCAATGTTGCATTTGCAGTGTAATAATCTCACACATTTATGCAAACAAGTGCTGTGTTCTGAAGTGTATCGCGGTGGGGGTGGGGAGGGGGAGGGGGAGGGGCATGTCTACACCATAATTGCCAGCACACTGCACCAAAAATGCAATAGAGAGAAAGAAAAAGAAGAGAAATTAGCATAGGAAGCAATGTTATGTCCTCCTCATATATGTAAACAATTTTGTGTCAAATTTGCAGTGTAATGTCCTCTTACATTTATTGACACAAGTTCACCGTGCATTCGTGATGTAATATTCTCACACATTTATTTCTCTCCTGAACTACTTTGTTCTTTGGTGTATAGGGAGGGGGGAGGGGGAGGGGGAGGTGTATGTCTACACCCTTGCCAGCACACTGCACCACAATGCAGTAGAGAGAAAGAAAAAAGAAGAGAAAAGAAAAGAAATTAGCATAGGAAGCAATGTAATGTCCTCATTCATGTGTAGACAGTTATTGTGTCAAATGTGCAGTGTAATGTCCTCATACGTTTATTGAAACAAGTTCAATGTTGCATTTGCAGTGTAATATTCTCACACATTTATTTCTCTCCTAAAATACTTTGTTCTTTAGTGTATAGGAGGGGGGGGGGGGAAGGGTGTGTCTACACCCTTGCCAGCACACTGCACCAAAAATGAAGTAGAGAAAAAGAAAAAGAAAAGAAAAGAAGAGGAATTAGCATAGGAAGTAATGTAATGTCCTCATTCTTATATATAAACAATTTCTTTGATGAATTTGCTGTTGTGATGTCCTCATATAGTTCTATATTTCAATGATGAAATGTTTTATGTCTTTTTCTTATGAATTGCAGTCCACTCTGGCTAAGGAAACCCCAGTAAATGGAGGAAACAGCGGAAAAGATGCTCATGAAGATATGGAAGAATCTGTGGTAAGTAATACCTGCAAAGGGTTTCTATAGGGATCCTCAATGAATATGCTGATAGCTCAGCTATGATATGTCCTCGTTTGAATATGCAAACAATTTCTTTGTCAAATTTGCAGTGTTATGTCCTCGTACATTTATTGAAACAAGTTCATTGTTATATTTGCAGTGTAATATTCTCACACATTTTTGCAAACAAGTTGTGTGTTCTTTAGTGATTCAGGGGAGGGGTATGTCTACACCATTGCCAGCACACTGGACCAAAAATGCAATAGAGAAAAAGAAAAAGAAGAGAAATTAAGAGAAATTAGCATAGGAAGTAATGTAACGTCCTCATTCTTATATATAAACAATTTCTTTGATGAATTTGCTGTTGAAATATTTTATGTCTTTTTCCCATGTATTGCAGTCCACTCTGGCCAAGGAAACTCCAGTAAACGGAGGAAACAGCGAAAAAGATGCTCATGAAGATATGGAAGAATCTGTGGTAAGTAATACAGTCAAACCTTGTTATAAAGAGGACTGATCTAACAAACTCTTGTTATAACAAGGTATTTTTTCTGGTCCCAACTCTTTGTATTCTATTGTATTTTATGCCCTGATATAACAAAGTTTTGAGAGAAAGAAGTAATTTCTCTGGTCCCAAGCACCTTGTTATAACGATGTTCCACTGTACCTTCAAAGGGTTCCTATAGGGATCCTCAATAAATATGCTCAAATTGCTTACGTTGTAGTAGTGATACATGTATGTCCTCGTTTTAATATGTAAACAATTTCTGTGTCAAAATCCATCCATAGAGATGATGCAGAAAATACCAAAGTTTAGGTATGAAACATATTTAGGGTTGACCATAAGTATGTGGCATTGAAAGTAAATTGAGACTTCTCAGACTTTCATGACATTTCTTCTGTTCCCCAATGTTAATTAAACATGTAAATAATTTGTTTCCCTCCCTGTTTTCTTTTCATTAAAATTTACTTTTCCCAGGGTTTGGTTTCTTTCAATTGTTAGATAACTAAGTGTGGTCTATCAGTAGATTCTAGTTCCGTGGGGGGGGGGGGGGGGGGGGGGGGGGGGGGGGGGGGGGGAGGGGGTGCTGTAAAAGAAAGAAGCAAATATTTAAAGATTGATGTGTGTTGTGTCTGGTATCATGTCATAAAGTGACTTATAGAGATGACTCTTTATGGGGGGTATTAATAGAAATAGGTGATAATTATGAGGAGACATTCCTCAGCTATTTTCAGATCCAGCTTTGCTTGGCAAAATATTTCATTTTGATTATTGCATTTGCATTTACTTTGTGTTTTATTTGTTTCCATAGGAAGAAATAGATGATGATGATGATGATGCTGACCCAACATGGGTGAATCCAAGTGGAGTCAGCAGTGATGATTGTGATTCTGATGTCTTTCCATATCGCTTACCGCGTACATCCAGAGCAGCTCATCCATATGAGGCTAATACTAGTCAACCTGGCTTTACACATAGGTCAGAATCAGAAAACTATGCTGGAAATCAAGAGATGGACATACCGTGTACATCCAGAGCAGATCATCCATATGAGGCTAATACTAGTCAACCTGGCTTTACACATAGGTCAGAATCAGAAAACTATGCTGGAAATCAAGAGATGGACATACCTTGTACATCCAGAGCAGATCATCCATATGAGCCCAATACCAGTCAACCTGAATCAGAAAACCATGCTGGAAATCAAGAGATGGACATGGCAGAGAAACCTCAGGATATCAAGGTTCTAACAGCAAATAATGCAACTGGAAGGAAGTGGGACAAACGTCACTTTTGTGTCTTTTGTGAAAAAGACACACCAAAATTTGCCCGACACATTGAAATGCATCATTCCAATGAAATTGAAGTGAAAAGAATCATGGCACATCCAAAGAAGTCAAAGAATAGGCATAATTTACTTGAGATTTTGCGCAATAAGGGCAACCATTCTCATAATCTTCAAGTTCTAAGAGAAGGAAAGGGTCTGATCATTCCTTACAAACGACCAACATATGAAACAGCAGTGAAAGACTTCTTGCCTTGTACTCAGTGTTTTGGATGGTTCATTAGGAGTGACCTATGGAAACACAGAAAGAAGTGTGTTGGAAGCGAAATAAAGGAATCTGGAAGTTTTCAGTCTCAATGTTCCATGATGCTGCCAATGCCAAAAGAAGTGCCTGTAAGACTTCGGGATGAGGTCTTCCGTCGAATGACTCATGATGATGTTAGTTTGGCAGTGCGGCATGATGATTTAATCATAAAGCTAGGTGCACAACTTCTGTCAAAGTTCCAGGATTCAGAAAACCATTACAACTATGTTGGACAAAAGTTGAGGGAAATGGGTCGGCTACTCCTTCAAATGAGATCTATAAGACCAGGCATCAACTGCTTGTCTGAGACCATTGACCCACAGGTGTTTGATGATGTGGTCAGAGCTGTCAACAATATAGCAGGCTTGGATGAAAGCTCAGGGAAGTATAAGACACCTTCACTAGCGCTGAAAGTAGGACACTCACTCAAAAAGTGTGCCAGGATTCTTATGGCTGATGCACTGAAAAAAATGGACACAAGTCAGAAAGAAAAGGCTGAACAGTTTGGTGAACTGTGCTCCATTGAATGGGCTGAGAAAGTTTCAACAGGTGCCCTCAAGACTCTGTACGCAGCAAAGAGGAACAGACCAACAATAATTCCTTTGTCATCTGACATACAAAAGGTGCACAAGACCATCCAGGGCCAGGTGCAGGAGTCAATGGCACACATCACAGCAGGTTCTGTAAGCAGGGAAGATTTCTCCAAGTTGGGTCAAGCTATGCTTGCCCAGACTGTCCTGTTTAATAGGAAGCGTAGTGGAGAGGTGGAAAGGATGACAGTAGAAAACTACAAAAAACGTACTGGAGAAGTCAACAAAGACGTTCTACAGGGCCTCAACAAGCTTGAAAAGGAGCTTTGCAAGAAACTGTCAAGAGTTGAAATACCCGGAAAGAGAGGGAGAACAGTTCCTGTGGTTCTGACGAAGGGAATGAAAGAAGCACTTGATGTTTTGGCAGATGAAAACGTTAGGCAAGATGCTGGAGTCCTAGAGTCCAATATGTACCTGTTTGCACGCCCAGGTTGTACCACACCGTATAGGGGTTGTGATGCTGTGAGAAAGTGTGCTCAGTCGTCTGGAGCAGAACATCCAGAAAACATCACATCCACTCAGCTGAGGAAACATGTGGCGACCATGTCCCAGATATTATGTCTGAAGGACAATGAACTGGATGTACTCGCCACCTTTATGGGCCACAACATTCAAGTACATAGAGAATTTTATAGATTGCCCGAGAACACACTACAGGTAGCTAAGATCGCAAAAATACTGCTGCTAATGGAAAAGGGACAGATGAGCGAGTGTTCTGGGATGTCCTTGGACAGTATCAATGTCAATCTTAATGGTGAGTACAAGTATTCTTAAACATCTTTATTCCAAAACACTTTTCATTCTGATATACGAGTACAACATTAATCCACAGAGGCTTATTCATATATGCTGGAAGTATACATTCACCCGCATGTTCCTAGAGTTGTGGTAGTACAGCCCAGTGTAGTGAAAAAAATATCCTGGTTCATTCGATGAGGAAAAGGGAGGGGGAAGGTATCTAGAAACCCATGGAATGATTTTTGATCCAGTTTAGTTCTTTAGATCTATTGACAGTCACAGTAACACAGAGGTACAAATTTCAATGTCTGGGAGTATGACATCTTTTTAAGACATTGTACAGGAAATGATCACACCCACTTTTCGAAAGAGTGCTGAAAGGCAGTGTTTTAGTATTTTTCTTGTAAAATATGCATAGAAGAAAAACATACGTGAGAGAGAGAGGTGTGCCACTTTTGTTTCTCATTCCCACTCAGTTTCTTCGACTCTTTTTTCCTGTAGTAGCGTTGCAGCTCATCGCAGATATGTTGATTCAGTTGCATTTGTTGCTGAGACTTGTTGTTGTCTGTACTGGCTGATCTGACTCGGTTCAACATAGTCCATCAAGTCAAGACTCTCCTTGATCTTCCTGAAGAGTTCATACTTCTCACACCCTTGAACCAGAATGTAGAACGTCTCTTTGTCCTTCTTCGCCTTCTTTGAGAAAGATGTAACGCCCACCACTAATGTCACTTTGCTCCAACCTCTCGAGGGGTTTACTATTTCTTCTGAGGTGCTTTGGACCTCTCAAAGGCTTTCTCTTCCGTTTTCCAATCCCTCCCTGGGCAAGCGCACACCCTGACATCCAACACCTGACGTCCAAGGATATTCCCACTCTTGTTGTCTAGTGTGGAGACCAGCTGGATCTTTCTCCTGTTGAGCCCACCTACACATGATGTAAAACATTTGAAGGTGAAGAGGTACTTGGAGTACTCTGTGCCCACTTGAGGTGCGGTGTATAGGGCCACAAGGCTGTGACGTCCAGAGGAGAAATCTGTATAGTAGGCTGTTGAGGGATCATTTAACATAATTAGAATGACAGCTACTGAAAGTGCCACATACCGGAGAATTGTGCTTTAAGTAGGTCAACCTTTCTGAAGTCAACTGTCTTTCTAAAATTTGAAACATTGGACAAACCCCCTCTCCCAAGTCTCTCATCTCTCTATTTTCACTGCAGAGTCGTGTGAAGAAGACGATGCCCCTGATGGAGATGTTCAAGAAGATGACCAGTCAAGTAGACGTAAGTTTATTTAATGGGCAATTCCACGATAACACTGTGACACTTTTGATTAGATTTTCACTCAATAAATGTAAATAATAAACAAACAGTGAGACTTGAGAACAAAGTTTTATTGTGTATCTATGACTATCATCACAAGCAACTTTGAAAAGAAAAGAATGAATAAAACTTCACAGTGATAAATGAGTTATGAGCTATTAATTAGTACCATAACACCATGACGCAAAATGGACATGGATATTTGCGCACTTGATTTTCTGTCCAAACTCTGTGAAGTTAATGAACATTTTGAAAACATGGTAATGTTGAATGGGTGTATCAGAGACTCAATGACAATAACCAAGTAGAACCCAGTGAAAGAAAATTTTGATTGACAGTAGAATTGTGACTTAGATTATAACTAAGTGCACAGTAATACCGTGACTGTAACAACGTGACTTCAACAAAGTGTGTACAAACTGTATGTAAAATCTTATTGTCGTACTCACAACTCATATATTTTTCCCTGTAGGTAGTTAGAAGCAATCATTTACAGTGAATGTTTGACATAGCTGTGTAACACGTCAAGATAAAACAAGACATGATTGAAATTATAAATCACTAATAAAAAAACAAAATAAGGTAAACTTTGAACTGTAACACTGACACTTTGATTAGATTTTCACTCCATAACTGTATTAAAATAATAAACAATCAGTAAGACTTGAGAACAATGTTTTATTGTGTATCTATGACTATCATCACAAGCAACTTTGAAAAGAAAAGAATGAATAAAACTTCACAGTGATAAATGAGTTATGAGCTATTAATTAGAACCATAACACCGTGACGCAAAATGGACATGGATTTTTGCGCACTTGATTTTCTGTCCAAATCTGTGAAGTTAATGAACATTTAGAAAACTGGTAATGTTGAATGGGTGTATCAGAGACTCAATGACAATAACCAAGTAGAACCCAGTGGAAAGAATTAATTGACAGTAGAATTATGACATAGATTATAAATACATGTTCTGTAACACAGTGACTGTGACACCATGAGTTCTGAAAAGTGTGTACAAAACGTATGTACAATCTTATTGTCATATTCACAACTAATACATTTTCCCCTGTAGTTAGTAAGTAGCGATCAATTACAGTGAATGTTTGACATAGCTGTGTAGCACTCCAAGATTTAAAACATGACATGAATGAAATCATAATCCACTTATAAGAATAACAAAATAAGTAAAACTATGCACTGTAACACTTGTAAAATATGCATAGAAGAAAAACGGACGAGAGAGAGAGAGGTGTGCCACTGTTGTTTCTCATTCCCACCCAGTGTCTTCGACTTATTTTCCTGTAGTAACGTTGCAGCTCATCGCAGATATGTTGATTCAGTTGCATTTGTTGCTGAGCTTGTTGTTGTCTGTACTGGCTGATCTGACTCGGTTCAACATAGTCCATCAAGTCAAGACTCTCCTTGATCTTCCTGAAGAGTTCATACTTCTCACACCCTTGAACCAGAATGTAGAACGTCTCTTTGTCCTTCTTCGCCTTCTTTGAGAAAGATGTAACGCCCACCACTAATGTCACTTTGCTCCAACCTCTCGAGGGGTTTCTTCTGAGGTGCTTTGGACCTCTCAAAGGCTTTCTCTTCCGTTTTCCAATCCCTCCCTGGGCAAGCGCATACCCTGACATCCAACACATGACGTCCAAGGATATTCCCACTCTTGTTGTCTAGTGTGAAGACCAGCTGGATCTTTCTCCTGTTGAGCCCACCTACACATGATGTAAAACATTTGAAGGTGAAGAGGTACTTGGAGTACTCTGTGCCCACTTGAGGTGCGGTGTATAGGGCCACAAGGCTGTGACGTCCAGAGGAGAAATCTGTATAGTAGGCTGTTGAGGGATCATTTAACATAATTAGAATGACAGCTACTGAAAGTGCCACATACCGGAGAATTGTGCTTTAAGTAGGTCAACCTTTCTGAAGTCAACTGTCTTTCTAAAATTTGAAACATTGGACAAACCCCCTCTCCCAAGTCTCTCATCTCTCTATTTTCACTGCAGAGTCGTGTGAAGAAGACGATGCCCCTGATGGAGATGTTCAAGAAGATGACCAGTCAAGTAGACGTAAGTTTATTTAATGTATCTTAGAGTTACACCTTGTTTGCACACCATCCTATTACTGATATTCAGTTACTTTTATATTTATATTGCATCTGGCATCATTTCTTTTTTTTAAACAACTGTGTCCTCATGATATTCAAATTAAAAGAAGTTAAATGTACCTAGAAATACATCTACTGACATCACAGATATTTAACTGGTTAGTGTAGTGTTTGGTCAGTAATCCATATCTCAAGGTTTCTCAAAGGAATTTGTGTCTTCCAAACTTCTTTATTATATATTCTACTTCATTTTTTGCCAATAAAGTATTTCATGAAAACATTGTACTTCATGAAAATATGGGTGTATGGTGGGTATCCCTATGTCTACATGTAACATATCATAAGCTGAAATTGAGTAAACATGTTATTAGTAATGTGTCATGCTTAATCTTATTTTGCTCTTTCTGTTATCTTGAAGAATGTATGCATGGCCTAAATTTTGTATGCCTTCGCCCACCAAAGGTGGGTGCTGGAGGGATTATGTTTTCGGGTTGTCCGTCCGTCAGTCTGCTGTCTGTCCGTCCGTCGCGTTTTTGTTCTCGTGATGACTTCAGAACCATTTGACGAATCAACTCCAAACTAGGCTCATGTATGCATATGGGAGGAACAATGATCTGATTAGATGAGTGGGTCTCAAGGTCAAAGGTCAAAGGTCATAGAAGTCATATACATAAAAATGGGTTGTTCTCACAATAAGTTAACCATTTGACGGATCAACTTCAAACTTGGCTCATGTATGCATATGGGGAGGAACAATGGTCTGATTAGATTTGAAAGTCATGAGGTTAAAGGTCAAGGTCATAGATGTCACTGTATACATGAAAATTGCCCTTTCTCACGATAATTTAAGAACCATTCGATGGATCATCGTCATATATGGCTGACACGGTGTCATTTGAATAAGACCAATTTCCTACTTTAAATGTATCCTGATACATTTCCCATAATTAAAAGTGATATTCATGCACACTGGAGTGGTATGGTGCCATGGTATATTATTTGTAGTAATCTCAGATATTAAATGCAATAAACAGCATTAAGTTGTGTGGAGTGATTTAGTTGGCTATAAGATTGTACTTTGTGTTGCAACTATTTTTTTTTTCTAGAGCCCTCAGATGAGAGGGATGGAACTAAGTTAAGCAAGAGCCATGGAATTGGAAAGAGATCAAGAGGTAACTATTAGTACATATTTTTCTGATGGTCCTATTTCAACTTGGAAAAAGTTAAAAGCAAAGAACATGTATTTAGAAAGTTTAATAGAAAAGTACGAATGAATACAAAGTAGTCCAATTAATATCTGGGGGAGGGGAAATGCTTTTTCATTGGCTTTTAAAAGAGGTGCAAAAAAAGGCACAATAGAGAAAGAAAAAGAAGAACGGAAGAGAAGTTATAAATTCAACAATGGAATGTCCTCCTTTGTATAGGTGAAAAATGTCTGTGTCATATTTGCAGTTTTGATGCCCTCATACTTTGTGCGAACAAGCACTGTGTTTTTTCTTTGCTGTTTAATGTCCTCATACATTTATGGCAACAATTTCTGTGTTACATTTCTGTGTAAGGTCCTCGTACATTTATGCATACTAGTTCTGTGTTTCATATGTAACATTAATCCAAACAAGAACTGTTATTTTTGCAATGTAATATCCTCATGCATCTATGGAAATAAGTTCTGTGTTACATTTCTGTGTAAGGTCCTCGTACATTTATGCATACTAGTTCTGTGTTTCATATGTAACATTAATCCAAACAAGAACTGTTATTTTTGCGTTGTAATGTCCTCATACATTTATTGAAATAAGTTCTGTGTTACATTCACAGATGAATGTCCTCACAAAGTTGTTCAGTAAAGTACTGTACTACATTAGGAATACAGAATTTCTACACAGACACATGAAATTTTGTCCCAAATATTTCTCTCGCCTGCATAGTAGAAGCGAGACATAGGCGCCGTTTTTAAATGGCGGCGTCATCGACATAAAAAAACCTAACCTAAGGTTAAGTTTTCGAATTTTTAACATAATTTAGAAAGTATGCACATGCACATTCTATACAACTTTTAGGGATATTAAAGAATTTGTGTGATATTTCCATGTCACAAAGTCAAGAATGTTGCCATGAATTGCATAATGCAGGGGAGACTGCCAGTTGCACTCCACTTGTGCTAATTTATATGATTTTTTTTTTTTTTTTAATACCACAGCCAAACTAAATTTGAAGGAGGTGTATAGGGATCAGCGTGTGGTTGGTCGGCTGGTCCGTCCGATGCAAATCTTCTTCCTCAGTTTCTGGGCAATGCTCATAAAATTTGGCACACACATTGGTCTTATGGTGAAGATATGCAAGACCTCTTTTTTGAATGTGTCAGAAACTGCATTGCCATGGTAACGGCATATGGCAATAAATCAGGTAGAAATATTGCGGATCGAACTACTTCCTAATTTTTCAAGCAAGACGTCATGTTTTAATGTGTTGGAAACTGCATTGCCATGGTAAATTAATGTAGGATATTAATGGGTTGTTTTTTTCTTCCCAGAGCTCTCAGATGAGAGCGATGGACCGTGTGGGACTATGAAGCCAAGCAGGAGCCATCCTGTTGCAAAGAGATCAAAAGGTAACCATTACATGTAGTTCATATTTTGCTGGTAGTCCTATTTTAAGGGGGTGTATTTACTTATCTCTCGGTCAACCCAAAGGTGGTGCCAGAGAAATTGTTTTTAGGTTGTCCATCCATAGATCCATCAGCTTAACCTAATCTCAAGAACTGTTTGAGATTAAAACTTTGAACCTGTTCAAAGCATGTATCACCCTGGGAAGAAAATCTGGAGATCTAGAGTATGAAGGTTAAAGGTCACAGGTCAAATTTAAAGAAATTTCAGGTTATAGCTTCTTTAACCCGTTGCCTATGGGAACCGGGTGGGCCCTGTACAAAGTCTATGGGGATTTACAGAATATAGTAGTGAATGGGTTAATATGATATGTCAAGGTAGTGAAGAGTCAAGACAACATACCTGTCGCACTATGTTCAGGTTTATAATTCTATCACAGTTAAGTTACGTGTGAATACACAGAAAGTTGACTCAGACGTGAATCCATTTTGTTTGTATTAATCTTGAAGACCTTATTGGAAGCAAAAATTTGAATTGACAAATTAAACACTAATGGAATGCTTGTAAGCTACAAAATACAACAATGCAAGTTTCATGCATTTTCACGGATTGCCAGCCGAGTATTTACTTTAGAACTCAAATTCACAAGCTCTGAAGATGGGCTGTATTGCATTGTACATCAGCCAGAATTCTCTGACATCGTCTCATGAGAACTAAGGTGTGATTACTTGCGTTAGTATTGTGTTTGTTTACTAGCCGGTTTCACGCAACTTGCTACAACCAATGACGTCACAGGCTTTGGAAAGGAAAAGACGACTGGTTTTTGCCATTTCTGGTCGCTAGGAGGTGCATATGAAAATTGTGACTGTAATTAACATATTTGAGCATTATAGATAAATTTCTTCTTACATTTAAGTTCTTTAGCTCACAAGCTTTCTATTGATTTATAATAAGCCATTCTTTGAGGTTCTACTATAAAAAATTCAAATTCTTGATGTGGAAAATAAAAAATAATCCATTTTTTCAATGTAAAACCAATGTAATCACAGCCTTGCTCTCTCATGACATGATGTCAGATAATTCTTCTTCTTCTTCTTCTTCTTGGTAAGCCCACGTCCTTCACTGGAACATGTGAGGGGTGCAATGAAGCCTATATTTGAAGCTCGCATATTTTAGTGTTGCTGAAGCAAAATGCTCAGCTGGTAAGCGGTGAAAATGCACGAAACTTTCATTGTTGTATTCTACTTCTTAGCTTTCTACTGATTGGTTTTGCTTCTGAAATGGTCTTTAAAGAATACTGCATGGACAAATTACCGCCATTTATTTTGATTCTTTTACCAAGCTTAAAATACACCACACTATTAGTAATTCAAGTGGGACAATATAGGGGTTTGAAAAAGGTCAAGTGAAAAAATGATGAAATAATACCTACCAACTGTACCTGTTTGACAGAGACAGTCCCTATTTCTCGGGTTAACAGGAAGAGCAAATTTCACCCTTCACAAACTTTTTTTGTAAAAAAAAAAAAATAGATAAAAATTTGTCCATAGTAATGTATAGGGAATTCAGGAATGTCCCAGTGTTTGACATTTTCTGAATCATTTGTCCCAGTTCCTTGGTTCCATGGTTTGCACGTACATATATGTGACATCTGTACATTACTAAGTAAAACAGATTTTGAAAAGTTTTCAATTTTAGTCGAATTTTTGCATCACATGTGGCTGTCCTGAAGTTATCAAATACGTACGTGAATTCTTTTCACTCACCTACAAAAGCTCTTCTTTTCTTTTTCTTTTTTTCAGCTGAACGTATTACCTGGACAACAGCCCAACAGCATGCTGTGGACACATTCTTCAAAACAAATTATAGGACTTTCAAAGTCCCAGGGAAAGTAGAATGCATTGAGTGTCAAGAGAAATATCCTGTACTTGCGAAACTACCCTGGACTAAGATTAAATACAGGGTTTATAACATTATCAAACAAAAGAAACTAAATTCTCATTGAATTCCTCTTAACTCAATGAGGAAAAGAATACAAGAGCTATATATGTACACACACAAAGATATGGGTCGCAATTATTAGGGATCACCATGATGAAAATCATAGCTGCAAGAAATGGTTATGTGTATAAACTTCCATTGAATTATCAAACCATGAACAAACATTCCATGCACAATTGCAAATGTTTTGCATGACTAATTGTATTTTCTAAGAAGGTGTGAAAAGAAACTCATCACATGACACTTGTGAAAGGTAAGATATCATAAATTCATTGCTGAAATAAAACAAACATCACAATTGTATCTATCCTTCCTAAGAAGTATGGAAGTTATTGACATTAGATCTGCATGTTATACCATGGACTGCAATGGATTATTTGTAATCAAAGAGAATGTGTGTGTGTTTGCATTTAATTTTTTTAACAAAGTGTATAAAGGAGGAAAGCGTCCACTTGTGCAGTATACTACATCCACATTTTATAGATGTATTGTGCATTACTTGAAGCGGACATGTTTTTGTAGCATATCTGATATCTGTCCTAAGTATATTTGTGTCAAAGGTCAAACAAAATATTCTATATTTGCCCATTATTTGTCAATAAGCAATCATTGCCTTCACAGGAAGTGAAGAGGAAATAGAAGAATAAGGCATTCACTTGATTAGATTTAGGGTGAAATTGGCCTGAGGTCAAAGGTCAAGGTCGGATCATGAAATTTATCCGTTTACGCGATAACTCAAGACTGGAACGAGCAAATTTCCCCAAACTTGGTGCAAGGATGAAGTGTGATGGGGCAATCACTTGAGTAGATTTGGGGTGAAATCGGCGAGAGATCAAAGGTCAAAGATCATGGTCAAATCAAGAAATTTATCCGTTTACATGATAACTCAAGACTGGTGGGAGCAAATTATCCCAAACTTGGTCCAAGGATGTTGTGTGATGGGGCAATCACATGATCAGATTTGGGTTGAAATCAGCATGAGGTCAAAGGTCAAAGGTCAAGGTCAAAGCAAGAAATTTATCCGTTTACATGATAACTCGAGACGGGAAGGAGCAAATTTCCCCAAACTTGGTCCAAGGATGAAGTGTGATAAGGCAATCATTTCATTAGCTTGTTAGTTAACTCAGCTGGAGGCCAAAGGTCAAATCATGAAATTTATCCTTCAATGCAATAACTTCAGACTGGAAAGAACAAATTTCCCCCAACCTGGTCCAAAATGATGAAGTGTGATGTGGTAATCACTTGATTAGCTTTTGAGTGAACTAGGCCAGAGGTCAAATTTCAAAGGTCTAGTGAAATGCTCAAATTTCACCCATTTTCCACATTTAAAGTGGCTCCATGTACTGTCCTGAAACTCTTTTTGTGAAAGCCCATTGTCTACAACATTGCACTGTTTGCATCGGACGCTAGGGAGCGTTGCTCAGGGAGACAAAATGTGTCAATACGATTAGGTTGTGAATTCAATTTTGTTTGTGTGTTATGCATGACGTGCATTTGATAGTTATAGGGACTACTTTTGAAATGTAGGAGAGCCCTTGTATTTGTTTTACTTTTTGACAATTCGTAGCTATTGTGTTTGTGTGTGTTACGATGGATATCGTATCGTTTTATAGTGGGATTTCTGGAATATAACCCGGATTTGGCTGGCATTACTGTTGGACTTGGTGGGGATGAAGTATAATGTTAATTCCCAAAATCTCAAAATGAGGCTGGGAATGCACTGGAGAAATACGGGCCAATTATTAGGAACAGTAGGGATTACCTTTTTACCTTTGCTTTTCTGTTAACCTCACAAAGAGACTGGGATGGATGCATTGGTAGCAGAGAGGGTTGGCCTTTGCGTTATAAAATTTATCTGTATGTTGCAATAGTGGATTTTCATTTCTTAGTAGTTTACTAAGATATACGTCCCATTGCATGAGAGCTTACTGATATAATAACTTTGCCATTATATTAAGTACATGCACCATGGAAAAATTGATTTTGATTGCTTGCTGAGCTCTGTTACCATGGTAGTTACCATAATGGCAACGTTACCATGATAGTATTTATGCAACGGGACCCTGGAAAAAATCCATTGGGCATTACTGACATTATTTGTTCCTTTGTTTTGTTATGGTTTTTTTATTAGGGTGTGTAGAGGTACCGTAAAATAAATACTTATCAATTTCTTGGTGCTTAAAGAGACACTGTGTACAGTCATTGGGTAAATGCTATGAAGATGATGTGATTTGTTTGTTAGGGATACATGTAATGTGCAGATTTATGTAGGTAACTAAGGTTTGTGGTACAGGGAATCCAGAATTGTTGGGATCAGTTAGGTAGCACTTACATAACTTCTTTTTCTCCCTCTCTCTCTCTCTCTCATTTTTAGGTAGAGGGATAGAAGTTAAAGAACAGAACATTAGCCTTGCATAAGTTTAAAAGTGGATATATGCAACACTAATTTTTCCCCTTGTGTTGAACCAATTATATGTAGTTTGCACATGAGAAAGTATGCTTATGTACCAATGTAGTAATCTGTTTAACTTGTCATTTATAATTTCTATGCTAGAGATGAATATTAAAAAAAGAAAAATCGGCCCTAGAAGACAAAGATTCTAAAAATATTTTTTTGGTTGATTTATACTATGCTTTTTGAGTTCTTAAAATAAATCCTTGGTCGTGGACAACAAAAGCCATCACCTGGGCATTTTTTTTTTTTTTTTACCCGATTTTTTGTAGTTGAAATTTAACGAAGTCCTTCTGTAAAGGGGGTTTTCAGGTTAAGTTACTTCTGTCCTTTCAAGTGAAATGAAGAGGTGATTTCTGGAGATTTTTGCATTCCATCAAGATTTTGTACATGTAAGAGAAAAGTTGTTTATACATTATGAATGCCTGACAGCATGTATGTCAAGTTCCTTCTTCCCTGTTGAGTTTTATTAAAAAAAAAATTGTTAGAAAACAATCTATATGAATATTTGTAGTGGATGAATTTGCTTGTATCTGAATTCTATAAGTAAAATGGAACCTTGTTATGATAATCTCCTTATGATAGCTAAAATTACCTAATGTAAAATGCATTTATATTACTGCTTTTTTGTTTTGTTTTTTGTTTTTTTTATAAAGAACTGGCCCAGGGCCTAAACGTACTTGATACACGTTACACAGAATGATTTTTTGTTCCTTTAAAGTATGGTTCCACCTTATTGAATTATTTCCTCATCTATTTGGCTTTTATTCTTTCTTTCAGAGGTGTTCCACTGTTAACTGAATCTCTGTCACTTGTCTGCTTGTCTCTACGAATAATTCTGAAACAGGCCAAAGCACAATAACTGTATTAAAATCTTAGTCTTATTGCTGTTCACTGGATTGCAGTAAGAATATTAATGATGATGATGTTAATGATAATAGCAATAATATTCAAGATTCAAGATTCATTTATTTCACTCATCAGTATAAAAATACATAAAAGTGCACAGTTGCACATGATGATCATACATAATTATAAAGTACATACAAATCTGAATGAGTGAGAATCGAGATGAAAGATCATAAGGAACTTGGCTGTTCGACCCCAAAGTCATAAAAATCATACCAGGATTTCTGGCATTTACAACACACACACACACACACACACACACAAAGATGAAGAGGGGCTGGGTTGCAGAGAGAAGAGAGAAAAGGAAGAGATAAGTGAAGATGAGAGAGAAAAATAGAGTTTGGAAAATTGAAGAGATTATAAAAATGATAAAAAGAAGAAGACCACTGTGTTGTTTGAGATAATAATAACAACAATAATAATAATCATAATAAAGATAATACCAAAAGTACTCTTTTCAAAAGATACGAAGTCCATGGTACACCAAAATAAACAAAACAGTACAATGAGAAATTTAAAAAGGGATTAGAAAAGATGCTTGTTTCCAGATACACGTACTTCTTGAATGTTGTGAGAGTTAATAAAACGAAACGTATGAGGACATTAAATTGTATAGGAAACACATACCGGGTTTGCAAAAGCTTTCGAGGACATTACATTGCAAAGGTAACACATATCAAGTTCGCGTAGACTTATAAGGACATTAAATTGTACAGGAAACACAAACCAAGTCTGCAGCAACGTATGAGGACCTTACATTGTACAGGTAATTTACACAGACCGAGTTTGCATGAATGTATGAGGACATTGCATTGTAAAGGTAACACAGATCATGTTTGCATAAACTTATGAGGACATTAAATTCTATTGGTAACACAGACCGGGTTTGCAAAAGCTATCGAGGACATTACACTGTATAGGTAACACAGATCAAGTTTGCATAAATGAATGAGGACAATGAGTTGCAAAAGTAGCACATTCCAGGTTTGCATAACTGTATGAGGACATTGCATTGCAAAGGTAACATAGATCAAGTTTGCGTAAACTTATGAGGACACTCAGTTGTATTGGGAACACAAAACGGGTTTGCATAAACGTATGAGGACATTTCATTGTATAGGTAACACAGACCAGGTTTGTAAAAACATTCGAGGACATTTCATTGCAAAGGTAGCACAGATCAAGTTTGCCTAGATGTACGAGGACACTACACTGTATCTATAACACACATATCCGATTTACAAAAGCGTTCGAGGACCTATCATATGCGTTTAAAAAGAACATTTGTATGAATATTTATGAATGTGCAACATTATTTTGGAAAGGAAACAAAGTACGTAGGAGGACGTACAATGTAAAAGTGATTTACCAAAGCCCTATTGCATTATAAGTTACGATTAAACACTCAACAATAAAATTACCGATCTTTAAAAAGTGAGGCATGTTGGAGATTTTACGACTCAAAAGGGGGGCATGTTCAAGGATATATTTTTCAAAAAAAGCGACCCATCTGAACGGCACAGGCCGGTATACAATATTAGGCGAGTGCTCCCCCTAAAGAATAATAATAATAAATGGACATTTCATTATGCTTTTCAATGTATAAATGCATAAACTGTAGCTATTGACCTTAGTCACAGAAATCTTATTTTGTTAGAATAGCAAGTTTTAATCAAACAGAACCCAGGTTTGCATTATAATGTCTGACAAATGTAATTGTGTGTGGTTGACCTCTGTCGAATGTTGAAACATAAAATGTTAACATCAGAGAAAGCTATCTCGGACGTATACCAAAACGAGAAATCATGTCCTCTGATGTATAGGTCTATGATTATTTTGTAAACTTAAAAAAACGCGCGTAATCTTGTGAGCGTCGTTAAAGGCATTCTTTTTTATTATGAGTCTTTTAACCGTATGACGATTGAGAGCTAAATAACATCTGTCCTCAAGAGGAGGTAGTTTGTCATGGTCCTCGGACATACTAGGCATGTACGTATGTGTGTGTGTGTGTGTGTGTGTGTGTGTGTGTGTATGTGTGTGTGTACAATTTCTCTTCGTAATCTGTGTGAAAATGAAGCCTAATTCTTCAAGATAAAACATACGATATTACCAGGGATATCAGCATGACTTCAAAATTTGTTAAGGATACAATAATCTCCGATAACATTGTCAAGGTTAGCCATTATGCGACGCTTTATAACCCTATGTGTTTTCCCCTTTATGCGACTAAATAGAATAAATGAATAATTCAAAGTGCGTTAATTCTTCTGCTTACCTCGGAAACATTGGAAACATTGTAGTGTCACATTAAATGAAATACATATTGGGATAAAATAAAACACACATATCGACACTGCAAACTCCGGGCAAATTATTTGATTCAGACTGATGAAAATCAAATTTGAAAAAAGAAAAACATTCCAAAAGCAGGATTATAATTATCAAGGGCATTTTATGTTTTACTTTCTACCACATACGACATCGTGATAAAGTTATATTTGCTTCACAACTTTGAAAGCATTTACACACAAAAAGAAGACGTTCCTAATTCGAATGAAGTGAGAAACAATGCATAAAAAACTGTAAAAAGCCAAAACAAACAAGGCGCCACAATTGAGGTATATACTGCGTTTATTGGAGTATTTGCTATTGTACTTATGGGTACAAGGAAAATAAATCAAACTTTCTGATCCCATCTTTGCTCTAAGGTCACCACTGGACATGAGACTGCAAACTTCGAGTGACTGCTTCATTTGGTTAGGATTTTATTACCCATTCGCCTTCTCTTTACTTTTTTATTTGTAACAATGTCTCTTGCATCCTAAAACACCGTACAACTCTTGTCTGCGTCGAACAATACCATAGAATGTCTGGGAGAGACTTAGAAACGCCAAAGTCCAACACTGGTCAATAGCCCGACGAAAATAACACGGATATCGTAAATTCTTTGATTGAAGTGGATGGCTATCCCGTGGCCAAACGTAATGGGATCGGTGGTTATTCATCGCTGTTGGTTATTTAAAAGAAGAAGCAATTCAGTTTGCGTTAGGGTTTGGATGCTAATGATGTTAGTTTAGGGATTAGGATTTTTTGTTACCATTGTCAATCGCAGGCAATGCTAGGAGTTCCTATAATTGACATGAATTCGGCAGCTGGTTTATCTAATGACATTATAAACTGCATTCAATTCAAACTAAGTAACATGATTCTACCGACTCAAGAAAGTATCTAGTTTAGACAGATGCAGGATTTACTGTGTGGAATGCCAGCTCTCTTTAATACTGAATAATAATCATTTTCACTCTGAGTAAAGATTTATAGGAACATTATAAAACCAATCTTCAACAATCTGTCAGAATGCTCATCTTTTTAAGAAGCAGAAAGAAATCCGTTAAAGGTCTCATCAGTCGTTGGCGTAGAGTTGCGGAGTCTACAATCAGGAATACCGTAATTCTATCTTTTTTTTAAAGATTCTTTTAATTGACATATTATGTCAATTAAAAGACATAGAAAGACAACAAAGAATCTTAACATGGGCCACAATGCAATGTTTTAAATCATTGCATATAGGGAGAGACGTTAAATTCAATTAAATTCAAATGATATATTTCCACATAGAGTAATACAAAGCAATACATAACGATTACATGAGTACATAATATTTCAAAGAACTTTAAATCACATAAGTTTCAACAAAACATGGATACAATTATGATAATATCAACTATGTTTTTACATAGATAAACAAGTAAGCAATACAGTTTTATTTTGTAACTCTATGAAATGGGAAAGAGGAATTCACAAGAGAAGTATAGCTTGTAAATTTTGTGAATTACTCTAGAAGATGAGGGCATCTCAAGATCCGTCAAGGACTCCATGTATGAAAATTTTGATATCATGGCGTCAGAAGAAGCAAACACAAAGGACTATGACAAAAACAAGAACAAAAACAGGGACGGAACAGGCAGGAAAACAAACTAAAGATAAGCATAACAAAGAAAGGAAGAGAAACAAAAAAGAGTGGTGTGCAATTCCGTTTTCAGGAAAGGTCGCCAAAGCATGGGTAGAAACTTGAAATTCAATAAGAATTTGCCAAATAGTGAACCACAAACTCTTTACATGAAAAATATACTTATCGTTCATTTATTTATTTGTTTATTTTTATGAGAATGACAACAGAAACGACATTTCAAACAAAACGTTTGACATTTGCAACAATATTTAGACACCTGATTTGGCAGACAAATCAAATGACAGAAAATTGCAAGATTTTGATGCGCTAATGACTCCACTACGCTATGAAACAACAAATGATATGCACTCTTTTCCATGAACGATTGTCGAAGTTGGCTCGAGCGTGTACCTCTGTGTGCGCTTGAAAGTGTAGATCTCGGCGTGTGTCTCGTTTTACTTTTGTTCAATTACCGTGATAATCGAATCGTCTGTAGGCGCATTACTGCAATCCATAATGATGATGTTTAGGAGAAAGAACTTGCAACTGCTAGGATGCGAAAAACACTGTCAATGTAATGTTCTAGGTTACAAAACAGTGGGAGCGTTATCTCTTCTTTGTAGTTTGGAAGAATATCACTAATTCGTGAAAGCGTAGGGAAGCTTGAAAATTCGTGCTTATTTTGGTTTGTTTGTTTTGTTTATGTGATTTTACTCTATTGTTTATAAAGCCAATTGAGCGTGGATTGCCATTTCACTTTGAGGGGTACCTTATGTAGAACGTCTTGAATTGTATGAAAATTGTCTTAGTAATTGACTATAAGTGTACTGTATACATTGTATTTGTATCTGTAACACACACGCACACCGCCTTTCAAACTTGATTAACACATATTTCATTTTGTAGTTAGGATATAGGATATAATTCAGTATAGCAAGCACCCATTACTATGATTTGGTTGTTCACCCTAATATTGAGGTGTCAAGATGAAAGATAAATTCGTGAGACTTCTTCCTCCACCACGTCCTATGCCATCATCTTTACTCCTGTTATCGCAAGTAAACTGTTCACTTCCTGTCTTTTTTCTCCTTATTTTTTTTTTCACAAATAATTGTCCGTCAGTCATTTCCTAAAGATGACGAAGCCTTCAATAAGATTTGGAAAGGATGTTTTGAATTGTCCGGTAAGGCTGTTTTTCGTGGTGACGAGAAGATAACAATGTTATTGACAAGTGAATATCGTGGTTTAATGAGGCGTTATCCTACTCGATACAATGAGTCACGCGACATTGGTCTCAGATTACGATGTTGACTTCATCATCAAATGGAGACTAAAATACAAGGTATAAACATGGAGCTATACAGTAGTCCATGGTATAAATCATGTTTATAAAGTCGGCGCTATTTTCCTGCAGGAACAAACAACAACAACAACAAACAAACAAACGCACTATTTATTCTTCCGATGGATGGAGCGTCTCATTCTTGATGTCCGGTATCCAATTCTTATGACTTGAGTAAATTTAATACCGAAATGCACTTTATTGCTCTTAGACAAAACATAACGTTGTCTTGAGAAATATGCTGTCTCTTATTATACAATATCTTAGTCATAATTTACATAGTTTGGAGGTAATTATAACTGTGATAGCATTACTCCTACAATAGTCGGCTAATTTATCTTAAGTATAGATTGCCACAGTTCCTAATTTGTCAATGAATAGAAAGGGATCTTACATGTTTTCATTCAACAATAACAACTCAACTTCAATAATTTAACAATACTTCTCCTATTGTCATGTAACATTTCTCTTTTTTGAAATTCTTGTCGCATAGTTATCAGCTTTTTCTGTTGTATCTGTTGTTTAATTTTAGTCTTAAATTTGAAACGACACAATATGGGTAGGTATCTCGAATACGTACTAGACATCGTTATCTAATAAAATTTTTGGCTAAGATGACATTTAAGGACATTCAACACTTGCTAGCAAACATAATCAGTATGTCAACTGATTTAGAATGAAACAAGAAAGTACTTCATTAGAAACATTGCCCTGCTTCTATTAAATTTTCGTACATAGTGGTGCATTGTACAAAATTATCTTTTTACAGTATATCTAAAGTTGCAACAGATGAACGTTAAAAAGTCACAAAAGTTTTTAGTAACTTTCTTACCAATCAGTCACTGTCTTACTGGTCTCAGTCGATTTATTCATTAATATCCATATAATCCACCAAGGTCGGTAACTTGAACGAATTCAAATCACATAGGTCGCACATACCTCTCCAATGTCTTCAAATTCTTAAGCATTGTACATGACTGTTTCCAACCCAACACTATTTCCTGACGTCGTAGATAAGCAAGTTGTTTTCCTCTACGCCTTTAAACACATGAGAGCCTGAATCGATATGTAAGAGAAAAAACAAAATACACACTGACAATCTCAAGACACGCGATCAAGTAGCTGTATTTGCAACGGATTCAAACAGCGTCTGAGAGCACACTGAAACAAATAGTGATTCCCGTTTAGGCTTGACTGCCAAATATATATGTGTATTTTATTCTGTATGCTCGGAAGCAAATCCCAAGAGATTTATATAGACTTATCGGTTGATTTCAAATGCAAATAACCTCACAGGTATGGAGAAAAAGACCCAATTATGTGTAATCAGAACAAAATTGTCCCATTTTGATTTGTAATTGAAGTCAAATCTCTGCAGTCGAAGAACGTAATCGGTAAATTGATGAATTTGCTGAAAGGTCTAACAAATTGGGGGTGCAATTTGGGCCATTCAGCCTGCGTGAGATTTTTTATTCGGCTGTGGTACAGAAAACGGGATGATCACGTTCTACGAAATGGTAAAAGTCGACACACAATTGTGCACCGAGAAAGTTGGAGCAAATTGACCAACAATTTTCACCATTTCTGGCATTATCGCAAAGAGAAGATATCACTGCATTGCAGGACAGATTTGCATTGCTCTCTCTCTTCCACTTGAGGAAGCCATTAACTGTCTGGCACTTCTGCCATACCTGATGGTGATTTTCCCTCATGATGAGGAAAAACTGCTTGTAATGACTTAATGGTCGTCAAGATGAATTGCATTGGACTACAAACGAAGGCCACTACTGATTTTGGCTGTTAAGTTACTTCGTCAACTCAGCGGTTATTTGCATCAACATCATTGCAAGCATTGTTTTCATCGTAATAACATCATCATTATTATATCATTTCTTTTCGAAAGAGGGGACTTCAGTGCTGATGTTGTCTTTACTATGCTGTACTTGTGCTATACTTAGTACTTCCCCGCACTCTCGTTGTATACATACTGTATACACTGACTGACATCACTGGCGATGCTCTGTCTGGCATGGTCCTGTTATTGTGTCATTGCTAACATACAATCATTGTCAACAAAATAATGAAAAAATATGATAAAAAAATCAATGACCTTGTTGGCTATGTAGCGCTATAAGTAGATTGTTAATTCGTGGCGAAGTGTCCTGAATTCCTCATAACTAAAAATTCTTTATGTTATTACGTTTTGTTTTATTTTCATCTATTTGTTTATTCTATTTTTTTTTTTTTTGGTGGGGAGGAGGAAATTTTGAATCGATATTATTCTAAGATTTCACAATGGAATGCATAGAATAGCCAGACGACACTAGGCTAAAGGCAAATTTACTTCTTGAGTTAAGGCAACAGTATGAACGGTGATCGCGCTTGTGCCCAAAGTTATATGCATGCAGTGAAAATTCTTGATCGCTTGAATAACATCGCCGCGGTCTTTTCCTACCACCAGTAGGAATGCGTATATAGCTTGACATGCTTGATGCTTGTCTCATTACTTGTAAATGGGTAAAGTTTGTTGATGACTACGGCATCTTTTCAAAATTTAATTGTCTATAATGTCTGGTTGTGTTCTTATTTGTATGTAAGGAATTCTTCCAAAATGTATTTCTTCAGAGATGATTCTGCTCTACGCAGGCATACTATGTCAATTAAGGCATCAACAGCGATAGCTTCAGATCCCAAAAAAGGGTCTGGCAGCACTGACTCTTTTTAAGGCGTAGCACATCTTTAAGCCGACGTCATACTACTAAAATTCTTTGCGGCATTTAACACTTAATGGCACTGTTTAACTTTGCGAGCAGTGATTAAAAAAAAATGTTCGAGTTATCACATTTGATGTATATGTGTTGGTCAGATATATCATATAACATACTACCATATGAAATTTTGCAATAAAGACTCAAATATAAGGAGATATTAATAATTTTCTTACTGAACCATAACTGTCAGACTGTAGACGGTTTAGTCTAGAAACAAGTTTAAGTGTAGTGTTCCTCTCAATTCAAACTTACTGTCAGTCACCATACCCAGTCAGGGCAGATATGTAGCAAAAATTGGTCGAGATGCTCATATCCGGCGGAAAGTATGAAATTTTGCATATAGAGGTATTTTGGGGTGCTGAGTTCAAAAATTGCCGAATCCAAGAGATCTGACCACGGGGTAGGCCGCCATTTTGAATTCCAATATGGCCGCCATCACAAAACAAATTTAAAGATCCCTATCTTCAGTTCTGAATGACCTGTGTCACCAAAATTTGGTACACAAGAGCGTTTTGACATATTGAATTTGATGACAGATTAATTTGAAGTGCCTAACAAACATCGAATGGCCGCCATTTTGAATTCCAATATGGCCGCCTCGAAGAAATGTTCAAAATCTATCTCGAGTTCTAAGTGGTGAACCCAAGCGATGTAGACCACACTGGTAATAGCCGAAATGGGTGTAGCCCAAATTAATATTAGACCAAGTGGCATATAGACAAAGTGAATATCAGACCATGTGGAAATTAGGCGAAGTGGAAATTAGACGAAGTGGCAATTAGCCAAAGTGAAAATTAGACCAAATGGTGTTAGACCAACTGCGAATTAGACTATAAAGTGGTATTAGCCGAACTGGTCATCAGACAAACTGGATATTAGACCAATGTTGATAATTAGACGAAATGGTGCTTGTAACCTAATCGGGTTTAGCCCGAATGTTGTAAGCCCAAATGGTGAATAGACCATGAAGCTACAACAGATTAGTCCAAGTGATAATAGCCCAAGTGATAATTTACCATCATCACATGTCACATCACATCTCGTCTGATACGGAAGTAGAGAACTGGTCCTGTAGTATTCCGGTCTCAACAATAGAATTAACTTTAACTTCACTGCTTTACGTGCATTGAGGAGCATAGGTTTTTACAAATTTCTCCCCGCTCCAATGTCTATCCGATAATTTTTTTTTGGAAATTATTAATTGAGGAAGCTTCAACGACAAAAAAAAAAAAAAAAAAAAAAAATAGAGGCGACAGTGCTATCATCTCAGAACTGTCCTTTACACTTTAAAGGGATCGTATGGTTTTGGTTGAGACTTAACTTCAGGTTTTTATCATTTTTTGGTGAGATAGTGAGAAACCTCTTATGAAATATGAAAGAGCATGCAATTCCATGAGGATTTCAACGTTTATTTGATGAAAATTAATTTTGAAATGGCTGAGATATCCAAAACATTGTGATCCTAATAAAGTGTGGGACCCACATCTTATTACGATCGTTTTGTTTTACTTTGTTTTTGGATTGTTTCAGCTATTCCAAACCCGATTTTCATCAAATAAACTTTGAATTCCTCTTAAAATGGTATGCTCTGTACTATTTCATAAGTGTTTTCTTGGTATCTTGCAAAAAAGTTAAAGCCCAATTTTCATCTCTACCGATAATGTACCATCCCTTCAACAACTATAAAAGCCGACTTCAACGAGATGGAATTGCACGTTTAAGCATGACAGCAAATCAGTTTAGCCAACTATCAAATTATATCCTACTTGCTACTTCTTAACTTCAGGTTTTTATCATTTTTTTTTTGGTGAGATAGTGAGAAACCTCTTATGAAATATGAAAGAGCATGCAATTCCATGAGGATTTCAACGTTTATTTGATGAAAATTAATTTTGAAATGGCTGAGATATCCAAAACATTGTGATCCTAATAAAGTGTGGGACCCACATCTTATTACGATCGTTTTGTTTTACTTTGTTTTTGGATTGTTTCAGCTATTCCAAACCCGATTTTCATCAAATAAACTTTGAATTCCTCTTAAAATGGTATGCTCTGTACTATTTCATAAGTGTTTTCTTGGTATCTTGCAAAAAAGTTAAAGCCCAATTTTCATCTCTACCGATAATGTACCATCCCTTCAACAACTATAAAAGCCGACTTCAACGAGATGGAATTGCACGTTTAAGCATGACAGCAAATCAGTTTAGCCATCAAATTATATCCTACTTGCTACTTGTGAATTGCCTTCCACAATCAATGTACACTACAATATTCATGTACTTCTAAAAGGAATTGTACACAATATACAACAAGGAATAATCTTAAAAAAAAAACAAAACGTGGTTTTGAAATGATGCAGGATACGTCGATCATCAGCACGACAGCTGAAACGTTCGGTAGGTATAAACTGAATAAAACGTCGTCGGTCCTCTCGGTATAGCCATTAGATTAAAAACGCGTAATCAAACTTTCACTCATTCAACATTGAACAAGTTATTTCTATGAAAATAGTTACATGATCTGTACAAATGAATGTGAGGAGACATGACCGTTTACATTTATGTTTGAAGACTAGAATTTAAATCAAGAACTAGACTGTTTATTCTGTATTCCCTTTTTGTATGATCTTGTTTACCAGTCGATTCGGAAAGAGGGAGAAGTTGTTGGCAAGAAATGGACAGCCGTACAACCAATTACCTCGGCGTGCGATCACTTTACGACGGAAGAAGCAACTGGTGGTCTACACAAAAAGGCGCAAGATGAAGCATGCTCAATTTTCCATCTTTCTCTAGCAGTTGATGTCCCTGATAGCCATCTTCTTCGTCTGCAATTAACAGCTCATCATCCGTCATTGTCTAGAGTCCTTCGAAATGGCGCGTCTGATGAGAGTTTCTGGCTTGCGAACAATTTCATAATCTTCTTCTTTCCACCTTCTTTTTCCTCAATCACGGCTTTATAAAAGATGACATAAAAATGGATAAAACGATCACAGCGGGATGTTCGGAGTTTTGCATTGTGTGAGACGTGGATGTGTGAGACGTGGATGTCATCTACGGAGTTCTTGCGTGAGAAGCGCTCCCGTGAGTGAAGATGACACGCGCCATCACACGTCCTACCGGGTTCTAAGGGTTGATGAGCGCACATGCTGTGCACAAAATGCGAGGTCTACGATCCATCTCATTTGAGTAGATCCAAAGGGGGCAAAAAGAGAAATAACTTTCCTCTTACCTTCTTGTGTGTTTGGTGACCTTCATGTGATATGCGTCTTGCTTTGTTCTACTTGAGAGAATATCGACAAAGAATTCTGAATATGCCTTGTCACTTGTGTACTTTGTGTGTGCGCCTATGTGTGTGTTGGTTTTGCTATTCATGGAGATGGGCAAGTATGTTTGTGATTAATTCAAAAGAGTGCATGCCGTGTGAAAGTTTGTATCTGAGCCAGCTTGCAGATTTATGATGCATTTATCCTATTATCATATAGCCAATTCAAGGCATACATTTTTTTCACCATGTGTCATGTTTCATCCTCAACGAAGACTTTGTCAAACAACTTTTTCTTTTGTTTTTTTACTCAATGATAGTCGTTATCAGATAATGGGACACTCGTGTTTACAAAGCTTCGATTGTGAATGATAACTCTATATTGTCAGTATCGAAAGCGTTACGTAAAAAAAAATAGGAAGAAAGTTCAAAAGACTAGCACCACCACGTATTTCATTTCATTTCATTTCATTTTATTTTATTCTTCTCCTCTTTCCAGCAGAACATAATACAGTATGAATTAAGAATCATATCACAATCGTATACATACATCTTGCAAATGATATCAAATGATACAATAATAAAGTTACATATATTTATATGCATGTATACGTAAAAAAATACAAGGTTATGTTTCAGTTGGAAAAAAAAAAGAACTGAGAGGTCCACTAAAAAGCAAGCTTGTAGATTGTGAACCACTCAAGAAAAATCTAATGAAATACTTATTTGCATACGCTTAACACAAGTATAATTTAAGACAAGACGGAACAAAATAGGAGACACACAGCAACATGACACGACTCGACAAAATAGATGGAAAAATGGAAGGAAGGGAGGAAGGAAGAAAGAATGCCTACACGCTGATCAAGGAAACGAAAGAGGGAAACGAAAGAGGGAATTGAAGAGGGAATTGATGAGGTGCTTTAAACAGCTGGTGGCTGCATACAGCCGTGCAGAGATTATGATGGCTATTTCATTATAATAAATTCAGAGATTAATTGATTGATGGTTGGATGATGAACCCTAGGGTTGTTGGGGTTTGGTTAATAAAAACGAAAAATCAGAGAGGGTTTAACAGAAAGGATATCAACTTCCGCTTAAAAGAATACAAAGCAGGAGAACGTAAGGTGGGCAACGAAAGTGAATGTCGCTAGCATTGTACTTGGATTTCTTCTCGTATTGATTCGTCTCACGGCGCCAAAACTCACACAGGAAAGTACACACACCACAACTATCAAAGCAGAATGTCAAGACTTTGGGGACAAAGGAATCAGAAACCATCGCAGTGAAATAACTGTGCGAATATTGCAAAAGCAACACACATAAATAACAAAGCCACATGGATTTATCACAGTTTTCCTATTCAAAGAGAAAAGCCTATCATTGATTATTTCCTGCTTAAATCCGTCAAAGCTCATTTTATTCTCTCGACTCTTTGCAGTTTCGAGACTTTCTTCGTTATTCTTCAACATCATTGCAATAGACATTCTTTTTCTTCTTTTTTTATCGTATGTGTGTGTGTGTGTTTGTGTTGTCTGTGCATGCGCATGCGCGTGTGTGTTCCTAGTCTGTAAAGACAAAGATACTGAAGTATCTAAAGTATCTGAAGTATCTGAATTATATAATAATAGTATCTAGCTCTTGTGATCATAAAGGATACTCCAAGCAAACTACAAAAATGTGAGCCTCATGTACTCGTTTCACACCGCGTTCTTTGTCAGACATCGTTTTGCTTAGATTTACGTTTTGGTAGGGTGGAACATCCTATTACCGGACGCTTTTCTTTGTGGCTTTGAATTCCGTACTCATAGAATGAAATTTCGGCTAAAAACAACACCACTTATTCACAGACTCATGGAAATTACGAATTCAGCCAACTTACGTCATTTCTTCGTTCCAGTTTTTAGAAAATATGCTTCAAACATACCCCTCTAAAAAAAAAGTGGTTTTTTGCGCGGTGCAAAATCGCATTGTATTGCCGGACGCGATTTTCGTAATCGAATAATCGAGGTCTTTCGCACCTAATCCTTGCACCAGAATCACAATTCATCCCACAAATCACCGTACACATTCTCACCGAGCGGATGACACACACACAAAAAAAAATCGGCAAATGAGGCTCAAATTTCGTATTTTACAGTAAAATGTCTGTCTTGACCATTTCGAACAGTTCACGCAATAAAACCTTGTGAGAAATCGACAACTGGTTAGAGTATACGTGCTTTGTCTATGGGAGCTGCACGCGCGGGTGATGAGTTGCGTGCCCCTTAGCGCACAACTATTCCGCATCGTTTGCGTTTGAGGACGATAGCTACAATTTTTCCGATATTGATCAGTGAACTTTTGGTTCTAGTAGAATCTTCAGCATTTTTCCTGTATGTGAGTGGGATTTCATAGAATTTCAGTCGCGAAATGTGATTCAAACATGAGGTGCGGGTCACTCACCTATAAATTTGAGGTAAAATGTGAATTTTTTCGTGTTTTTACATTTGTATGTGGCGTTTTTTTTTTTGCGATTTCGGTCCACACAAAGTTCTGTGAGGCTAATCTACGAAGTCTCGCCCGTACAGAATGTCATTAGTACGCAAAAATGTGCGTGTCCGGTAATACCATGCGTCCGGTAATACCATGCTTGCCCCTACTGTAGATACAGCTGTACTAGTTATTCATGACGACATGGTTTTCATTGACATTTAAGTTCCAGGTGATCTTAGCAAGATTAATACCCTCCTCATACACTAAAGCACATTCACGTACAAACAAAGCAACAACGACAAATACACACAGACACAGACACAGACACACACACACACACACAGACACAGACACAGGCACAGACACACACACAGACACACACACACAGACACAGACACAGACACAGACACAGACACAGACACACATACAGACACACACACAGACACACACACACAGACACAGACACACACACAGACACACACACATACAGACACACACACACAGACACAGACACAGACACAGACACAGGCACAGACACAGACAAAGACACGCACACAACAGACACAGACAGACAGACACACAGCACAAACACATGCACGTTACAAAAAACATCTTGTATGTTCGGTGTATCATAATTACTCAAGTTGGTTCATACTCAAAACTAATCTCGATGGATGATGTCCCTTCCCTTACTCGCTCAAGCTGACACAGCATTTCTTTTATTTCATTTTTTTTCACTTGGCACAAATGAAACATCAGTAGCTTTGTGAAAGAGAGAAAGAAAGAAAACACAAAAGTAACACGGAGACAGACACACACTGAGCTTCTCGTAGACACACACAGCCAAATTGATTAAGAGCAACAATAATGGACATGATGGACCCAGTCTATTGTGTACTAGAATAGCGGAAGGAAAAATGAACATTCGGTGTAAGAATTTGATTAATGATATTTAACAGAATTCAGCACGTGACTGTGGGTGACCAGTAATTGCAGTAAATCCTTCCCTATTTCCTTCTTCGTTGTCATGTCTGCCGCGATAAATGAATTATTGGTTTCATTTTGCCCGTGCATGTGGATTTCCTTTTGGAGAATTGAAACTGAATAGAAGGCAATGTTCTGGCTGTCGTAGTGCTGGATACACCTGCAGACCTGTATAATGTTTCGCATAATTAGACGGTTGCCCTTTCTTATAGGAACCTTCGCTCTCCTACTTTATTTCCACTGTATTCCTTTCACCTTTTCAGTCTTCCTGTGCTCATCTTCAAATTAGGGGTTTTTACCTCTGAATACATATGAAGCGTCGTGTTAGGCCATGGGGTGAGCTGGTTTTTTCGCTTGTTTCGTTCCGACAACTGCGGCACTAAAATTTCTCCACAGCTACGTGTAAACAAATAACCAAAAAGGCTACAGGAAAAAGTTCGACACAAACCCTCCTGCAGTATTTTGGTAATTTAGGGGGAAACAGTGAACTTTTTTGTCACTGAGGAGCTGAATATGTACACTTTGCCGTGTACGATATTCATTCGCGAACGATCATGTGATGTATGTTATCCAATCCGAATCGAGAATTATTGTTTACGAGTCAAAATGGCCGCCCCCTGTGAGCCTGTCGACGCGTCTACGTCGTCTGCTCAGCCGAAACTTATTATGCGTTATTATGCATGTAACATCGATGAAGTTTGAAAATTTCACGGCTATGACAAACCTAAGATAGACGAAACCTATTTTGTGTGCCAAAGAGTGGATCAAATTGAGTGGGGGAGACCGTGAAATCGCAGACCAGAACGAAGTGATTCAGCTGCTCAGGGGGACTGACTGCAACCTACGTAGTAGGACAATTTACAGGTTAGTTTACGTGCGTACAGTCGAGTCGTAGCAGTCGACACTGCAGTGCAGTCTCACTCATAATGTTAATGACCATGATGACTACAAGTACAATTGTACAACGTTTAATAGCTATGTTATGAACGTTGCTTGTGTATGTTATAATGGGCGCTAATGCAGTAGCTTAGCCGTTAGCGTGTCTGTTACTTAGATAAATTATCTTGAATTTCACCTTGGCATGGCATAGCGCCGTTATAAAATGTCGCCTAGCCGGTTAGATGTAATTTTACATGTTGTTCTATGTACAGCCCAGGTTAGGTTGATGTAGCTGATCGGTGATATTGTTTTGTAAAAGTCTTGACACACAGGACTGGATTGAAAAAGGTCTAAACTGCATGTAAATTTATATTTTCATAATCATGGCCATGGAGTATTAATATTAAAAATCCATCCTGTTTCTCTCACCCCGAAATTGGCGAATCCTCCCTCAAAACACACATTTAGCATCTCATTAAATTAACTTATTAATATTTGATATAAATAGATCTAAAGACCAACAATGACAATAACATAATTGCAACAATTAAACTCCCTAAAACATATGATTACCATTATGTTGTGCCAAACTATAAAGCAGTGGGTGGTGGTGATAGTGAAAGGCCAAGGATTACTAGTATTAATGATGATAAGGCAGTTGTATTCATAATTATGATAATTGATATTGCATGTGATCAGGTGCTGAAAGCTGTAGATGTAATTTAAAATCAGTAATTGCACTGCAAGTACAAGTTGAAGTAGTTGATGATGACAATGATCATGAGGTGTTAATGATTACCTGGCATAGTACTAGGGCCTGTGTATTGGTAATTACAAGATTCAAATATTGGCAGTCAATAGTCTACCGTACATTTAATGATATATTGAGTGTAATGTTCAACCCCTCCCTCTAGCATTTAGCCTTTTCCCCCCTAACAAAATCCAACGGCAAATCATTGCTGTTCATTTCTCCATTGTATTAAATAGGATTCCATGAAACGTGCTACAAGAGGTTTATAGATAGCAAACGCCTGAATCTCGCTAGGAAACGAAAGCTGAAGGAGGAGCCTGGTCCGTCAGCAGGAGCATCTGTTTCCTCCCCTAAGACGCTCGCATCAAGATCAAGATTTTCTTCTGGAAGCTCTTCAGGTTCTGCTGTGTTGCCTGTGAAATGCATCATTTGCAACAGAGTCAACCTGCTCATAACTTGCCAAGGGAAATAGGTTAATATGATTGATATTGAAGCATGAAAACATTGTCATGTTACTATAAGTTGTCCTTGATAAAATGGAGCAATATATAGGCCTATACACCACTGAAACATTCACACACATACACAAAGAACTTCAGTGCAAAGTTCAGAAACAACAGAATGTACTGTATATGCACCAATGCTTTGGTCAATGTGATTGATATTCAAGAATTGACATCTTACCAAAGTTGTGCATGATAAAATGTCTTTGTAATACAGATTGCTTCCTGTATTTTGAATGCCAATGTTTATGCAACATGTTTTGACTCCTTGCCTCAGTATGTGATTGTTCGCCCTTTAGCAAACATTTCTGCCCACTATTATGATTTGATTAGGGTTGAATTATTCTAAGAACAAAGATGTTTTCCTAAGTGTGTTTTTTTTTCATAAAACTGAATGACTACGATTAAAATTTGTTTCTCCCACTGTGGGGAAAAAAATATGTAACTATTATTAATACTGAAACAGAATGTTCATGTAGAAAGGTCAGTACAATGTAGGTGTGAGTACAAAATCAGTTTGCTAAAATTAATACACACCAGCCAAATGAAAATTGTGCATAAATTGAGTCAGGTTTGCACAGATCCTCTGATATTGGATGTTAATTGCAATGTTATCATAATTTTTAATGCCAAACCTGTTTTATTCTCTCCAAGATTTTCAGGTACACATTGCCTCCAATGCAGAATCCAACAGTTTTCACTCATGAATGGGTAAACTATAATTTTGCCTTTATTTTATATATTGGCATTTTTCAAAACTTTTACACCCTTTCAAGGATATTTGGACCATGGAATGTTCCAGGAAATTTATTAAAACTAGAAAATTTGACTGATTATCATTTTGAGCTATCTTACATGAAAGGAGGTAGTGTCCCACCATGTTGTAACCTAATAATAGCAATGAAAACTTCAGGAAATTTTATGAAGATTAAATTTTCTAGTGCTAAAGTAATGTATAATATTTCATGAACAACGTGATTGCTATGTGATCTAAGTATATTAAAGCTTCTTAAGAAGAAGAAGAAGAAAAGAAAAACATGTTTACTGATAAACAATATGATCTGTTTAATAGTAATGTCTCATGTGTGTAAATGAGTTTGTATGTGTGCGTGTGAGTGTATATAATATGTCAGCGTTTTTATGCACCTGTGTATGTGTAATGCACTGATCAGTACATGTATTATATCATTGTGTGTGTTCATGTTTATGATAATCTTTTTTATGATGCTGATGTGATAAATGGCCAAGGCATGAAGAATAATATTTTAATACACTTGGGTATATTGAATCTTCATAACTATGTGTGTGCGTATGTGTGTGTGCATGTGAGGGTGTGTGTGTGTGTGTGTGTACAATAAGATTCTCCCACATGCACGCGGACACACACACAAACAAACACACTGATTTTTTTTTTCTTTTTTTTGCCTTGAATAATTAGTCATTTGATTAATAACATGTCTTTGAACAGAATATAAGGCATTTGCCTTGACCTCTGACGGTCAGTCAGTGCTCTCTCTCATATGGTCTTGAACCACTTTGCTCTTGTCCTCCTTTGCATAGCCAGCGTCAGGAAAAGCTGAAACATGAGATATAATGCAACTATTAAACCAAAACTTCACTTTTTTTTTTCTAGGTATATGGCTAAAAGCAGTGCTTTACAAATGTGTATATGCATTTCAGCTTAGAAACACTATGGGAACTATACTGCGGCTAGCAGCCCCATACGCATAACTGCGGCTAGCAGCCCCATACGCATAACTGCGGCCAGCAGCCCCATACGCATAGCGTCGTGGGGCTGTGAACTGTAGCATACAAGATCATGACGGATATTTTATCGCGGACAAATATCAACTTAAAATCGGGAAAAAATCTTCAATTTGAAGACTTATTAATAAATTTGAAGTATTGATAACAGAGTTCGTGCAAGGTTTGCTTCTGCAAATAGTTCCTTTCTGTTCAAATTGATGACTAAATGTGACTCGGTCGAGAGGAAACTGGGAGAGCTACACTGAATTGACGGCCAGCGCATGCACACACAGACATCTAATATCCAGTCAATGGATACGAAATTTGTGCGCAGTGATGTGTGCGCCTGCGCTGACCGTCAATTCAGCGTAGCTCTCCCAGATTCCTCTCGACCTAGTCATATTAAGTCATCAAATCGAACAGAAAATGACTATATGTAGAACCAAACCTTGCACGAACCCTGTTGTTAATACTTCAACCTTACTTGTAAGTCTTCAAATTGAAGAATTTTTGTTCGATTTAAGGTTGACATTTGTCCGCGATACTTCCCTGTCATGATCCTAAATGCTACAATCCGCAGCCCCATTACGATATGTGTATTGGGCTGCTGGTCGCAGTTTATAAAATATGGATTTTCGAAAAAACTGCAGGATATTTCGAGGAGAACTTTTTACAGTATATTTAGGATGTACAAAACATCACATTTCCGCATTCAGAAAGTAGTGCCAGTGTTGCTGGAACGAAACCCATTTTCTAAGCCTCTTTTTCAGCTTCACCCCATGGCCTATGTAGGAGTGTAAGCGTCTGCAAGCAAAGCAGGGTGCGGTAAAATTGAATATGAGTAGTATTAAACGCGTGTGTGGCCACGCGACGATGTAATGATAAGGTCTCGCGTCATGTATAAGCAACGTAAACATGAATGTATAGTAGTGTAACAACAATAACATGTACGCCTCGAGATACGAGGGATCTAAATCTAGAGAAGCCCCATAGCGATAAATACGTTTGTATGCAAACTTATAGATATTTGTCCCGAGTGCGGCAGACGACCTGCAGTGGCGTAGCATTGTACCATATACCTTGTTTGCAAACGATGCCGCATTGCTGTAATGATCTTTGTTTATTTCTATTAAATGGAAACTGGCCAGCATTTTGTTTGTTCTGAATATGCCTTCCGATTCAATCCTCCATCTTCGCAACATGGTCAAATAGATGCGATATTTTTGAAGGTATCAAAATTTTCGTCATCGTACTTGCTTGTATGAGACGTCATTGTAAGGGCAGTACATGTATTAGGAAGCAACGTTTGATCTATAATGGCACCTCTTATCTCATTTTGTAAGGGAAAACAATATGCAAATGCGCCCATCAGACCCTATACTGCTGTACTGCTGTAATGTATTATGTTGTACACGTCAAAGGTTGTACGCAAAGAAATCACTTTGATGAATGTTAGACTCATCTTTTATTTTGAAGAATCTTTAATTCTCTGCACTCAGCTAAACGTGGTTCCTTATACGAAGGAAACAATAACAGTTGATTCAATTCTTAACATCGTGATGGACAGAACCTCTCGAATTGATATTGTCCATGATCCATGATCTCAGATGTAGTGAAATGACCAGCGCCATCTGTAGTTGAATCGCTAATTCAATGCACTCCGTGTCCGGGCGGCGTTTTTTTTTTTTTTTTTTTTTTTTTTTAAGACGGCACAGATTGGGGCATGGCGCGTGTTAAACTTATGGGAAAAACGTTGGGTTAGGGTTAGGGTTAGGGTTGGGGTTAGGGTTAGGGTTAGGGTTAGGGTTAGGGTTTGATGGTTAGGGTTAGGATTAGGATTAGGGTTAGGTTTAGGGGTAGGGTCCACGATAGATTTTTGGTTTCCCCAATCTGTGCCGTCTAAAAAAAAACACGCGTCCGGGCGCCTGCGGGTGCAAATCATAGTATGCTTCAGCATGGGCCACATAAAATCAGATGCTGTAGTGTCTACGTTCATGATTACGTGTGATTATTACTACAAATTTTGTATATCTAAATGTTATGCAAATCATTGCTACCCCGTCAGGTCAAAGGTCACATTCCACACATGAATACATTGAAAGTGGGATTCAGGATGCTTATGGCAATGAGGGCAGTACGAAATGAACAATCATGAACCTGGTACATTAGGAGTCATTTTTATCATTACTATTGGACTTGATCATATGTCAGAGCCAATTTGTTTAATGCACTCCCTCTATTGTTCAAACATGTATATCCCTTCATGGCTTTGAAAAACGATGCCAAGCCAAAATTTTATGGTGATTCAGTTAATTTGTATCTGTGCTATATACATGTACATCCGTGTATTTACGTTTACTCATCTACCTATCTATCCACTCTCATTGTAGTTTACAAGATTACCTATAACAGTATTGTGTATTTTCATGTAGAATGATGCCCGCTATTACTGCGGGATGCCTTTTGAAAACAGCTTTACAAAACTGAACAGGCCAATTAACCCTGCAGTATAAAAATTAATAAAACAAAATGAATAATGAATAAACGGGACAGCTTACCATCGATGACAGTGGTCAACTATCCCATGCAAGAATATGGCACGCAATGGAGATGAAATCCTCTGCTTGGGTATGACTGTATTTTTTGAATCCTTTGATTTTGATTTTGACCAGGTGTGGTTTACAAGTGCCGGTGAGCTTCTGGCGTGTACAACATAATGTGGTAATCAGTCAATGCAGCAAATATAAAAAAGAAAGAAAAACAAGAGACATGAAGCTCCACATGTTAATTTAAAAAACAAAATGAATAATGAATAAACGGGACAGCTTACCATCGATGACAGTGGTCAACTATCCCATGCAAGAATATGGCACGCAATGGAGATGAAATCCTCTGCTTGGGTATGACTGTATTTTTTGAATCCTTTGATTTTGATTTTGACCAGGTGTGGTTTACAAGTGCCGGTGAGCTTCTGGCGTGTACAACATAATGTGGTAATCAGTCCATGCAGCAAATATAAAAAAGAAAGAAAAACAAGAGACATGAAGCTCCACATGTTAATTAAAAAAAAAAAATGTGATGTCATATTGCGCAGGCGCAGTTCATCAATGATGTCACAAGTACCTGAGACTCGTCATGGACAGCTCCGATGTCTATGAACTGAATCAAAGCCGGTAGCAAATCGAGGACAGCGACACCTGTCGGCCGGTGACGATCTGCCTCCCCGCATCCGCTCCTCTCCGCTCTGCTTGATTGGTGCAGCTGGTAGGACGACAGACGCAACCGCACGCAAAGGAATAGGGAGAGCAACGGAGATCGTGCAAAAGTAATACACGTCCCCGAGGACGTTTGCAGAAATTAAAATTTTAGATAAAAGATCCCAAAGTCGTTAAACAGTCACCTAGTTCCATTTTGTATTTTCTTTTTGTACGTAAAATGCTGCTGTATAACTTCCCTTTCGCAACTGGCTATTATCTGATTTAACTTCTTTTCATTTTCATTTCGTTAATCTTTTCTATTCCAACAAACTTACAAAGATTATGCAATCATCAACACAGCGTGATTACGATATGAAAACAAAATACTTTAAACATTTACACCTGTAAGTGAATTTGGTATATGATAAATAGAGTAAAATTCAAACTAAGTCATAATTATCAAATAATTTAACGTTGTATTAAACAATAGGCAATTTGGAAGGCTGTTGGAGATGAAGGGAACTACTAAAAAGCTTTGCTAGTACATTGTAACACCCTAAAACACACACACACACACACACATACACCCACATACATACAAATCCAAGCACCCCTTTCTGTTTATATGAAAAAAAGAGTGGGGAAAAATGGATGTGCCATGGGGACGCAGAAATTAAGGGGGGGGGGGGGGTTGGTGGGGACGATGGGGAAAAAACACAACTCAAAAGACAGGATGAACAAAGGAAATACAAAATATTACATAAGTTGACAAGACAATGAAAAGTGATACATGATCTTTGCTGATTCAGAAAATCCTTGGGGCCCGTCAGGAAGAGACAATTTGTGTGATATGAATTGGAAAAGTGTTTATATGAACGGGTATCAACAATGATGAGCTTCAGATGAGATTTGGTAAATGACTTGAAGACATTTTTTTTTTCAGTTTGAATTTGATAAAACTAGGTGCATCTTTAGTGTAAATATCCAGGAGATTCCAAAATATAGGGCCGCTAGGGTCAGACTGATCTTTAAGAATTGTGCATGTCAAAGTGAAATTAAATGATAATCAATCGTTCTATTGACGGATTGGATTTATACATAAATTGACCCGGTTGAAATAAGTATAAAACATTCATCTGCAGAATTTTGTTTTCAGAAAATAAGACATAAGCTTGTAATCTGGAAGAAACATTACAGATAATCCGAAGTATTTTCTTTTGAAAGAAATTTAAAATTCAATGTAAGTACGTGCAACATGACTGTGTTTCCATACTCACACATACTTCATAATAATTAAAGTAAAGTATAATGATATTAATATGTGTAAGGAAATAGCTTTTAATTCTAAAAATATTCAAGTTCGTCCGTTCCTTCGTTTGCATTTATTCTGCTTCTCAAAAAAAAAAAATGATGATCGAAAAAATTTCCATTCATGTCATTTCTGCTGTTTAGTAAAGCACCAGCACAATGCAAAGCTCAGGGCATTTGAAAAAAAGAATGTAACGAAAATCCTAATTTGAAAGTGCATGAATACAATGTTGGACCATTTGAAAAGGCAAGAAAATATTTCCCCTTGATGGCATTATTTATTATCGGCGTGGTCTGGACTCTATCCGGTTGAGAAACGGGGGGCCCCATTGCATAAAAGTTGAGTTCAAACATAAGTCAGAAAGTCAAACACAAGTCTCTGAATACTCAATTCTAATTAATTGATGTCTGACTTAAGTTTTCTGACTTCATACTTTCGAGTTTTTGATTACATCTTTTTATGCAACAGGGGTCAGTTTAAAAGACCGATAATACTCTAATGTCTACAACTATGTACATATGCAAACAAGATTGGTAAAGTAGAAAAAAAATATCCTGAGTCAGTGGGTTATAGGCTAAGAAAATAAAATAAAAATCAAAGAGAGATCTGTTGCGTATCGATGAATGATTTATACCTTTAATTTCATATAAGCAATGATTTGATCACACATTACCTATCGAACAATGATAGTTGTGACAGTTTATCCAATGTAGTATCCCGATATCATAGCCTTATATTTGTGGAAGCGAACTGAAAACGAAAGTCGTAATCATTAACATTGTTGGCGTACGTATACTCCCGTTCAAGTTAAGAATACTGTACCCCGTATTGAACATACTTTCCGCTGTGCGGCTCACTCACGAATGCTTAGTAATCTGCATGACCTGTCCTGTACCTGAATTTCCAGCTGCTATAAGCTCTCTCATGCTTGCTCATGAAAAATTCTTAATTATCATCTTAGGATTTATTTATATCCTGACCATAGAGTCTTTTGTTTCGTTTCGGTAGCACATGACACTCTCTTTTCTTTTCTATTGTGTAAATATAAACTTCTAACTACCTAAGAATGCATACCATTTTATTGCCATAATGCTCGTGAATTTCACTTTTTTTTTTTGGTCACAAAGGCACATTTAACAGAATAGATGTAGATTCTGAATCGTTTGCAATAATTTGTCTCCAAGCAAGTTTTCAGGCAAAGTTAAGTCAGGTACATACAAGCATACTGTGATCAGTCAGATTACTAATACAGTTTAGGAAATCTTAATGTTGGAATAAAATGTTTTCAAGGTTTGAATAAGGATTGTTTCCAATAGAGAAGATGGAGAGATAATGGTAAAAGATGCATTAATGTTTACTCTCTCTCTCTCTTTCTCTCTCTTGAACCTGATCCCCCTATTTCCAGACGGAAATGTGATGCAAAAGGGGCCTTTTTTGCCTCATATCAGTAATGTCTGAACAAATTATGTTAATCTTTCTATAGTCGAGAAATTCTTCATAAATTGTATCCCTTTTCATAACTTCTCACCATGCTTATTCCTGCATAAAAAGACAGTTCTCCTTTAATAATAAATATGTGATTTACATTTCCATACCTTTACTTTTCCTCGTATCTATAAGGTCTCGAAAGGTGTCGGTTTACACTAGTTTGTTCAGTTTTCTCCTCACCTCCCTGGTTTTATTGTAACTTGACAAATAAATAAACGTATCACACACGTTCGATGGAGTGAATATCATTCTCGCCACAGATAACAGATCACATGTATGCATATAATGTATATATATATATATATATATATATATATATATATATGTATATAATATATGTACATGTATATGTATGTATATCCGATATACATAGGTAACATACTTGTGTACATGTATGTAATTATATGTATATATATATATATATATATATATATATAAATATACAATGTAGATAACTCATGTGTGTGATGCATTCAAACTTAAAAAAGTAAACAAACACTGCACAGATACCAAGATCTTAAGCAATCTTCAAGCCTGCTGTCCCTATGTCACATTTTTAAACTAAAACACAAACGAACCGGGAAGAAAATCTAATTGAAATAATGACGATAATCGATTTTTTCCAACCACTTGTTTTTTCCTTTCAATAACAGTTATGTGGGCCGTCATAGTGTTTTTGAAATGTGTGCTGACGAAAAATGACTTTGAAAATTCAAAGTTTTGTCACGGATGTGATTCAATTGTCAAAAGATAAATCACTCAAATGGAATGTTTATGACAAAAATGTATATTTACTGCGAAGGGTACTTTCATATGAAATTTCATATGAAAAAAAGTCAAGGTCTATGAGGAGTCATTTATCATCTATTTATTTTAATTCATTCAATATTCTTTAAGCAGCCTAACACTTTCAGTTTTATACTAACTCGTCTACCACAGGAGCCCTCTTGTAGATTGTTAGTTACCATAAAGTGTTCAAAGTTGAGGACATTATTGTAAAGAAGCGATGATAGCTCGAACATTACAAGGAAATCCGGTATCAATCTCGTTTCTCCGTTTCTGAGTTTATGAAGTATGAAATTACTTCTGTATAATGGTGATAGAAGCACAGGATGTATCAAGAGCACATTTCAGAGGTAAGTCAAACTGTTAATGAAATATGACATTACTTACTGCTTAAGGAGAGTTCTGTGAAGATGGTAAAATGCCCACCTGTAGTCACAATGTCTTTGCGAGTAAGAAATTCGTTTTTAATTCAACTATATTTTTCTTTCTTGATATCTCAACCTAGTAGAAGTTGAGAGAGAAAAGCAAACGTTATCATGATTTTATGTTTAACAGAAGGCTGCCTTATTCTTATTACTTGTGTAATGCATCAACTGTCTCTTTTCTTTCGTGCCCATTCTCTTTCAAGAGACTTCGTTCACGAAATATAAATTTCAACTTTCAATTTTCAATTTATTTTCATATTTTTCAGTGAAGAAATACATCAAATATAACAAAATTAAATATTACATGATATTCAGCTAGGACGTATGATAGAATATTATCAATCTATGAAACTTGGAATCTGAAAATAAATGTATAAAGATATCAAATTATTTATACTACAATCAGTGAAAGATGAACAAGAACACGTGGTACGATTTAGATATCAGTAACATACCAAGAAAACCCTGTCTAAAGTGCTTGACGGATTCTAGTCTCGTATCATAACAGACATTTTCAAGATTAGTTTTGTCGAATATTTTTCTCACGTATGTTCCATTTCTGAGACAGTGTGTTATTTCTGTGTAAAAACCTTCTCAAGATCTGTTTTTCAAAGATTAGGGAAACTTTGCAATTTATTAACTTCTGACCAGGAATTCCAGTTTAACATATCCCAACACACAGTGACGCTGTTGTAAGATCATCACAAGTCCAAAAGCCCAATCGCTGTATTACTAGCGTCAGCAGAAAGCCTTAAATGATTCATTGGCAGAAAGTTCAATTTTAATTTGCACGATTCATGAATTACAAGAAATATTTTGCCAATTTCCATGTTGCTGTGTAAATATTGCAGGTCAAATGTTCCTTTCCCCTAGATTATACAAATCAGATCTGCTAGGTAGATACAAGTTTTACATTAATCCTTATTCGATCTCGATAGAATTTCTGATTTGGTCGTAATGTACCATTCGTATAAAACAAACCGAACAGAGTTTACCACAAAGGAACAATATCAAATTCTTGCATTTACTTTATGATAATCTGTAGTTATTCAATAACTCTCAATTTCTTTTACAGTTTTTGCTTCCCAGTTTTCTGTAGGCAGCTGTACACTCGTAAGTCCGTACCAAAATGGTAATATTTTGTTTTTAAACGATACTTCAAATAGAATCTGATTAGATTATATAGTTGTCTACGTCAAACTACATAACGCGCTGTCGCAATGACGGCTCAGTGTGAAATACCATAGATAGATATGATAAAACAGTTAGTCGTTAAAATGCGAGAGGTAAAAGTGTATTTTTTTTTCAGTGTCAGAACTATGCATATGAGATATAAAACATGCAAGTGTTAGAATACAATATCTTTCCCGACATTTATTGCCTTTGACTTTTTACCCCTAACATATCTACATCAGGCATTCGTGTACTTTTCGTTCATTCCAACCAGTGGCAGTTTCAACTCATTTGCCTCAGATTATTCCCTCTATATATACATATATATATATATATATATATATATATATATATATATATATATTCAATTCTACGTCTGATATTTTAACCAGCTGTGCCATTTATCCTCCGACGATTGTGCCTCTTGCATATCACCTACTGCAACATGGCTGGGGGTGGGGTGCAAAATTTAGGTATTGTACTTTCGTTGTCCCTCACACTGCATGGCAGATAGGAATCTCCTAGTTTTATTTCAACTCATGGTGTCTAGAGTAGTGAAAGAGCTTCGCATTTTCTCTTGATTTGGTTTGATTTATTTCTGCATTTTCACAAAGTATATACAAGGTAAGAAACAATTTTCCAAAAACTTATCACATTATATCGAACACAAAATTAATATAGATATAATCATACATAATGTACCAATAATAAAATATTGTATAGGTGAATTATAAGCACACAAAAAGAATAGGAAAATCATTGATTATTCAGTCGAATCAATACATACAAAATGCAGGAGACCGTCATCTTAAGCTGGACCTTGAGTTTGATGACAGCCTCTGGAAAAGCATATGGCTTAACCAAGTAGGGTAGGTACAAAATGCATCAGTGCAAAGGTAAGTGAGGGTGCAAGTGTACATGTCTGATATTTTTACCTCTGCGAATCTGCAAATCCGATTGTAAATTTTGTTTTGGACATGTTGGAGCATAGGAAATGCTCCTACAATTTCCATGTACACACACACACGTACAGACACACATACACACACACATATATATATATATATATATATATATATATATATCTCCTCTCTCTGCCTCTCTCTCCTCATATATATATATATACAGTATATGTAATATATACATACATACATACAAATACATGATCTGTATAATCTATGTTTACTTACATGTGTTTCGTGTGAAATATATTATTATTTTGATATTTTTGGTTTACAAAATCACTGCTGACAGATGACATCCGACACATTGCCAGAAGTCATGTCAGCAGGATTTATGTTTCCTTCATGAGGAGCGGACTCAAGAATCATTACCTGTCAAGCAAATTGATTAAGAGTTGATAAATGGCACACTTTGAATTTAATCAAAACCTCAAGTTTCTGTAATAATACATTTGTTGATGTAAAATTAAGCGAACGAGATTGATCTTGAGGGGGCTTGAAAAAAAGCCCCCTGAGATAGACGAGTATGTCATCATAAAAATTGTTGTGCCCATTGTCTGTCTCTCAAGTAATGCTTAGCTACGGCTGGGTGGATGGACCGGAGGAATCGTTTACTGAGAGAGAAGACAAGGAATTAGAGCTGGGCTACTTGATCAAGAACTGATGAGCCCCAAGTTGGTCTAATTAGAGGAAGTCCGCACGGTGGCAACGGAAGTATTTACATGGCAAAGCGGAGCTCGCCATTTGCCCTTCAGAAGCGGGCTGATTTCCAATACTATAAATCACTTGTTTCTCCAACATACATGGCTTTGATTTCGGTCAGAAAACCAAGTGATACTGTTAGAGAGGAAGCGAATAACTGGTTGCTATGTGACAAGCCAATGATCCAATGCGCTAGATAGCATTAGTCAAAACCAAAGTGAGAAGAATACGATTGAAACTTCATATTCTATCGTGTTTTATTCATGATAATATATCATACTCTTTTTTACGTGTTTCCTTTTTCTTCCCCTCGTAGACTTGCAGACAATTGTATTTTGAACTTTCTTGACCGTCCTTTTAGATGGAAATGAAAAAAAAAAATCGTAACATAACCAGAGGTCTTGGTTTTTGCTTTTTTTTTCTTTTTTTGGGGGGGGGGGGGCATTTTATACTTAAATGAGGGTTATGTAAACATTCATTCGATTTTACGTCGACCTTCTTTTCCTTCGGTCCTGTTCTGGAATGGTTCACATTACATAAAGTTACCATTTTCCTTTGCCACTTCGAGGATGCTGTTTGCAGAAAGTGTGTTTCTAGTGCCTTGTTGTATAAGAATTATAAGTATACAAGTGCGGCTAAAGGCCACCGCACACTACACGATCCGACTGGTCTTAAAGTCTTAAGCCAAACTGGGTCTCAAGACCAGTCGTACGACCGGACACCGCACACTATACGACCGAGTAGGCTTACGACTGTAAAGCGCGCGCAGTGCGCACTGCGTGCGCTTGCATTTTGCTGCATTGTAAATGGCTGAAAGCTCACGACTGGTCGTAGAAATTCAACATGTCAAATCTCTACGACTGGCGCTAAGACCCAGTCGTACGACTAGAAAATGGCAAGGCTGTGACGTCACACTTCTAGTCTTAAGGTCTTAAGACCGGTGAATCGGGGCAAAATCGTGTAGTGTGCGGCGGGCTTAAGTCTCATTTATACAGGCCCGTGATTCTATGTCCTAAAGATATAGGATAGGATATAGGCCTCCGTCAATCCTTGACGAACATGCATGTGACGACCACGAGTATTGTGCCCTAGTGTCAGATATGTCCTGGAGAACGATTGCCTTAACTACTGAGATCATGGAAATACTTAGTTTTGATTAATTTGTTGCTGGTGAATAACCTGCAAATTGTTTTTTGTTCTAGATTGTTCGACAATATATACTACTCAAAAAAAGTTAAGGACCACTTTTTAAAACGTACACATTTGTACACATTTGTACCACTTCACAATGGGCCCACTTTTCAGGATATGCAATAATGCGAGAGACATCATGCAACAACTGAAACCACCCATGTGTGAAATTGTTACAGGGTGTTTGAGGAGATTCAAGACAGCCATATTCGGGTATTTCTAGAAATACAACACCCGGTTTGAAAATTGTATACACACATTAAAAAGTGGTCCTTAACTTTTTTTGAGTAGTGTATAATATCGTGGAGAACCTCTTTGTAGTAATAACATTGCGTCATTTAAGATTCATTCTTGTGTGTTGTTTTGGGGGAGAGGAAAGAGAGAGGGATGAGTGAAAATAAAGATAGTACTTAAAAAAGAACTAAACTGAAATTTTATCATTTATAAATTCAGAAATCACTGTTCTAGAAGTGCATATAAAAATGTGTCAAATAAGGAAGTTACTTAAATCTAAAGTCTTGTTTCAGCAGAATGGGACTATCAGTAGCAACCACAAATTAAAGTTAGGCAAGATGATGCCACTGCACTACAGATCGTCACTAAATTTCTTCTTTGTTCATAGGCGATCAGAAGGAATACAGTTATCTCATCATTCAATAGAATATGTGTGCGGTTGCACGAACCTATTAATGAGAAAGTCATGCACCATTTTATGATTATCAAGAATTTGAACATAATGCCAGGCTCCACACTACCTTTTTTCTTATGGTTCGGGCCATAAAAATTACCAAATTTATTATTATCACTTTCTTTTTATAACCGCAGACAATGAAACGTGGCAGCACCCTCCCCCTACAAAAAAAAAAATCAAAGAAGAATATAAAAATATAACAATTTACTTTAACATCGAAATAACACAATAAACCATTATAATCATGTGAAGATTGGAAGGTATAATAACCACGTACTGTGATTAAGTTCACGAAACCTAACGTAATATTATTCAGTATTGCATACTACGACCTAAAGATTCTTTTTCCACGACACCATCACATTTTAATGAAATTATCATAGTTAACATATAAGGATATATATATATATATATATATATATATATATATATATATATATATATATATATATACATATACCTAATTCCGTTTGCACCTTCATGAAATCTGGCCATTAAGTTTTAGTTTAGCCGTAAAGTAGTCTAAGTTTGGTGGTAAGTTAAAGACTAGCGGTGATCTGGCAACCCTAATCGCGGTAGCTATAGCAGTGATCAACCACCGAACCGCGGGCTATTTTTCTATTTTCCAGTCGAGAAAAAGTGTACACACACACACACACACACACACACACACACATGAATTTTTGGTGGTTGTGCCAGAATTGTTTACCAAAATTTGATTTCCTAAAAAAAAAAAACAAGTGGTTATCCCACATCTATTTCTGGTGGCCCCACCTCTAATGTTGAGCCTTTTATAAAGTTCTTCTATCAGCAATAATGTCACACAGTGAAAATCAATAAATCTTAAGATTCATTGGAAGTGTCTCAATTGCATTCTACTGCAACAAAAAAGAAGAAAAATATAATAAATATAATTCATACAATTCAACAAATTGTATGAATCATATCTGGAAAATTGTATCAAGTAATGGTTAGGAGGACCGATCTTGATAATGGCTTATACGAGAGCAAAATACATGATCATTTATAAGCATGCGCTATATTTTTACAAAAATTCCTTGAGAATGAAAGGGAACGAAATAGAATTGAATTGAACAAGCTGTAAAATATTAAGACAGTGTCAACCCACTCAGTGCGAGCTGAGTATACAGTGTGTGTATTTATTTGTGGCACTCTGCGCGCGTTTTTTTTTTTGTTGTTGTTTGTCAATAAGATCGCCTACCGTCAATCAAATACATATATATATATATACATATATATATATAATAATATACTTCACAAAACAATTATAACGCAAAGACTATCACTTTCGTTATCGTCCAGTATCCATCACTTTCAAGTAAAAGTCAAAGATTATAAGACTTTTAAAAGGCGTGTATGTGATCCGTGATTATGACCCGCCACCTTCATCTTTTTTTTTTCAAATTATCATCATTATTTTCTAGAATATTCGACTGCTTCGACTTCGATATCTGCGTAAGTGGCGTTCAGTTTCTTTTCCTGATATCCATATGAGGGATGGCATTTTCAAAGAATACGAATGAAATGTGCTTGTATGTGAGCGTGAGTTTGTCAGGGGTGATAGAATATGTGCTCTCACGGGGTGCCGAGATACTCCTCGAGAAGGAGATGGAAATCAAAGCTTGGAGGCTAGCAACCGAGCGATGTTGCGAAATTAATTAAAAACCGGCTTTAGCCTTCCGTGTACTGAACATCAAGTGAGCATTAAAGAGATATTACAAAGACCGCGCCATGTGTCGCCGAATTAGGTGAATTATCGATATCGAGTGTTATAAGCAGGCACAATCTGACTTCCACGATCGGCGTTGTGATCGCTCAGAGCGGAGGCGGCGCGGGTTAAATTCATTGACGGGTTGACATAAGGAAAAACACACAATCCTAGCAACGAAATATTCCCGGGCAGTAGTAGTTACAGTTATAATGTATAATCGCACTCCTAAATTTATACATTCATTGATATTTTTATGGGCCAGGTAAAGTCACGCATTTACGACGTTTTGATCATCCACCTGTCTAACCCTTATAAGATCAGCTCTCTCTCTCTCTCTCTCTCTCTCTCTCTCTCAAAATTATTGCCTTGATGAATTACGAGGAGAAAAAAGAATCACTTGATTTGAATTGAACTGCTTGAATTTTTATATGGTTTTTCTCAAAGCCTTCTTAAAAATGTTACAAGAATTACGCAATGTGATATCTAAGGAAAGAAATAAAAGCAGAATGAAAAAGATATTTTCATTGATTCCAAACATAATTATGTAGGGATAAAGAAAAAGAAACTAAAAGGAAGTATTTTTTTGTTGAGATATTATGTACGTGAGTGCGTGTTTATGAAAAAAAGAAGAAAATGTTTATGTCGAGCAGGCATCAAAGAGAACACGTTTTACTTTTTTTTTTCTTTACAACAAACAGTGATCAAAGATCTGCTGTAATTTGATAATATCCTGAACGTGATAGTCACGTACCTTGGAAAGATAAAGATAGTGAAAAGGGGGAGGACGGAATTTATCCGCTTTTATTAGCACCGTTTTGTTAACAACGTTCGAATCTTGACTCTTACATAGTGTTGTCAGATATCAAGCCGCATCTGCACCCAATAAAATAAAAGGAGCAAATCAACTTTACTCGATGAAATTTGAGGTTTATGTGATTCAATTTGTAAAGACTCATGTAATCCCCATATTTCTATGTCGCATCTGACAGCCATGTTATGAGTAAGGAAAAAATGCACATATTCTAGGGTACTTCGTGATTGTCATACTTATATGCTCTGAAAATTTTCTTGTATACTATAATACTGTAATAATCTTATTATGTACGTACTATGGATAATTTCTCTGTGATTAGGCCTACTTGAACAAGTCAAACTTCTAAACTTAATAAGACTTCTTCTTCCCCTGACTCCGTCCGTACTTTTTTTTCTGTGTTTTTTTTTTCTTTAAACAGAGGGATGCCCCTGGTGGTAATGTCACCCTAGATCTGTTATTCGCGAAAACTCAGTGGACTTAGTGTACCGTTTACTACAATCACTGAAGGTTGCAGCGCTTGAAGTGTCTTGATGCTGTGCATAAGGCGGTAAAGTGGCTTTGTGCGTCACCGAGAGAACATTTTAACGCGACTTTAATGTCGATGTTATCCCGGTTGTATATCAATTACGCACCTATCTGCTGAATGCCAAAAGCTCGCTACATGTAGCTTGTCTGGCTTATCTTCCTTCATTTAAATAAAAGAAAAAGAAATAAAAAGGCATGTAGGGTTTGGCAGGGACCTGACGTATCTTAGTAGCTGTGTATTCACGAGGAACGAACCCACCCTCTGATGAAAGAAACCTACACCTCCTACTTCTGTAAGGATAATTCAAGGAGGTTTTTTTTTTTCTGACTTATATACAATTTTGCTGCACTTACACAACTGATAATTACACACGGTAAGTAAGTTGTAAGTTAAAAGAAGAACGATGCACTATATACTATAAACAAACAGCTAACAACAACGTTTTAAAGGGGTAGTGGCTGGTAACACATCTGATGCTTCCATTGATGATTATGATATATATATATATCTATATATATATATATATATATATATATATATATATATATATATATATATATATATACATGTGTGTATTTGTGTGTGATGTGCGTGTGCATGAAAGGGACATTTCTCAGACTGGAGAATAATAGAAATATTCAGTAGTAAAGCACAATTTGGCTTTGACGGAGAAGACCAAATTGACTAAAACAGATAGGAGATCTCTGTTTCACCTAGCAGCTGCCCAGGACAGAACAAAATCTAATGTAGGTCTTCCACAACATCAGTCTTGACCTTCCTTCTGGCAGTAATATGATTTTCATCTCCTACTTAAATTAAGAGCTAGATTCATGGTAGCAAAGTCCTCATTTACATTTAACGTGAATTAGAATTGGGTATCATGATGAGATGCATATAATTTTTCTGATTTAATCTGCACGTAGACCACGCACACAAGAAGGCAGGTATGTTTATGTTACTTCCATTTTGACTTCGATGATATCATAAAGATATTTATGGACACCTTCATCAAGAAGTAAATATTTTATCGTTTTATTATCACTCGCGCTGTAATCGTATAATAATGTTACCATAAATGTTAGATGTTTATGACCCCGTCCTCACGTGATAGTTGTGAAATTGGCAATATCTTTTCCCGACTGACTTTATGGCAATCGCGATAAATTTTACGGGAAACTTGGATATCATTAAAAAGCTATCCAAGACAACTTGCACGGTGGCAATAGTCACGCCAGAGAGGCGTGTTAAGAGTCAAACATAATGTTGGCTGATAAAAAACTTGGTCGAACTTAATGTGCCAAGCACGCCATAAAGCACTTAACTAATATCAATTCAACGATTGCTATACCGGTATACATGTGATTCGATCCTGAATTTTATAGACGCCTGTGTTATTGCATTACTTCAATCAACGAGTGTTTGTAAAAGCTATTCTTGGCATTACGTCAGGTTTTCGCTGACTACAAAATCATAAATCTTGACATGATCCATGATACCATGTTAAAAGAAATGACATGGCGTTATAATAGGATGTCCTTTTTGACAGTGACAATGTCATCTTCACATTTTCACGGCATCCCGCTTCCAGCCAGGCGTGATGCCGTTTTATATCATAATCAAGATTAGATATGGAGCAAGTACAAGATGTCAAGGAAACGCCTCTCTAGATAAGATATTATTGGTAATAGGTACGGCTATACTAAGAAGTCTGTTTGGATAACTCTATGCACGAGAAATCATCATTCCAGAGATTGTGTATGCTTGTTGTGACTGTATAAGCGAGATCAGAAATAGGGCATGTCATCAAAATGTATGTTGCTGCCAAATTGTAGCCAAAAATTGATCATCTGATATAAAAACAATATTTGGAACTTTTGGCAAAACTGGCAAAATTGGGTATTGTTGAACGGAATATGTATATTCAATTACCATATCATGATAATTCGTCAGCACCACCCCCTCAAAAAACGTGGGTTATATTTCCAGGCATTTGTTAAATTTTGACAAAATGTATTTCGTCTTTAGACAGTTCAGTATCAATTTTTTTTTTCTTCAGCCAAGTCACTTTATTTTCAAAGATTTAGTGTTTTGGTCAATGTCACATCAACGTGATGTCAGACCACAAAATATAAAGGATATCTATATGCTATACTTCCCCAGTCACATTTAAGAAGAGATCAGTAAAAAAAAATTGAAGTGAACAACATAACAATTATTCAGAAAGTGATTATCATTTTGAGTTTACATGCACCCAGCAATACCGGCATCTCAAAATAAGACAAAGAAATGTAAAATTTGTTTTCACTTTCTCCCTGGTTTTGCATTGTTTTTCATACAATGGTGAAAGAACGTGCGAATTTTCACTGCATGGAGATATGCTTTTTCCTCTTAAATCATGGCTTTTGAACATATCAAAACAAACAAAAACTCACATACATTTCATGCTGTTTCACACATATCTCTGTGACAAATAAAAACAAAACAAGAAAAAGAAATAATACATTTGGTACTTTGTGCGTTTGTCAATTCAAATATTCAAATACAACAATAACATTCACATGCGATGAACGTTCATATTAAGTCCACTTTAACACTTGTTGTGTGTTTTCTGTGTAAATTTGGCTCGCTGATATCCAAAGGGGCAGACCATTAGTCGCTTGTAAAGTTAAGAGGAAATTCAGTCCTATCAAAAATGTGGATTCTGCGAATAAAGAATGATTAGGATAAACACTCCCTCGATGTTTCATGAAGATCGGACAATCCATTGAAAAGTCATTAATTACTAAACTCTGGTTAATTCCACGTGTTGGTGCATATATACTTCATGGAAACCCTATTTAGCAATTCGTGATATCATAACAACAACAGCAACAACAAAAATCTATGTTTTATATCCTTGTACTGCCATGGCATCCTGAACTGTCTTGAAAATGATATCAAAAGAGGTCCTCACATGGCATCAACGAAATAAGAAAATTCCAAACGTTTGAACGGATTACATTTTTTTTTCTTGAAATTTTCGCAACATGTTTCACCCTTACCATCTCGTTGCTTGCATTAGCTGGATCCACATATGTGTTTGGGGAAACCGCTCCCTTTAAAGGCATGATTTACCATTTGCAGATTAAACAAAATTCCAGCTTTAGTGCTTCAAAATAGTTCTAAAATGTGAGATAGGAATAGAAACAACCAATGTAAAAATGTTAATCAGTATAATCAACGTTGAGTATTGTTAAATATACAAAATATGAGCAATAGTTATAACGAAATTGTTTCTACATTTATGGTTTATTGAGAAAAATAGTAATATCTCCTTATCTTTTAGGCTTTATTGCAAAATTTTTATATGGTAGGATGTTTTGTGATACAACTGACCTACACATATGCATCAAATATGATAACTCGAACATTTTTTCTTGAAAGTACTGTTCCCGATGGTAAACAATACCTTTGATTCTCAATCGTCTGCCCCTATAGAATTCTTGCTGCTTCTCTCTGAAGACGCTTGTCCTCTAAAACAATGTTTTGCTTTATGTGTTATTTTCCTTTTGATTATTCACCGTTATATATGTTTTCATCTAAACTGATTAAGATCCGTGCCTTTTAGAGGACCTTGATTAATTCGACGAGATATTACCATCAAGAGAGTAACGCGGGAATTGTGCAGATACAATCGCTCTAAATATGAAAAGGGAAAATTTAATCTCATTCATTTTGAAATCATCAAAAACGACCCAACATGAGTGAGATCACAATAATGAGAACGGTGGAAGCGGTTAGCGACATTCTCTTTCTTTGGGGTCAATCTTAGGGAGCAAGATCAAAGAAAAGACCGATAGCAGCAAGTCAAACACACTAATTGGGCTACCTATGGGTCAACTATAATGGCTGGGATGCGCAGCACTGGTGAAGCTCGCTCGACCAATGCGAAGCTGCCATGCTCATCCTCAAACTCCGGCGGTGAAGTCTGTCTGCGACAGCCTATGACTAGCTTGCTCATCACAAGTCATATTGCCGTTGTTTCGCCAGTGCAAACTGTTCGTTTGACCCTAATGTTTATTTGGAATATGCGTATGCATGATTGTGGGATTGGAAACATGTACAGAATTAAAGCGAGAAAAAGATCGAAATCGAGCAAATTGCAGGGCTGAAAGGATGTTTGATTTCATGGTCCAATTAGGTGAATAATGGCTTTGTCACAGGTGGGAAGAAGTGGTTATTATGTGTAATCGGTAGTAAAGCTTCAATGGCTAAATTGGAGGCGGTGGACCATCAATAAGTCGTTAAAACCTGCTTCCAAGCGATAAACGCATTTGAATTATATTTGCCAAGGTGCAGTGGGTTTATAAACCCAGAGTCGTATATTGGCAGACTCCGAGATAGCGCTCGTGATTGTGCTATTAAGACTTTTTCCTTGTATTCCACAGACATCAAAGAGTCACTTAGTTCCTAAGTTCATCATGCAGACGTTAAATCCATAACACTACTTTTTTGATTGAGACAAATACCCAAAAGTTTTTTATTAAGATCTGTGTACCTTTGTACAGTGGACTCAAACGTCTCCGATAACTGGGTTTACGTCGCAACTAAACTTGAATGTGCCTACTCGTGAAATTTTCCACTCCTCTCTGTGCTGGTATTACGTGATTTTTGTCACGCACAAACACTAAAAATATTGTGCAATTGAACATTTTATCATTTTTATAGATAAAACAAGATAAAAATGGTAAAAGTAGTATGTACAGCACTTCCTTAATTTCACAAGGAGAGAGGGGAGGGAGAGAGAGAGAAAAAAAAATCCCATATTTACAGACATTACCTAAAAGAGGAACAAACACATTCGTGCAAAAGAAAAGTTTAAGGTTTGAATATTCCTCTCGTCATACGAAGATTATTCATCACACAGAGCATAAAAGGCACAAAAATAAAAGCAGGCAAGATTAGCTTCTGCGGGATAAAGGGGGGAGTGAGGCGATATGGTTGTTAGATTAATTGTTAAGAAGGTCCTATATCATTATGCTGCCCATGGGAGGTGAGACTAATATTGTTCAATTTCATTACATCAATCTTGCTTAGAGAGGAGAGACGGAGAAACAGAGAGGGAATTGGAGAGAGTTTGAGAGAGACATGAAAACAGAGAGGGAGAGAGAGAGAGAGAGAGAGAGAGAGAGAAGGGGGGTGGGAAAGGAGTAACCCTGCTCCCCATCAGTAATGTTGGGGTCGGAGGAAACAAGCGAGATACTACGGCCGTCTTAGAGGGGAAACCTCTGCAGGGATTTCGGAGCACGTTTTATCCTGATTTCTCCCGGCTCTCATAATCCAAAGCTAGGGGTGATACCTATCGCTTCCTAATGTATCAATAACTTCATCTGGTCCATGCATGTTTAGGTTTTGTCATGCTCGATCTCTCCTGCTTTGTCCTTCTATTTCAGTTTCTCCGTTTTCGATCGTCCACCCTTTCTTTCCCTCTATCATGTCTTCCCCTCTCGCGTGTCTTCTTTCCAATCTTTTTTTCCTTCTTTGAACGATACAATGATAGATAAATAGTGTCGTCATGTACACAGCTAATGCGATACATATCAACTGTAATCCGGCAGATACACTAAACCTTTGTACCGGCTTTCTAGTCCAGTGCGTATCGCCTAAGCAAGTCCCACATGGGGAATTCGGAAATATCTTGTTTTTCCTTGCATACTGATATTTGGTATTTGTTGCATTTTCGTTGATCATGATGCTTTCACCATGTTTCCTCACTCTGTTATTGTTTTCTAGCACACATATCTGACAAGTTTTGTTGATTACTCAAGGGTCCACGTTGAAGGTTGAAACTTCCTTAAAAAAACAGAAACAAACGAGAGTTGATAAAGTAAAAAAGAGAAGGGAGAGAGAGAAAAGATTAAGAGAAACGAAGAAAAAAGACATCAAAGTGGAAGAAAGAGCAAATGAAAACTTTAAAATTTTTCCGCCCTTTTAAAGAGCAAACATTTCCATGATTTTTTTTCTTCTGCAGATGATTTTAGTTAATAAAGAATCAAGGCAATATCCAATTGTGAACAAACCTTGTACAGAAATGTAGAGGTCCGAATTACTGAAACACACATGATGGTGGATAACGGAACATAGATTGGCACACTGCAAGACTGGAACAGGGCTTAGAACAAGAGTATGTCATTTTTATACTCAATTATCTTATCGGAAAATACACAAAACAACAACGACAAGGGAACACAATATTGTCACACTGTCCATAGACATTTTGAAATTTGAATATCTTATCGGATGAGATACATTTCTCGCATTGAGAGTGGGGAGCAAAAACAAACAAACAAACAAACAAACAAACAACAAAAACCCAAAACAAGTGAGATAGAGAAACTTGCAAGAGCGCGCGCGGGTGGGGGAGTGGTGAAGATGTAAGCTCTTTATCTGGCAGTCCCTTCTCCTTCTGGCAGTCAAACTTATCGTGGAATCAGATAGAAAATTAGTTCCAAATGCCCGACTTTCCTTAAACTTGTTGTTGGACCGCCCCTTTAAGAACTATGTAAAAGGTGAAAGGTATATAATACATAAGAGAGGAAAGGGAGGAGAATTAGTTTCATGTAACACCACCAAACCTTAATGTTCAGTTTCCATGCACCCCGTGTGCACCGAAGCATCTTGTCTTTCACAGCAGAGCACAAATTTCATAGATAATAGGTTCATAATCATTCCAGCAATAAAAGGGTGCAAAACTGACAGCTTGCTCGATCAGGCTCACAGAAGCCTACAACATGTCTTTGTCGAACTAGTCGTCCACTGCCTTGTGGGTAAATCACAAAGGTAAACTTATCGGCGGCCAAACGGTTGCAGATTCCTTGTTTGCTCGACTGCTCGCCCTCCAATAAGATAAATACGATGATCAACTCCCGATCAATGGAACCTTGTGGTTTTATTAGTGCAGTGTCAACACGTAATTAAAACGCCTAATTACCTGCGACCTATCAAGCGTAGATTACGCGCTTGGCCAGGCTAACTCTTCTTCGCGGAGATGCTGCTCTTCATATTTGCGTGCGTTTGCGGGTGCTTGACGACCAATGGGAAAACTCGTTACTCAGTGTTACCGTCGGCGGTGGCGCACAATGCATCCTTGTGTCAAGAGCGTTGATTGGACAGCTGAGTGCGTATCGGTCGTATGTATTCATGGAGTACCTCGATGAGAGTGTTGTGTTTATGATAAGCATATCGTTCGCCGCCACCGCCTCTCTCCCTCCTCCTCTTTCTTCCCTCCATCTCGTCAGAGAGCCGGTATCACACGTGGTTCTTGCAAAGAGTGTGTTCCGATCTGAAGACGACGATTAGGACCACTCCAAGGTGGGTGGATGAGTTTAAGAGGACACGGCGTCACTGTCAATGAAGCATTCTTGGCGGTTTTACCCCGCTGGTCGTCCTATCACAATTCGACGCTCTCCACGACCCATTTCTTCTTCCGTCTTTCATTCATTACATCTTGGAAGCATCCCCCACCGTTTTGCGAAACGGATCCTCATTGTTACATCCTTACGACATCAATCGATACCGCCAGCTTCCCATACTTTGAGAATCTCACATCACAGAAAACTCCCTGAAAGGAAGAGCAATATTTCTTAAATGAAAGAGCGGGTTTCCACGATGGAGACGTCGAAGGCGTTTACAATCGACGCTCTGCTATCTAAGGACGCGTCACCTGGTAGACAGACTAAGTCTCCCTGCGGCTCACCATCTCCTCCCGATCGAAGCAGTCCTCTTAGTCCCATCCCAGTGCAGCCACACCCTACACGTGTACCTGTCATGGATCGGGGATTCGCTTCCGGACCCTCTAGTGTTGGTATACCAGCTCAGGCCGTACAGGGTAGGAGCATCACCACGGGAAGTCTAGTCCCCAAGCCAGGTCTCCTCGGATTTCATCCTCCAGTGTCCGGGCTGGCCCCGAACGCAGCCGTGGTACCAGCCATCTACACACATCCTCTCTACGCCGGGCTTCTGGGGGGACAGCACCACGCTCAGGCCGCTCATCACCTGAGTGCTTTCAGGGCAGCAGCAGCCGCAGCTGTGGGCGAGCATGGCGTGCGCACGGGTCACCCACTGTCGTCGTTCTCCGTAGACTGGTTTCGGAACGGTGTCATGCTCCCGCGATTCGGAGACTTTCCCGGAGGATTCGGTAAGTTTGCGAGGACTTCACGTAAGATGTAAATGCTAAAAAACGAGATATCATACCAGCAAATGAAGCAGACACTCTCTGCAGAGTTTGAGCTCGTCAGTCACAAAATTGTCAATTCAGATTTATTAGCCACGCGTTAAACAAGCATCAGTCAAATGCATCAACCAGCAATCATAACACAATGATTAACAAAAAAAAAAAAAAGGAAACTGGATGCTTCTACTGTCGTTAAAATCAAGCAGATCGAGCACAAATAGCACTCCGATACGGATACAACTAAAATGAAATATCTTGAAATTAAGTACAAGATTATGAAATGAGTAGATATATCTCAGGATGGATACTCTGCTATTTAAACAGGAATTTGGTTTGATCCTAAATGATGCTTGAGTGATCAAGCTGTAACACTTCAATGCAGTTTTCATGACAAAGTTACATACGGTACAGAATGTCAACCGTAGTTCAGTGCTTGTTCGGCAGTAAACTCAAGCGTTTGTGTCTTTCCTCCCAGTTATCACATCATTTCTCTCTAAAAATTCAAAAGTAAGAATTTGCCTAGCAGGTACATATTTTGGATTGACATGATGGATGTTTCTGCTTAAGTTTCCCCCAGAGAATAATCAGGAATACAGTTTGAAGACAAGCAAACTTTCAAATCTAAAATTTGAAATGCATGTCTGCATGCATCAAATTCTGGAAATTGAACGGTTCAGTGTCCTTCGGCTAAAATTACTTTTATATCATTATAACTGATATCCTCGAATGTTATTCTTTGTGCTCTTTCACTCATGTCGAAAGGTAAAATAATTCATCGTGTAAGCAGTTTTGAATGCAAGAATAAGATCCAACATGAAACTTTTATTGTGATAAGATAGACCTCAGGATTTCACATTCTATTCTCCTCGTTTGATTTAGTAGAAGGAATGGTTTGTATGCGTATGGCCAACCTTAAACTGTACATTGTCCGGTTAATGAAGATTGTCATTTTATTATATATCATTGTGTTGAAACACAACTCATGTCGTATGCATTAGTAGGCCCTATTGGATACTTCGAGTATTTTGTCAAATTCTATGAGGTGCAATTTTTCCATTTTTCATCAATGCTTAAAATGACACCTTGTATGTGTGTGCTTTTCGATATGAATTCTAGAACAAAAATTTTATATATGACTAGCACAGAGAGAAGATTCGACTGTAGCCTTGCATCTCCGTGTGAAATTAATACACGACGTTATTTTGATAACCATGATCTATGCGATACTAGTATTAAAGAGCAAGGTCCTACAGCATGTCGATTGATAATGATAAGAGCATTATTTTGTCATAAGGCATGATAATCAGTATTAAACAAACATAATTTATGTTAACATGGACATGATATAAATTGTAATAAAGGTTGACAAAAGCTCATTATCAACAGAATCGCAGGAAAGAACTGAAGAGCAAAAACCCAACTATTTAAAATTTTGTATGACATACTATATGTGTGTACATTATGTAGTCATATATAAATATATTTACATAGATAAAAGTGAAACGCTATTCGTTGAATACTAAAACGAAATATAAATCTTTAATTACCATATCACGTGGATAATTCATAAAACCTTTGAATAAATCAACCTCGGGTTCTTACTTGTTCGAGTTCTTAACAGCTGAACGTATGGGTGATTAATGAACCATAAATGAAACGTTATTATCATTTTCATAACTTATTAATGCAGATAAATATCTGACGGAGCGTGCAGTCTTGTGAAGCTTTCAGCTCAAAACAGAGGAACATATTTATTGGTCTATTTACTTGACCTGACTTCAAGATCCGTGAATAACACTTACACATGAAACGCGCAAACATCGACATTTGACGCAAGACTCGTAATCGCGAAACATGTTAAAGATAGTATAAATGCATGGTTATGATTATTATATACATGCATGTCACACCAAAAACTTACGTACATTTTGCACACACATTTGCTTTCATTGTTGCACATCTTTGATCGAATTTTAAGAGTTAATATAATTTCCCTAAAGAAGAAGTTATTCCCAAATTTAAACAATGTTTGAAGTTAACGCTCCATTTTCTTAGAGTTAGCTTAATGTCTGTACTTTAAGGTCATTCCTCACCGAGCATTTAGCTCTTGTTTTTGTCTTCTTTGTCTCCTCCTATTTCTCTCTCTTTTTTTAATCCTATAATCCCCTTTCCATGGTCCTTCTTGATAGGTTCATATGTTAGGGTTGGTGTTTGTTTGTTTGTTTGTTTGTTTTTTCGCCTCTGCCAGCTTATGAAATTAAATAGATCACTGGGCTTGCTATTGTGCAGTAATTGTCTATCTATTAGCACCTTTTTGATGTTCAAATGATTGTGCTTTATATATGACGCAATTAAGTAAAGTAGATAAGAATATAGTTGCCACGCCATCTCAACGGTGAGAGATGTGAGATTCATAGATTCCACCCAAGTCGTAAAGATATCGATAGATAGATTGATAGATAGATAGAGAGAGAAAGATATTGAAGAACGTAGGATCAGATAATGAAAATAGAACCTTGCAGTTGGTTTGAGACAGCTATTTGGTAGCAAAACAAAAACAAAAACAAACAAACAAACAAGGCTAAACCATGACAACGTTGATGGGAGAGAGACAGAGGTAAAAATATGAATTAGAAGAAAGAGCGCGGATAGATGAATGGATAGATAGAAAGAGTGAATAAATGAGAGTGCATAATGTGTGTGTTTGTGTAACTTTGTGTGTCTGTATGTATGCGTGTGTGTGTTTGCACGGAGAGAGGGGCAGGTCACAGAATATCTATTTCCTGATCGATACAGGCCGTGGTTGGGATCGATTGATTGAGCCCATTAGTGTCCCCTTTGGTGTCCATCCCTGGAATGGCTTCAGCTAGACCCTCCATCGACCATCTCGACCCGATCAATTAACATAACTACGTAATTAGCCAACATCCAGACGATTTGCACTTTAACAGAGTTCGCGGCACTTTCATGGCCATGTCACAAGAAATTGTACATATGAGTCGGAAATGAAATAAACGAACGAAACGGATAGGATATAAAATGGAGGTCCCGTGTATGAGATAGTCACAGCTCATGCACGTAAAAGATCCCACTTCATTCATTCATCGCAAAGAGCAGGGTGTCTAACCTGGTGAAGTGGTCCCACCCCACATCCAACTGGACCCCATGGAAGACCAGCTTAGTGTAGCTGAATATGGGCTATCCAGCCATCTTCACAGATGGAAAATGAACAACAACAACGAAACGAAAAAAAAGAAGAAGAAAGAAATGATTCAATAAAGAAACAGGCAATAGCAGCGATAAGGCGTAGCCTTAGTAGTTTGACATACGTGGAAAGAAAAAACAGCTATATTTTGTGTTTTTCTTTTCCTTTGACTTCATGCAGGCAAAGTTCATCCAGAGACACACTATGCAAACGGCATAGACCTATTAGTTCAGTATGCGACATGAGAGACGTGCCTATGAGTTATCAAATTGAATATGAAAACAATAATTAATGATATCAGAGACGTCTGGCGAATGTTCTTAGATAATTGAGATTAATTATGACAGTCACCATGAAGGAATTTGACAACTTTGTATGAAATGGATTGTCAAATATCTTATATCATTCAAATAGACATAGAAGAAATATCTGTCTAATAAAAAAAAAAAACCTGAACAAAAAGGTTTTTTGGGTGGTGCAATGCTTTCGTTGTTAGCTTTGAATAAGATGGCGAATTGAAAAAGACCTAATATCTATCAAATGCATTACCGTAAGCGTCAAATACATTAAAAGGAGCAAAATACAGTAAAATGCATTGAACCCCCCCCCCCCCTTACGTATAGGGCCTTTACCAAGACTCACCGCACATTTACGCATGCTCCATCATATCATCAAGGTTATCTCCGAAAATCCCCCCTAATGTGTATGCAGTTTGCGTATCATGCATTTTGTTGTGTTTAATGAGACACTGATGAGAACACCTCAAAGTCAACGCAAAGTCCGAGATAGACACCCACCTCAAATCAGTCACTTATCATCGGCACCACGGAGATCCGATCCTTTTCGCTGGCTCATGCAAGTAATCCTCCAACAATTAGTGTGATAACACGCCATCCTAAACAACAAAAAAACGTAAAAGACATCAGAGACATCCCTCATGGGAAACACCTATTATTTCTCTATGCAAACTCCCGATTCGTAACAAAAGGATTTGATTTACATCTCATTATGGTTTGCACTTTAGTATAGTTTTCTTTTTCTATCATTCCTTCATCATATAGGCATACCCCGCTTTCATTGGTACTATTGAATCACCTTGTCTAAAGTTCTATCCGTTCTCCATTTCTCTTTCACAAACACTGATAATCCGGGGCTTAGAGCCAAACAAGCTTGCTTTCATGTAGGTCCCGTCATACTTTTTCTTTGTACAACCCATTTCGATTTCGACCAGTTGTCATTATCATTACTGCGTCATTATCACGTACGTATTTTTTTTTTTTTAATTGTTGACAAGGTAAAAGGAGTGGTGCTGTTGATTTTTTTTATGGAATATTGCTATTCGTACGAAGTACGAAATGAATTGAAATTGAAACTGAAATTGAAAATGAAAATTGAAATTGAACTCTCTTCTTGATTATCCTCCTTTTTTTCTGATTCTGTGCATCACGACAGGACGCCAAATAATCAAGACTAGGACAAAGTATGGCCACTATCACTGTTGCGATGATATGATAACAATACTGATGATTATTTGGATAATAACAATGAAAGTAGTATGCATAGCAACGTCTATAATAGAACAACCCAGCGCTCGTAATAATGATTATCACTATAGTACAACGATAATACAATGATAACGAATATTAAAGAATAAAAAGGAAGATTACAATGGAATTGCTGTAGAAAATGGTAAAAATAAGAGGTCTATGAGTGAAAATGATTTATATTAATTTTGTCTTCTTGCTTATTTTTCCGCCTCCTCCAGCTCCTCCTCCATCTTCTTCTTTGTAACACATTCTCTCTATCATATTTTGACCTGTTTTGCACAGACATCACCTTTAGTTGACATACTAGAACGTACTTTTGATCCTGAGAAAAAGAATCTATTCCTATCTCACTGCCACCAGTTCTTGAAACTAAAAAACTAAAATAAAATAAAATAAGAACTAAAAAAAGTAGAACCATGACAAAACAAAATGCGAAATCAAACCGCGAATAAACTCTGCTGTTATACGTCCAGTCTCCAACTCTGTGTTCGTTAAGTTTGTCATTCACACACACCTCGGTTCCCTACAGGTAACTGGGACAGCCAATCTTCCCCCAAAGAATCTTAGACAACACACCAGCGATAATTGTGCATTTATCAGCACTGTGTGGACTAACACCACGAAGGCAGGTACTGGGCTGGCTGAGGGAACAAAGGGATCACTCGCTATCAGTTACCCTGACTAAACCGGTATTTAAGGGTGATTAGTAGCACTGATCCCATGAAATTTGCACAGGCAATGACGGAATAATGACATAATTTGATCACTTGGACCTGACATCTTGTTACATACTTTTCTTGTTTTTGTTTTGTTTTGTTTTTAGTGTGTTTTTGTCACTGTAGGACTCCCGATAAGGGGGCGCCTTGCGGAGTCCGTGTTTAAACAGAGGCCAATGATACGGCGGACAGGGTGCTTTACAAAAGACACATTATATCTATGATGATCAGTAAATTGCAACAATCACGCTGTGTACTATACATGATAATTCATATTATACATGCGCTTAAAAGTGTAAAATCCCCTTTGCCTGTTGAGACCTCGTCTCGACTTGATATGTGTGCGTGTGTGTGTGTGTGTGTGTGTGTGTGTGTGTGTGTGTGTATTCTTGTGTGTGCATCGAATGTTTTCGTTATTGTTTAATCTTTATACATTTTTATGTAACTTATATCGTAATAACAATAACAACAAAAACAAAAGCAGATAGAGCTAACACTATTTCAAGTTTGAAGAATCTCAGTTTTATGGTCCTGCGGTGCTACCAGTTTCTCTAATATCGTGTAATAATGAAACATAAAAAAGTGAAAATCTGAGCTTCTGCCATTGGATAGAATTTCTATTCAAGGGTGAGTACTTGATTCACATAACGCTTTTCATGTTTTCCACCCTACAGCCACGATGACATCATGCGTCTATTCAATCTTCGAGAAAAAAAAAATTCAATGTCAAGATGAATGTGTAAAGAAGAAGAAGAAGAAGAAGAAGAAGAAAAAAAGACCCTACCTTCTGTCTCCTCTTTAGCTCATACAGTAATACCTGCCTTCAAACCATGTGCGAGAGCAAACCTTTACCTGCAAGGCACATGAATCATTCAGATAACTGACTTTATATCATGTCTGTATCTCAAACCTTGCTTGTACTTGGGGCTGACTCTCGTGTGGACCTACTATATTGAAAAGGGTTACTCTTGCACCCGATATGATGTGTTTGTGGCTATAAGAGTGCCAAAGTCTCGTTCAGTCTTCTTTTTTATTTCCCTTTCGCTCAATCATCCACTTCGAAATGATTATTGACACAGCTTCCATCTTTTTGTTGTTGTTTTCCTTCAATTCTTAAGGAATTCAACAACTTCAGCGAATTAATGTTGAATTCATTTCACCTGACGATACACAATACTGGGACACAATACAATAAAATCACCCCTGTTTTAACGAGGTTCGCCCATTTTTGTAGCAATGTATCTTGCACATCAGGTCTTTCTTTCTTTCGTGAATAATGCAGAAGGGATTTCCCCGAAAATGGGTTACGTCTTAGCCGATATAGCACATTTTGACGTCATGTCACTTTGAAGATGCTGTTCGCATCAGCATAATAATGTTCTAGTGTTTCGGAATAGCACTTGTTTTTACTTTGTAGTAAATAATGATTAATCATCACTGTCAGTCATCAAACAACCTTCTATGTGTCTTATTGTACTTCTAGATAAAAAGGAAATTGCAATCAATTAAAAATATAACTTCTGAAGAGAACAGATTACTTTCAATCTTCTGGCATGTTGGGCCACCTTCCATGAAGCTCTACAAGCAGGGACAGAATGCATGACGTACACAAGTGGCCTGAATTGAAATTAGGGAATGATGAATTTAATTTTACGAAGTGAGAAAAAAAATAGCCCAGAATAACGTGCAGAAATGAAGGTAGTGTATCGTGTGTCACGTGGTGACATGACGAAGAGAGGAGAGAGGGAGAGAGACCATTGTGACATCACCGAGGCGAGACATTCCCTTCGCGAGTCTCAATCTCACAGCAACAAATGTGTGAAGGGCTTGTCTGAGGTTAAGAAGCGCACACAGCGCGGCAAAGGAAGGCGTGTTTGCTCTGTCTTTACGGGCACTTCACCCGTGTACACATTCATCGCAAAATGCCTCTTCTCTCGCTCCCCCGCCCCCCGTCTATCTCGGGCTGTCTTGCGCTGCATGGCGCTCACTATGACTCTTTACCATTTTCTGCAGCCTCCAAAACATACAATTACCAGCGCGAGGGTAATTCTTGGCGTGGTATGTGCTACTATTTGCCATTTTGATGGCAGCATTCGGAACATGGGACAGCGTTGTAAAGTGGTCCCTTTGAAGTGCCCGGTTTGTTTTCACTCTAGAGTTGGTCAATGCACGTAGGTGTGAGAAAGGTGGATTCTTCAAACAAAAAGAAGGGGCGGGAAGGAGGGGAGACCTAAGCAAGGAACGACTGTAGTCAAAAAATGGCATCATTATCTCACAATCACTGACGAGCAGCAAGATTACTAATATCAGCAGAGGGAGAGAGATTGAGAAGACAGAACGATGAAACGGTAAACATATAGATAAAAGGACAGACAAATGTATAAACAGACAAGCAGAAAGGTAGATAGGCAGGAACATAAGTTGATCAAAAGATAGATTAGTAGGTAGATAGAAAGATAGACATACGGATGGACAGATAGATAGCCGGACAGGTAGACCGACAGACCGACCGAGAATAGGAAACGGGGAAATATTGCGGCCTCCAATCTTTTATTTACTCCTATTACCATGCAAAATGTAGAACATTCATTATCTTCAATAGCCAAGAGTGTTTATATTTTCATGAACAGAAAGTCCTTACGAAATAACAATCGCCGTTTATCAAAAGCTTTTTACACAACCATATCTATAGATGAAAACTATGTTCTCAAGTTTGTGTGTATTTGTTAATAAGAAAGCACAGTGTGCCAACACACCTATATCAATCAGTCAAATGACACAGTCATGTGTAGGCCTAAACTTGCACATACAGACACATAGCCACATATGCACAAATATATTAGATCCAATGGCATGTGTACTGATTGGACACCAATAAGCGGTCAGTGACCGATTACACGCATGGGTCCTATGTGTACCCTCGGCGCCATTATCACTGTGATATAGAACACAGGGAAGGTCGTACAATGAGAAAGCAGTAGACCCTTGTGATTCTCTATGGCAGGACAACCTTGCATTTTACCATCCACTGATGTTTCATTCATTCACTATATTCATTTCATTTATTTATTTCTTACAAAAGGCAGTTTAGATTGATATTTAAATACATATAACTGCACGAAATCAATACAACATTGTAATCGATGGAAATACTGTGAACTGAAATACAATAAATGTTGTAACTTCTTTTTTTTTAGTAAAAACTTCATCAAAATTGATTGAAAAAGGAAGGAATTGCTTAAAAGCAGAGCGTGTAATTTGTAGCCTCCTCATAAAGAATAACTAATATCTAATTGCTGAACTAGCAATACTAAGCAAATTGCCTTAAACAAGAAAAGAAAGACAACCCTAAACGTGGGAGTAGAGATATTTTGACATATTTTTTTTCAGAAGTTCTGAAAATATTTTGGTATGTACATTATGTGAGTTTTCATAATCTTTTTTCCTTCGTTTAATGTTCCTCAAATATTGCCCCTGCAGTAAATTGTATCATATAACCCATCTTCCCTTTATCAATTGCCAAGCTGTGTAAATCTTCCTTCTCGTATGTAAGACCTTGTTATCGTCTTCTCTACTCGTATCTTGGAATTGTTGTCAAATGCAGGTTACAATATATTTCACCTCTTGCAATGTCTTGCATAGATTCTTGAATCGCCTGCTCCTAAACTGCATGAGATACCTTACAGGGAGCGTACGGACAAGGTGATACCTCCTTGGTGTGGATGAGTGATGCAAATTGCTCTGCGTTATCCTCCTATAAGCATGATGAGTGGGAACTGCGTTCCTCTACAGCAGCTTCTATAGTGGAGAAGAGAAAGAGAGAGAGAGAAGGGGGTGGGGAGAGAGAAGGCGCAGAAAAAGAGACAGAAAGAGATACAGAGAGATGGAGAGAAAGTGAGAGAATATAAGAATTTAGAGACAGAGACATGTTTGGTATGTCCCATACCTATGTAGAATCAAGAGTGACTTAGTTTGTACAAGGTACAATCTATTCCGGGTCAGGAGTAAATCGGCAATTGTAATATTGAAGGGCAATGTTTATGCCATGCAAAATGTTTATAAAAAAAAGGGGAACGGTAACTGAGCAAACAATCGTTAGCCCTATCATACATCCATCATCGGTTTGATATAAACAGGAATATATTATGCTTGCCTACTTTTACGATGCCAGATTTAATATCAGGTAGCTGAGGAATTACGTCTGGCAAACACAGTTTTACAGTCGTGTTTACGACCCGCCAAAACTGTTATATATCGATTAGTGGTAGGTAGCACGTACTAAAAGTGTATATTCAGTTAAAGAAAGACGGCATATAAAATTCATATCTGAACCACAGGAAAGTTCCACATCGTAGATTTTATTGCATCAAACGTGCTTGTCATTCTTTTAACGAATAGTTTAGGCATTTTTCCCTCCTTGTAGATATGGGGACTCCAGTCGGGGTCGACCAGAGGTACAGGAAGCAGACTGGCATTGATGATTGTAAATGGGTCTCATTTATTGAAATGCAGTCGGCAGCTTTCTCGAAACAATTCCAGAGATGCTTCACACTGAGCTGGTGTACCAGCGTCTTTGCTTCCTGGCATTACAAAGACTATTATAGGTGTCCTATGATATGATGTTTGCACAGAAAACTGTCCTCAAACAAAGAAACTCAGTGGAATACGTTAATCAGCGCTATATTACACATAAAACATACAAAACATACTCCCTCCCCCCCCCAAAAAAAAGGAAGGCTATATAACAAGCAATAAATTTACAAGATTGTGTATGAGGGAGTGTATTTTGTGTCTTCACATGGGCGACAAGCTTTCAAATCTTTCAGAGCAAACAAATTAATGTTGTATAATGTCTACAGACGCTAAAAGCAAGAGGATGTTTCAGTAATCTAAAGGATAACGATTTCACCTTCATAGATCTAAGTATGATTTCCGCTGTACTTTATGTTGTCTATCAACGATTGAATCTGCCATTGATGGTCATTTCAATTCAATAACAACGCGCACTCTTCAGACATGCATGATGCAATCACATTCTTTATTATGTTTGTACATACGTTTGATTTGAGCTCTTACGTATAGATTGCGGTTTAGAATATGCACAGATCTTTCTGGGCTTTCTAGATCATGTCGATTATGATCATAATTCTGCTTAAACGAGATTTTCCTTCATACATGGCGATTAGAATTGCAAAATGTAATTCAGCAAAATCATATTCAGAAGCTATTTGCTCCCATAGCGTTCTTTCTATAAAAAAAGGGAAGTGATTCCACGATGAATATTGTCGTGTGACGTGAACCTCAACTTAAAAGAGGAACGGATTGGCTGTGACGAGCGCTAAAACACTCCTCCCGACATGGCCACGTTAGAACAGTGAGGAAAGGTGACTACAAAAGTGAACGGTATAGATACAGGAAAATTGACTCGAGGATAGAAAGGAAAGATGGCACTGGCGGTCGGGGAGGGCCTCGAACGTCGACAGGAGTCAAAGAGCGCGAAAATATGATGATGTGCACGATTAAATTGAGGGAGGAGATGACGGTTAATGGCAGACAGAAAGCGAGCAGGAGAAGGGGAGAGGTGAGGGAAAGACGTTTAAACTATTCACCACCTCTCGCCTGTCGTGTTTTCCTAAGTACTTCACCAATTATTGGATTGCTTGCCAACTCACTAACGCCCAAATCGGATCGGGAGAGGGACGAGTGTGGTGCTCTAGCTTGCATCACGTCAATTACTGATATTTGGGGAAGGGGGTGGTGATTGAATAGACAAGGCAAAGGGGCTTGGACTCTGCATCGCGAGCTTCATCGCGAGAGAAAAAAAAAAGAAGAATTGTAGAAGACTTCTAAGTCATCGCCATCACCTTTCTTGCTTTCACTTGCGATGTCCTGAGGTTTTTATTTTGTTGTTGAGATTTTATAAAGTCTGAATGCCTTGACGGCGTTGATGTAGAAAAATGAGAGAAAACACTTTTTTAAAACCAAATTGTGCTAAATTAATCCGCAGTAGTTCAGTTTTTTTTAATGTTTATTTGATCTATTTTTTTTCACCAAGGATCCTGCTATATGGGGGCCTGACATTTCCAACAGCTTTTCTTTCATACAGTTCACTCATATTATATGGTCATATTTCTTTACATTGTATTTTCCCTTATCAAAATGACCCTCATTAGTTATTTAAATAATTGATTTAATAAGTTAATGTAACTGTATGTATTTGAGAATGTTATGCTGTAATTATACTTTGTTGGAAATGAAATTAAATGAAATGAACAATCCACTCCAAGCCTTATTAAACCAGTGCAGTTCATAATGATTGGCATGTCGTTGGATATCTTGCCTGATGCTATTTTATCTCCTACACTTTCGGGTATGGATTTCAAACGAAATATTAGAGGAAATGGTACCAATTCTTGACACGGTTTTGCTATTCTTCATCACATTAATTGACATTGCTGTGTTTAGACACATTTCGGTCGTTTAAAGCAGCATCTAGGCTACATATCGGAAGACATTAACATTCAAAGCGTTTATCTCCTGTGCGATGGATTAGATTGGGTGCGGTTAGGGTAATACACCTCCCTGATGAGAAATCCACCAGAAACGGTAGCTGTTTTGAACGAATTCTCGTCACGCGCTCTTCAATCTGTTGATTGCTATGACGACGTGACTGCTCCTGCCATCACCGTAATTCAATATGTACATCGGAGCTTCTCATATCAAAGATCACTGTATCACCAGTATTGACCAGAATGCAAGTTCAGATCAGAAAACATTTCTACTGAGTTTCCTATGTCGACGACAGATTCCAGATGCTATGGAAATGGATACTAAAAAACGCCGTGAATTTTAGTCACAACAATATTTCACTGTTTACCTCTCCTTCTAAGTAGTTTTGATCCAGTAGTTCAAGTAGATTCATACATAATTCATAAAAACGTACATACGTATGTAGCACACACACAGACACAGCCAGATAGACATATAGACACAGACACACAGACACACACAGACACACACACAGACACACACAGACACACACAGACACAGACACAGACACACACACACACACACACACACACACACACACACACACACACACACACACACACACACACACACACACACACAAACACAAACAAACAAACAACCTGAACCATGAAAAATTAGTGAAAGAATTATAACACAAACGACAAAACAGACCGACTTCTCTATGGAATAAAAAACATCTGTTCTTGAGCATGTGATCGATGTTGTTATCTCCATGACAACTGAAACCATCATGACCATCGGTATCCTTGTACCTGCCTTTCTTTACTATATAAATAGTACACTATATAAATGTCAATCCTCAGAAATTGACCATTTTGTAAATGGCTCATACGCTTGATGGTAGCTAAGGACCCTTAGCGGTCAACAACAACAACCTGCTAAAACAACAAGAATTGTCTGGCGCTTTCACCGCGAAAGAGTCCTCAGGAATAATGGACAAACAAAATCTGTAACGTATATTGTCTTGTGGTCTCCTCCATTCATCCATGTTTTTGTACTATGTCTGTATTAATGAGTCTTTTTTTTTAAACCGGAAGCGGTAAATCCAATTCAATTAACCCAGATGCGTTAAACTTCAAACCATTTTAAGACTGTGTTTGATGACCTGCTGTATCTCTAATGAGTACACTAAGTGCCAGTAGAATTCAATCCTCACCGGAGCTCAATTAATGAGATCTTTCACGATATTCTGACACTGATATTTTCAACATTTCATATTATTAGAATTGTGCCGAATTGTCTCTTTATCTACAGTTTATATTCTTTTATCATCTGACTGGTTACTTCTAATTCTCTTAAGGTTCGCTGGAATAGTCCATCTTCATTCCTTGAAAAACAGATCAATAAGTATATTCCGTCGGTATCATATTCATTTCATTATTTCATTATCTAAGTTAGGATTATATATATATATATCCCTGTTGTATATGTTTACTTTCTCATACAGCGTGTAGTTATTCCATCACTTGCGTAACAATCGTCACTCTGCAATAATCATATTGCACTGCGAAATAATCGGCTTGACATAAACCGGCTGTTCATCTCCATTAGGTTCTGATCTGATGTGGAATTCTAATTAGAGAGATCATCTATTCATAACTAGCATAGAATATAGGCTATTATTGTTCTCATCGAAATGTCGAAAAGCTTTATAATGGCAGGATGTAGGCAATAAAAAGTAATGATATGATTTTTGTTATTATTATCGTATTTTTAGTGTTTGCTGTGGATAACGTGAAATTGGCTTATTGAATTATCCCATCCCTTAATGTGTTTATCTTTCATTTCCAATGCAGCGAAGATAGAGATAGAGAGAGAGAGAGAGGAAAAAAAACAACATGCACGACATACTGACCGGATTAGAGACGAAATCATGGCCATTGTTATCATACAACCAGTTAAACAAAATGATCGGACATCAACCAGTCGCTCGAGTTGCACCCAGACAATGGTCCCGCCATCAACCTTTCGTAATTCTATTACCCCTTCGCCACTCCTTCTCCCTCCTCCCCATCGCTCACATCCTCACGTCCCCTCCTTCTCTCTTCAACGTTCCCTTTCCGTCTTCTCCAGTGGCTACTCGAGATGGGCAGTGGCGTTTAATTACGTTAATTGACTCGGATATGAGTGTGGCGTGAAAAGGCAATATTTTGTCGCGGTCTGCTTAGTTTAATCAGGCGCATCGACAAGCTGTGCACGGCTTTCCCTTCTTAACCCCAAGCACATCAACGCAGCAACGTCATGAATATTGAGAATCAACAGAGAAGTAACTTATGGGAATTTCAGGGAAGTATGTCCCTTGCTTTTGGTTTAGCATGTTCGAGTAAAATATTTTACTGCCAGCTAGAAGATGAAGTGCGTACAGTCGGGCGAGTCGGTGAGGCAAGGGGCGCGTGCTGGCTGCTCGCAGTCAATGTTTAACTTCGGTGGCTGAGTTATTGGAGAACGGATCTGGATGCGTAACTAGGTTACTCTCTACTTTTCCGTGCCCTCTACACGCGCCCGCCAGTTGGTACCCGCTGCCTCGGCCGGAGCGCAGGGCGTTGCATTGTGTCGTCGTGCCCGGCCTTTGTTCGCGAGGGCGTAACGCATAATAGTTCTACGTGCAAACTTTGATATTCATACGAGTCAGAAAGGGTACCCCATGGGTGTGTGTGAGGGGGTGGTATCATGGTATAATAGGGGCAAGCACGCACCTCAGGGTCACTAGAGGCCCATGTCGCATGGAACCAATACTCTATCGGCTTGTCCAGCCTAACGAAGTGCTGGCGCAGTGCGGGTGGGAATGAAGAACATTGCCGCGATACTTTCGGGGGAGTGAGCGCGACGCGTTGCGTGCCACGTGCACCCAGCAATAACTAGTCGTTCCAACATCTTTGCTTGATTAATAAATTTCAAATCACTTTAAAATGATTATTGCCAAACAATAATAGGAACAGTATCTGGTGTTATGGGAGCACGGGGTTGAAAGGGTGGGAGTGGTCCCATGCAGTTGTCAAGGTTATGGCGGTGAAATGCAATTAAACATTCATATTGGGCTGCACGTCTTTGCTGGATCAACACGGAGACTCCGCGGATCCAAGAAGAATCACGAAACGCAAATCGAATTATGCCCAATTAATTTCCCCTCATTAATTATCTAATTGCCCATCGAGTCAATAGAATTGGGAGATTATTTTGGTTTGGTCGTCACCCAGACCACCGCCTGGCAACCTTTCTCCTACTGCTCGATATGAAACGCACGCCATCAGCCGCCTTCTGTATCCTTGCCCGGATACCAATGGGAGCTGTATGATGCCAGCCGAGCCAGCTCCAACAACACGCGGCTCCTTCACTATCAACGCCGATAAACCACAGACATTACTTCTCTATGTCTTTTGTTCTCCTGTGTCCAACTTGGACACTTAAGTTTCAGATTCACAAATAATCCTCTTTCTCTTTTAAGATATCATATTGGATTTTAATTCACTGATTTTGGTTTATTTGTTTGTTTGTTTTTTAAATTGGATAGTAACTTTATATCTTTATTCAACCCTTCTAAAGAGACCAAAGAATCACACAAGCAATGTATAATGTGCTGGTAACTGAAACTCCACGTTTTTTTCTTTTAAACGAATGCTCTTTTGCGTCAATATGATCCCTTGTCACTAGTGGAATGGAAGGAACACAATAGAGGGTGACTTTTCATTTCAAATCGTGTACCAACGTTTCACGCGTCGTTGCTAAACTTGGAAGCTGCAAACTAAAAGACAAACAAGCAAAAAAACAAACAAACAACTTTTAAAACTTTTATCCTGACTGAAATAATTCAAGTGAAGATCTGACATTTACTTAATTTTATAAATCAGCAATGAAAAACATACAATTGGCTTCATTTTTTTTTGGATGAACAGCAATTCTTATTGCTCTCTGCAAAGGATTTTTTTTAAATCTTTCCCTGACGAGCAAAGTCTTCTCTCGATATCGTCGACTTCCCCTACGATGACGATTATGCACATATCTAGCGTGGTTCATCTAATCCAGACTGGAGCGAGGCGTTTCGCCTGGCTCTGCATCGCGCGCTCCGCGTCGTAGCGATCCATCATTTTTTGGCCTCTTCCAAGTTGAGGCTTCCGCGCGACACGAGAAGTGTGACTCTACTCATCGGCAGTAATTACTCCCAATCTCTCGGGCCTGGAGATATATTGTTTCTGTGATAACTACCAATTAGCCGATTCAATCAGCGAACGATGCAGCGAGAGAGAGAGAGAGAGAGAGAGAGAGAGAGAGAGACAGAAAGAGAGAGAAAAGGAGGAGAGGAGAGAAAAAAGGAGGGAGGGTGGTGGTGATGGGGTGCAAAGAGGATGTTAAGAGTTAGGACAGAGAAGAGTAGAGATGTGAAACGCACCAGGAATGGACGAACTGAATGATATATTCGGAGGGATTGGTCTAGGAGGCTTCCGTGTTTATCGGGGCAAGCCCATTCCGATCCATCTGGTGGAGTCGATGACGACCCCATGTCGCTCCTCCGAGAGCCCGATGGAGTCGCCATGAGAAGGCGAATAAATAAAAGAAGGGGGATTCATCTAATTTGCAGAGTTTGGGGCGTCATGGAGGGCAAATGCTTCTCTCCCGCACAATTAATCGTTTTTGTTTATTTGACGGTGGATGACAACGGTCTTGGCGTCAGACGGAGCTAACGAGATGTTTATGTTCCTTCGTCTTAAATTGTTCAATCATGTTAGGCCAAGATCACCCGAAAGCTCGGCTTCACAGTTGTCTCGGCATCTGAGCGTAATTCCATAATTAAAGGACAGTATACAATTACACTCTACAAATCTGCGAGCTGGATCAGTTAGCCAGCCGCATCATCACAGCAGAAGAAAAAAATCGTAATATATCATTTAGCATCAAACTAGTTCAGGGATAATAGCAGAAGCAAAACCCCGAAAACAGAGTAATTTGGGAAGAGAAATCGAGGACTTTGCTAATGATGGCAAAACTTACTTCATGCCATTTGTTTTGGTGCCTACATATGCCGGTCATGTCCTAGTTACAGAGATTTCACGAATTAGCGGACACCATCAATTTGGCTAAAACGGACGCAAATGGATAAATAGTGAAGAAGATATGGGAAAAGGAAGAGCTATGGGCAATATTGAAAAGAATTTCATGAGCTCAACACTTTTATGTAAACTTTTCCTTGTTGGAATACGGTTTCCCGGCCCAGAGGCGATCGCTTCCATAATTGGTCGATGAAGGAAACAAATTGTATTTCCACAAGATTGATTAATTCATTTAGACAGATGTAAGGTTTTAGTCAAGCAGTCTAGCGGAGCCATCTTTTACTGCCTCCTCCGTCGTAACCTAGCCAGCCTCCGTGCTGGATTACGGGAAATATCTCAAATAATGGCGGAGTTAAATGCGGTTAAGTTTACAACCTATTAGATTACCAGTTTTAAGCTGGTGCGTATCGCTCCAAGAAATTGAAGTAAAAAAAGAAAAAAAAAAACACTTTAAAGGGTTTCGAGTGGGCCCGTAATTCATAAGCATTGATACGCTTAATGCGCTAGCTACCCACCAAATTCAATAACATTACGGAGATCATATTTTGGCTGCAATGGCGGTTGGCAGCTATCTTCCACAAACTGTTCAAAAACGGAGCAGTCCGTCCGTCTTTGCGCCATCATTTTTCCTGCCCTTCTTTGAAGCCCCTCTTCAAAAAGAGCACCGGAGCCATCTCTCACTCTCGATTAAGATAGATTAACATGAAACGTGACACACAAGAAAACCCCATTTGCTTAATTTGATTCTGTTCGACTTTGGTGGTAAGCGAGACTCAATGTGGCGTCGGGGCGTTGGGGCGCCCCGCGCTCCGAATTTTAGGGGCATCGACTTAAGGGTGATTGTAAGCGATACTTGTAAACTTAGTAGAGATTATTAGAGCCTTAATCAAGTCATACACTCTCTCTAAATGGTTTGATCACTGCATACTTTGGCGAGGAGGGGTCTAAACACATGCGAGCTGAAATGCTTGTTATCGCCAGCGGCGCTGGTGTAAAGAGCCCAAGAGAGAGTGGGGTGCTGAGCGTTAGAATAAAGACTAATAACATTATCAACCATTCCGATACTAGACGAAGAATGGTGATGACACGGGGAGACAGTTTTAATTTTACAAATTGAGAGCGATCGGATTTCAGGACGGAGACCGCGCGAGAGATGCGCCTTCGGAGACCGGAGAACGGACAGACCCAATTCCCGGCTCCCCACACTCCTTCGCCACCTCCCGTCAACCATGGCAAACATTAGATGGAGAAAGAGAACGAGAGGAAGAGAGAGAGAGAGAGAAAGGGAGAGGGAGATAGTGAGTAAGAGAGAGGAAGGAAGAAGAAGGAGCGATAGATGAGAGAGAGGGAGGGAAGGTATGAGTGGAGTTATGACAGCGGGCGGAAGATAACTTCAAAATTAACTAGTTCCCTATGAGAGTCTAAATCCCTGGGACCTAACGGGTTCCCGTAGGCGATGTGTTAATGCAGTCAAAGCACTGATATGAAAAATAGGAGTAAATGACTGAGGAATTGATAGAGTGACAAGATTTTTTTAGAAAAGAGGGGGAAGGTGTTCATGTGTGAGTGTTTTGCGCCTAGACAACATGTCGACGGATTTTAAGAGCGATATATTACTTCAGTTGAATCGACAAAGCATAGAAACAATCAAAGATGGAAAATTATTCAGGAGTAAAGTAAAGGGTAGTAGATGAAGTTTGATTATCAGAGAATGGGCTAGAAACAAACACCGAGAATGAGAAAATATTTTTGAAAAAACACGGGTGGAACGTCTTCAACTGTTTTCTTTTGTATGACGATTAACTCTCTGACAAGATTAATGATCAGCCGTGCTTGGATTGTCTACAGGGAAAAGATGTATAGGTGAACAATAAATCTTCGTAATTACTAATTGTCATATAAGGTAACAATCTCCACGGGAAAAGCTTAAAAACAAGACTGGAAAACAATACAACAGTATTGGAATATCATTCAAAAGGTTATTATAAGGACGTTTTTTTTTTCTTTAGCACTGTGTTGACGTATGTCGCGTGTGACTTCATGCGCAGAAACAATTTTTACCTTCCAGAAACCTGCAGTTCCACCATCGAATATTCCCGCGAGCAAATCGTGACTGCAAGCTAGGATTTTTTTTTTCGTTCTAGTTTGGATATTCAATCAGTTTGCAGAGATGGCGTTTTCTTCTCATGTGTGGCCGCAGTAACAACAACAAATGTTTTGCATCGCGGGATAAAGCGGCAAGGTTGCTCACAAAGTGACCGCTCGCTGGAGCTATACAGCATCAATCGATTAGTACGGGTATACGAGAGCTTCATCGGAGATTTCCACTATGACTCGGAGCGCTCCCGCTATACCCTCCATCTTGACGTTGAATTACTTGAATGGATGCCCGACATAGGAGGCGTGAAGCGAAGCCTAGAAAATCACCGAATATGAGCGAATATTATATACCAAGGATCAGGCCTATCAAGAAAACGAAAAGGGAGAGTGAAAGAGAGGGTGAGCTGGCATAAATATAGAAATATAATTGAAGATGGAGAGAAGGGGATGATGGAAAAATTGAGAGAGAGAGAGAAGAATATCTGATGCAGCAGTCGGGGAAATGGTAGTGAAAAGCTGACGAAACAAAAGGCTCGGGAATCGCCAATCACAATAGCATGATGTCCTCGCATTATCGATTTGTTTGCCACATTAGGTTCCAATTCGTCGACAAACGAACGACGAATGTAAATTTAATCGTCGACTTCTCTCCCAGTCTCCCTCCCTTCTCTCCTTCCTCCATCGCTGAAAGAGATGGAAAGGGAAAGAAGAAAAAAATGCGCTATTCGCGCCCTTTCTTGTTCGCACCACGAGCAGCAACCATGAATGAACGGAGCCCATGAAAGAGGAAATCTAAGCGAAAGTCTTCGCAGTCGATGCGCTAGCTCACTCGAAAAAAGGGGGAAAGTATTTAAAAAATCTCGCTCGCTGTTTGCCGTATTCTTTGGCTCTTCGAAACCGGCTCCATTGTGGTATTATCGCCTTATGGAGCTGGTTAAATCGCGGAGGACATCAATTTGCGTTTGTAACTTCTAACAAATTGCACGTCTTTTTAGTCGGTCTGTGGATCGCGATTTAACGCGCCTCGCTGGCTGCCAAGGGTGAGGAAAAATCAATTGGATCGAGCTTCCCCCCTCTCAGAATGACAATGATGATAATAGAATGGGAAAACGAAATACGACGATAGGAATATATAATGCACCCTGCACTTGGAATGTCTCTTATATCGACTGTATCAGGTACAGGCTAAATCCTCCACAAGATCAGAGGGGAAAAGAATCTTAGCTATTTTCATCAGCTAGGCGTATCGATTGGGGAAAAGTAGTTATTATTATCTTATTTTTATATATGGGAAAGGGGGTGGTGGTTGCAGGAAATTCCCTCGATTCTTTTTTTTTTCAGGGAGTGACGACGGCTCCAGTATAATTCATGGTTTTCAGGGAGAGATGCACAAAAGCCCATTAAGAATGAGTTCCAAGACAAAAACTAATCTTAATATGACGTCAAGAAAATGTTCGGTGGAGGTAGAAAGCCAAGAGATGTCTTGAACTATCTGAAGAATACCTTGCCATAAGAATAGAAATAAATGATGTTGTTGCCATTGTTGTCCCATTCAAGTGCTCATGATGGGAACACAGCGCTGTCATATATTGATGCTTTGAAAATGGAAAGAGATAAAATAGCATATGTCATGTGTATCTGCAATCATGATCAATATCTCTTCATCTGATCAGCTAAATTACATGCAGACGCAATTTAAGTGTGTGTGAGAATGTGTATAAATGTGTACGTTTGTTTTATGTGTGATTCAGAAAAGGAATACGCGTAATATGGCGACTAACACAGCAAGATTCATGTAAGGGGCACTTTATACACTGTCAGTGATAATCGGGTAGACTTCTGGAACAAGATGAGCGAGTGATTGGACGAGAGTGACGATAACTTTCTAGCTCTAGAGCACACTCTGGTTGCCATGGTAGAAAAGTCCCAGCTCGCCATTCCGGCGTCAGGATGTTTTAAAATTATGCCCATGTGCAATGCGCTAAGCAATACGGCTCCTGGTAATGAGGTTGGCCTTACAGTTGACTGCAACCTAAGGTCCGGATGACGTCTGTAGGTTTTGTACTATTAGACCACTTTATATCATCACCCAGTCTCACAATCTGTTGTCTGTATTTATTTCAAATTCTGTAATGACATAGCCAGTGGAATCGGAGGGCGCAAATCTTTCTCAATTAAATCTAACCCTTTGACTCCCGAAAGCCCCTGGTTGCCGTGCGAAGCCTATGAGGATATCAAGGAATCTCGTGGGGGAACGATTAAGTGAATGGGGGAGGGAACTCTGCCTCATTACTCATGCATGCATGGATCTCGTTAATTATTCATGAAGCAACTAACTAAGAGAGAGAGAGACAAACAGACAGACACAGACAGACAGACAGACAGAAGCAGAGAGAAAGAGAGGGAGAGAGACTCGGAGGGAGGGAGATAGAAAACATGATAAATTCTCATAGTTTTGTAAGCAATTCAGGAATCTTGGAGGAATATGTATAATTATTATGTCATGAAGAAGCTAGAACATACAGAATACTTATCTATAAAGGCCGAATAGAATTTTGGTTTTTAGACTCAACATTATCACGTCAAGTGGTCAAGTGACCTCTAGCCAGCTGAAGTGCAATACATATTTTTATTCTAATCTAGAGGTCGAGTTAATGGAGATTGTGATCTCTTGTATTGTCAAACTTCATGGCAAGCCTTTTCATTCTTTTCTTTTAAGATTGCGACACGATTATGATGCACGTGTTCCACACAATATATTGCTTTATGGTGTTATAATGTTGTTATGTGATATTACCTCTCTGTATTATCTTTTCATAATTTTAAAGATGTATTTGATTCTGTTGCATAAAATATGCAGAATCACGTCAAATAAAATCAGATGTGCTGACGACGACAAATGAATCACAGTCTTTGAAACGCTCAAATGAGAAGTCAAGTCTGAAATCAGTTATGCATTCTAATTGCTATTTGGGCAAGCAGGACCATTTACAGTGTGATACTGGGAAATCGATGCTGGGATAGAGGCTGTAAGATGCACATTGGGCGGTAGAAATGGGAAGCCCGTTAAGTTGTGTAGAAACAGGTTTCCAAAAGCAATCAATGGCCCGTGCGCGTGGTTGCAGAAAAACAAGCAAACTCGCGCTTTCCGCACACTCGCGCGTCGAGCGGAGGCGGGTGGGCAGGGAGGCCGGCCACTTCCCGCCAATATTCTCTCGAGCAAGCACAAAATTCACTGGCGGAATGATCATCGTCCCATCGGCACACAACTACCGCGTGATTCGAGCTCAACCGTTTCCTCCCTTTTCTCCACAAATCGTTTATTAAATTTGGTCCCAACAAAAGAAATTTACCTCATGATCGCCGCGATTTCGTCTTCATTTCGTTTTTAATTCGACATAACGTCAAGTCGATCTCCCTTGTTCTCTCCCTCTCTGTCTGTCTCGCTATCCATCTATCTCCACTCTCTTTCTCATTCTCTCATCAGTCGACAGTTAAAATCCATGACGTCACAATCACGGGTAATAAGGTGGTCCCTTAGAGGGATTTATCATTTCTTCTCCTCTTTTTCTTAAAAGAAAGTTGTGTGAGATGAGGCCAACAATGCAGAGGATGATCAAACAGAGGTGAAACTTTAGACCATGCTGTACGTGCTTGCCCTGTTTAACTGCCCGTTGCGTCCGTTCTCGTGTGCCGGTTGTATGTGGTTATGACTTCTTGAGTCTTTTCTCAATCACACACTCCTTCATTTTCCCCCCACTATTTCCTTTGTTCGGAGATGGATTTTCTTTCTGACAACCAATCTCTGGTTAACGCAAAATGGTTTCTTGTCGGGTCATATTCGTCTGTGAGGAAGGGGGATAGGATCAAGGAGACACACGAATGATGTAAACCAGTTATCAATGCTGCCTAGCACTCTTCTGTCGACAGCGGCGCAGTCAACAATGAGAATGATGATGATGATGATGATGATGATGATGATGATGATGATGATGATGGTGGTGGTGGTGGTGGTGACTGCTCGTTTATTCTTTATCTTGTGTTCAGTATCATCACTCAAGCTATCATCATTGTTATGCTCATGAATGGTTGTCCTGGAGCGCAGACTAGAAATCTTAGATCTAGCTTGTCATCTCTTAGTTATTCCTTTTCATGAAATGCTTAACTATATCATCAACTTATGGACAACTCCATCCTCGCTTTAGACTATTTCCTTCTGTATCCCGCTATCGTTACTATAATAATGACAACACTAGGCGTCATTGCTCTATTCCTTCTTCTTCTTCTTCTTCTTCTTCTTCTTCTTCTTCTTCTTCGTCTTCTTCTCCTTGATATGTATACTGATTGCCTTCTGATTATTCAATCTTTGCATGCTCTAATTCTTTAGGTCTGTTTTCGTCTATCAGAAATTTCGCGTTGCGTTATGTTTTAAAACTTGGGGGAGGGGGCTTGCAATCATTCTACCAACATGAACAAGGTTTATCTATTCATACATCGTAATGAGTTTTTGGACATCATTTCCTTTAACATAATCATGTTAATATAATCAATCATGTCATGTTCACGTAGGTAGCACATGTATAACATCAAAAACAGTCCAAAGTCTAGGCGTCATAATGAAATTTTGATCGGGAAATGTCATTTCGAAGTCATACAACTCAAGTTCAGCGGAATAGTAAATATCAGTCGACTAATTTAAGTTTTATAAGAATTTTTTGTCTAAATCCGCAGCTGTGATGCATATTAATGCTTTGATTTCTTCTCTGTTGGACTTTTTGAATTCGTTGTTTTGTAATCATCCAAAGAAAGTACAAGATGTCACAAAACTTCAACAGTTGAAAATTTCGACCGTGCGGTTGTTAACTTTTACTAAAAGTTTGATTCCATATCACCAATTCTTCGTTCTTTACATTGGCTGCCTGTATAACAAAAAAGGAATATCTTTAAGATTGTGTTATTAGTACATCATTCAGTTCATTCTTTTTTCTTTGTATGATACGTGACTCTATATATTCCCAAATACAATCCGACACGAAATTCATACGTTCATCATCAGATGCACTGTTACTACAAACACCCAGAGTAAAACATGAATGAGATGATCATGCTTTCTCCGTTATGGGACCAAAATTGTGGAACCAATTACGCATTCATTCAACTGTCATCTACAGAAATATTCGAATCAAAAATTAAAACGTATCTGTTCCTCTCACACTGAGGATTATATAACTGAAATCTACAATGTTCGGAACAATTGTGTTCTTTATCTGGCATGTGTTTGTTTGTTTGTTGTCTGCTATTCTCTTCTCTGTTGTCATGTTTGGACATGTATATAATATTTATGTTTTCATTCTTTTGGAGCGACACGAGCACCGAAAGGTGGACCTGTGCGCTATCAAGTAGCCACTACTATTACATTTTTCCCCCAAGCATGCTGTATTATAATACTTGGTGCTCTTGCTATCAAAATCATCGTTATCGAGGAATATCCGTTTACTTGAATAAAATGAATCTTCGTCTGCTTCTAAACAGGTATAGATACGGCCTGTATTAGTACACCTTTTTTGTCCGACTCCCTCCATCCCCCATTTTCATTTGTTATCATTATGAGCTAGTTTAGATGATCTATCTTCAATGTATCAAGAATGTATAGCACATCAAAATGCTAAGTAAAGGAAGTAATCTTACAGATTCAAGCAATGCAACACTAAAGCTTGTGACGATGGTGATGTAGAAGGGGCAAAAGATGTGATCACGTGCTGTGATCACGTGGTGTGGCTTGTGATTCATGAGAGGTGTTAACACGTTATGTGAAGGATAACGTAAAATATCGTAGAAATCATGAGGGGGAAAATCGAGTGAGTTACTCCAGACTTTTTCTGCAGTGATTACACGTCCAAAAACTAACCGAGATAATGCGATTAGGCAAGGATTTGGAAAGCAGCTCATCTTGCAAGATTCACGAATATGTGGTCCTGTCCGGTTGGATCGCATCTAAACAACAAGCCGTCAAATAGAATTATCTTAATGAAAATGGCTTGGACTTCCTAATTACATACACCTCTCGATCTAATGCGCGCAAAGTGAAAAGTCCAACACGGTGTACGTGTTCGCCGGTCCGCGTTGTTAATTAATGGCCGTTACTATGTGCGCCGTACGCGCGTCGCTAGGTTATGTCTTCTTCTGGGGGAAGTGTAAATAAAGACAGCTACGCGAAAGCCCTGCTCCAGCTCCCGAAGTTAGACTTCTGACGTTAGGAGATTCCAAACTCCAGACTCATGGGTAGATTAAAAGCTGAGAACTAAATCCATTAAAGTTTTCAATGGATGTGCTTGTGGCAATAATATCCATAATTTGAAATGTTCGCGACGATTTGCAGGAAGGTATTGGAGGACTAATTGGGTTGGGAAGGGGCGACAAAAAGAGCAAAAGGAGATTTAGAAGCTGATATCTGGAGGGATAGATTACATTGCTCATCCGTCACAACAGAGGCCCCTAACGGCCCGTTGACACGCCCGCACGGGCCCGCTGAAAAGTGAGCGAGCAAGAGGGGTAAACGGTTTACATGTCTCGGCCAAGCAACCGACCAGCACATCCAGGCGCATTAGTTGATTGGATTGGATTCTAAGTGGTGCTGAAAAATGTCCGCCGTGGTAGAAAATTGTATCATCGCGGCCGTAAAATAGAAGAAATGTAATAATCGGGCCGGGCAAGTGGGGTGGTAATCACCGGGTGAGAGAGAGAACCCAGATATAAGGTGACTAGTCGTCACTCCTAACCTTTCTAATTAGGTGCCGTGCGCGGTGAACGTGTGAAGGCAGCTTTTTAAGGTAAATCAACGCAGACTCCCCTATCTAAAGACGAGGAGAAATCTAAGTAAATCGTGCTTACTTCTGAATGCGGATATTAAATTTAGGGAGCGGAATTCCCGGTGGAGTGTGGGATTGGATTGCGAATTAAATCCTCTGGTAAATTAAATTCATTGCGAGTTTGGAACGACGGCTGGATGGAAGCGCTGGCAAACAAGGGCGCCTCTTACGACGGGCTCGATTTCAACTACTCGACGGATTAGAAATCTGTCTGAAGATTTATGTTTTTCATCATTATCATTGCTGTCATTTCAGTACCTCTGCATGAAATTGAGCAGAAAGTAAGACAAAGAAAATAAATAGATCTGCTAAGATGAGAGCGTCCATCTTTTCTAACTTACAATGTGGTGCGGTTAATATCGATGTTTGGTTTGACATGAAAGCTGTTCACAGGTGGTTGCACCTTGCTATCTCTTTACGCCCTCTAGAGACGAGAAGGTGCGAGGCCTGTGTTTGACAATAATACCCCAACACAGCAAGAATAAAAATCACTCGCAAGACAGTTTATTCCATGACCGTCAAAAGTATTATTGGAAATTCATTCGTGATGAGAAGACAAAACCAGCGGATACTATTACTAAACCAATAACACAGCGAAAACACAGGCGCGTCGCTGCCGTACAGTTGTGAGGTTAAAGACACGCAGAAGTGAGTGTTATCTTATTTGCGATAGGTGACGAACACGACTTGTATCACGTGACATTGCCCCTTCCCTAAAGTTGACAGAGCTGCTGCGATATTCCCGAAGCTCTCTTGAAACGTGCACCACACCGCCTTGTTCTTTTCACCTCTTTCTATATGTTTGTTTTTGTTTTTCCTTTTTCTCCACTTCTGCAACATTTCCTCCCCCCCCCCCCTCGCCTCTTTGTTCCTTTAGCACCATTTCAGCTTGACAGAATGAGGAGAAATTTACTTTCCTTTCTTCAATCTCCATGATTGGATACCTCGGAGTCGTGACTTTGCTAAGATTGTCCTCATTTTGGGCTTGATGAGACGAGAAAGTTACGAGGGCTAATGTATTCTTGATTTGATCCGCACCTCCCGAAGAGCCGAAGAGTTGAAATTAAGACTTCCCCCCAGTCCCGGGGATGAGGTATAAAATCACAGCTCTTCTTTCAATTTCTCATTGTGTGCGACCGCTTATATGCTGTCCATTACGAGGCTAGCTGACCCATTTATTTTATTCTTATGTTTATTCAATCATGTAAATGAATTCAGTGAGAGAGTAAATGTGTCATCATTGACCGTACCAGACGTAAAAGAGTGACACCTGCATTAAATAATTAGGAAAATCTATGAAGGGAACGGACATAACCCGATTCGTTATATCTTCTTTTCAAGCCGTATCATAGTAAAGCTCCTTAAATATAACATCATTCGTTATGTGCTCGATGTTAAGCCCTCACAAGGTTATGGGTTGGAGATGGTTGATGTGCGTAGTCGTCGATCAAGGCTGTATGATTTTACTTTGAGCTTTAATACCAAAATGTTACTCAAAGTGTCATTCTATTGATGGAAGATCAGGTTATAAAGTTAACTAACCCCTTGGAATGGAGTGTAAATATAGACTGCTGCGAATGGACGGACTGTCACCATAATTACCATAAAATATATCGACGTGGCAATTTCTTTTTCGCAACTCTTTGTGCAAAGAACACTTTTTTTTTGCTTCGCTTTTTGTGTTATTTTGTTGTTTTAATAAAAAAATTGCTATATAGGCGCCGTAAGATTGTAATATTTGCACTGGCTCCTGTCAGTTAGCAAGCAGGTAAGCAGATTTACATTATATTGAATAAATTATGAGCATTTTTTTTTTTTGGGGGGGGGTGGGTGGGGGTTAAGGACACAAAGCTTTCGATGGATTATTTGAATCACCATTTTTAATACCCCTCATACACTATACGAACGGCAGACTAACTTTCTTACTTGCACACTCACAAAAAAACCCCAAATCTTTCTCTGTGTGTAAATGCGGAATACGGTCATATAGTGAATTCAATTGGTTTGAATTCACTGGATCACACGAATCCCATGAGATTACCACTGTCCTAGCTTAATTAACTCATTATTAGTCTTTTTGAAGTCGTTTGTTTACCCGGTTCAATAGAGGAGGTAAGGTGAGCGCTCATTTTCCTGGCGATTCTGAACCACTGCGGTCCCACCAGCGTCGAACCCATTTCCTCCCCGGCGAGTGGGGCCTGGTTTGTCCCGCGAAGCTGGTGGTAATGGGTTCCGTTTGTAGCCGCCATCATGCGCAGGGAACAGAAAATAATTTCCGTTGCAGCAAGCGTTTTTTTTTCTTTCTCTCTCTTCTCCAACTCAAACTTGAGAACAACTTGAGAGCGCGTTGCTCTACTTCTTTCCAGAGAAGGTTTTGATTTTACATTCTCATGTTTTATTTGTCCTGGGTGATTAGTCATCTCCAATCACCTAGCAAATAGTGTCCCGTATTTCTATCAACAGCTTCGGGCGATTATTACCAAGAGCATGTGTGTCTTGATATCATGAAAGACATATTCAGCACCAGACTGTTATATGCAATGTCTCCTGAATGGGCCTTAAAATTAATGTTCATAATTAAAATTCTATACATACTCACATATACATTACACACATACTTACACACAAACACCCTTACACACTCACATACATACATACATACATACATACATGCATTTACATACTGTACATACTGTGCATACATTCATACTAACATACATAACGTTTATTGGTTTTGGTCTTTTTTTTTTTTTGCTCGTATTTTTTTAACCGAACTTCCAATGTCCAATTGAAAGATTGTGATTTCTACATGACACAATGCTACTTTTCGGAAAACGACGGAATGGTAAAAGGTTTTTCTTTTCTCAACACGAATCAAGGTGAATTATTATATGTATATATGTTAGTTTAATACCTAAATAGAGTGGAGGGGTCGGTTAGACAGTGATAAGGCTGACAAGGCTGGTTAGTGATGAAAAAGAAAGAACTTTTTTCGTTAAATCATGTGAAATAGAAATGTGGACTCTAGACTTATTGTAGTCAATGAATTTAATTGCTGTTTCAAATCTTTGTTAAACGCTATGCAAACATTACATTATGATGGGCCTGATCGTGTATCTTTATCACGAGATATAAGGACGTGTTGCGAAAGTAAAACCCCACCCACAATTTTGATAATGATTCGAGAACAAAAGCTGGGATATGTTTTCAGAAACAAACGAAAAAAAAAGCAACGCTCAGAAAGCACAGCCAAAAAGAGGGAGAAGGAGAAGTAGACGTGGTAGACAAGAAGGAGGGAAAAGAAATGAAGGAAGTGAAAAAACAGCAAACTGAAGATAATATATATAATCAATAAAAAAAATTGAGCTGCATGATCTTCTTATGTATATGCAAATGTTCGGTTGTACTTTATACTTTTGTTGGAAATAACTAAAATGAAATGAAGAGGCTATCAAGGAAGAAGGGAAGGAAGGAGAATGGAAAGAAGAACCAAGCAAGAAAAATGCTACAAAATGAATAATAATGATGGTTGGGTGGAAGAAGGGTTTGGAAGTAGTGATGATGTAAGCTGTAGCTGAATGGCAGGAGATCATCGTCGTCAAGTATTTGATAGGAGCTAACGACTCTTTGCTGTACTCCATACTGCGGAAGGGAGTATGAAACGCCTACCGTCTGTGTGAACAGCGGGTGTCGGCTTGCGCAACCACCGCCGCGGCGCAGGGCAAGTGCCTTTTGTTTTCCTCGCCCGCCGGGTAGCGCCGGGTTAAGCACTGATTACTCATTGGGTGGTGGTGCGAGGGTGCGAGCAAATACATACTTGATATTTTTCAAAGACGATAATGACAGCCGAAATCCGGAGCGACTTACGTGCACCTCGCCGATGAGAGACTGGAAAAAACACGCAGCCACAACTTAATCCATTCCACGTGCTCAAAGAATAAAACTCTCAAATGACGTGTAATTGTTAAATTTCGTGCGAGGAATACTGCACCATGAATATTTTATTTCTTTTCTTTTTTTAAGAAAAACACTCTCGCTCCTTTGAATCTCCGGGGAAAGAAATACTGAGTAGACTGATATCATATTTCATGTTTCGTTCGTCTTAGTATCATATTCGATAGTGTATGGCAATAGGTTACAATGTTTAACCCTATTTCCCCACGAAGTGATGCTCTTGTTCGTCTTTTGTTGTTATTGTTGTTGAAAATATGAGAACGACGAAATGCACACAAAAAAGGTGATATTTGTGAGTATATCGTTAGCGATATTATCCCAATCATTCAACAAGCAATATCATGTGATAATTTGGCTGTCTGGTTGAGTGTGTGCCGATAATACCTGCATGGCTCTATAGCTTGTTCTGGAAAGTGAGTGGGCAGTAATGAATGTAGGTGATATTCCGCCTGTATTTTTCAAAAAATGTGTACGTATGGTTATGATTACAAACAATAGGGCTTTGATACCTTGGTAACCACGGGGAAATTGTAATATATGAATACTTTCTTCATGGTTTACTACACTGTATGTGAGCTTAGGTTTTTCAGCTATCGGCTGGCTCATTTCGTTATGATTATACTCTTTATATCTCTAAGGCAACCCTTAGAAAAACTCTGAAAAGAGCACACAATCATACATGATAGAATGTATTCAAGCCCAACTTTACTTTCAGGATTTCATGGGAAAAACAGCAGCAACAACCATGACGACGACGATGACAATAATAATAATAACAACAACAACAACAACAACAACAACAACAACAACAACAACAACAACCTAGGAATTTTCACACACGTAACTTGTTTATTATTGACGAATGAATGAAGATATCTTCTCACACTTGTTGTAGATTTTAAAAAAAAAGAATATCAGATCTAGTCTTCAAAATTTGGTAGGATGATAGAGGTTTAGGAATCGAAATTTTCTGAAGACTAAAGATTTGATAATTATTTGAGCTTTGTTGCATCCATACAGGATAAGCAGACATTTTGTGTTATTCTATTGTATTGCAAATTTTGAACACATATCTTTTCCCTCTGAGCGTGTTGTACCTTCAAGCCGTCATGAGCTATCATCTTGCATTATTTAATGGTGACATAAAAAGTTTGTGTATTTGCTCGTTTTGTGGAAATGGCTTGGAAAGGTTGTTTAGCTCCTCGGTTAACATAGCCAATTGCAAATGTTTTGAATAACAAATAAAAGATCGATAAAAGATCAACCCTCCCCCTCCGCAAATAAAAACAAAAACGAAAAATAGAAACAACCTCTAATGAGCATTAAGCACTGTGATAAATTACTTTATATCATCTTCTCTCCGCTTTCCCCTCCTTCAAACACAGGTCCCAACCCGCCAACGATCCTGGGAAAGACACGGCGCCCTCGCACGGCGTTCACCAGCCAGCAGCTCCTCGAGCTCGAGCAGCAGTTTAGGAAGAACAAGTACCTGTCGCGTCCCAAGCGATTCGAGGTGGCTACGTCACTCATGCTGACAGAAACTCAGGTGAGGAATGGAAGAGTGTCAGACCACGCCCACCTCGCTCTCATGGCCCCGCCTTCTTTTTATGTTTGGATGTGTAATGGGAAACAAAATGAGCAAGCAAATTACAGACACACAGAAAAAACACATCTGTTTTCAGCAAAAACACTGAACATCGGAACAGACCTTGCAAAGATGGAGTTCAGTATTTCCCTTTAAGAAATGTGTTTCAGTCATCAAACTTGAATATGGGCCTTTACAGAAAAAAAAATGAGCAGTGATGGTTGCACTCTCTAAGTGGTCTAAGTAAAGTTGCATTTAATGTCAACTATAATTCATTATGCGAAAGAGCCTAATGACATTCTTTTTGTTCATATTTACTCGTCAATGGAAAGCACTAAATCCTGTTCTTTCATTTTACAAAAAACATTCGTTAAAGCTACATCCAAGATGAAGAGTACAATTTGCGTCAAACAATTGCATTGAACAAGTTTCGCACAGAGCACCTCTAGGTTAACACATCAAGGCCAAATATCTTAGACTGAAGTGTTTCTAAACATTCTATATTTCGTCTTCGAGGCGATTCCTTTCTGGCAGATCTAAAGTCATTGAAAGCATGATTTCCCTGGACATATCAATTCGGCAAAAGATGCCTCCCGTGACCTTTTTCCCCTATAAATTGATTCGCCTAATCTTGGCAATAAACTAATGATTCTGGATGTAATCACCTTTTATTGCGCCAATTTCTCCTCGTCTGCTCTTCTCTCTTAATCTCTCTTTTGCCCCCTACATCCTCCTCTACCACATCATCCAGTGATGAATATTCTTTAATCCGATCGCGTGTGGGAATAAAGCCAGAACAGAAGATATTGCTCCGGAATTATATTTATTACGGGACGGAGAGTCCAAACAACCCCGGGGGAAGATTTGTCAGCTATTTTCCCCCATTTCGATTCCCCAAGCCCCCCTTTCCGCTCTCCCAGCTCCTAACCTGCATAGTGAAAGAAATGAAGTTGAAAGCTCATTTTGGATGGTGATTTTGTGTTTTGGGGGAAAATCTACTTCCGATTTCTTAGCTCATATAGGGGGGAGTGGGAGAATAGGAACATAGAGGCAGGAAAAGAGAAGAAGAGAAAGAAATGAGAGTAAAGGACTCTTCGGAAAGTCTCTGAAAGTAAATTGAAATGGTGGGTGAAGCGCTAGCCTCCAGCGAACAGCTGTTAATTTGATTATTATTGTTTCCTCTCACTTTGGCAGTGGAGAAATTAAATCATTGCTCGATGCGCGTCCCCGCAGAAAATATTATTAGCTGCGAAAAGATGAGATCTAATATGGGGTGCTGATTGGATGTTAGATACTGGAGACATTCTGAGTGAGGTCTAGTTCTTGTTTGAAGGGCAATTTAGAAGGGGGCTTCGCAGGTAGAAGTCTTAACAGCTTCGAGAGATGATGAAATTTGCCTTGGGTTACTCTTTTTATTTGGTTACGCGGGCAAAACTGTTATCGATACCCTAACCGATTGTTTGTCGCGACTGCTACCGTGTGACTGTGATTACTGGACATATGCGTGCAAAAACACATTATCAGGTCTTTTCGATTGAAACTTCGTTGACTATCAAAACAGTGTGTTTTGTCGGACAATTCGAATGGGTGACGTTTTCACACGGGTAAAGGAGAAACAACACGTTTTGCAAGTCGAAATAACTCTGTCTATTCAATTGTACCCATCTTAAAAAGGAGAAAAATTGATTTTTCTTGTCAAATGTTTCAAAGGTTTTCTCCCTCTCTCACTTATAATTTGCCTGCATATTTTCATTCCTTACATCATATCAATTTCAGAATAGTTCCTTTTACTAGAGCAATTTGACACCGTTATCAAAACGCCTTTTCTGCTCATGTGTGTTTCACTCGTTAAGTGTCTCTAGTTTATGAATTTGCAGCCCTTGATGTTCTGTAATGAATTTAGACGACGTAAGGAATTGCACGACCTGCAGTTTGCGTTACAAGCTATATACAAAAAAAAATATACAAAATATGAAGATCTTTCAGAACGAGAGAGCAATGTCTTCTCCTGTGCTCATACAGGGAAGTTGGAGTAGAGAATGTCTTATCAGTATAAGCAACTGATCGCTTCCTGTTTGAATGCAGGCGCTTCACTATTAGTTTGCTTTCTTATCAGGATTTTACTTATTCGATTTTTGCGATTACACAAGTGATAGCTTACTTGCCCATATCTTGGCTGGATGCTATGTTGCCGCTTTTCTATATCACAGAGTTATCACGGAAAATAGAATGCTCTTGATTTTCTCAATCTATTCTCTTTTTTGGTCTGTTTTCTTTTTGTGTTAGGTGAAAATCTGGTTCCAGAATCGACGAATGAAGTGGAAGCGAAGCAAGAAGGCGAAGGACCAACACACTCAGGATCGACAGCAGAATAAAGACAACACCGAAACCAGCACGAAAATGTCCGAGCCGTCCACGATCACAAGCGAAGCGCCAGCCGAAGATACGAACACTGTGCTGAAAAGCGATCACCTCCACTCGCTCTCCTCGAGCGACCACGAAATGAACTTCGTGGATGACCTTCCGCTGGACGAGGCGGCCGACGAAGTAGACGATGAAGAGGATATCGAGGAGACCAGCCAAGATTTTAAGTCATCTTCGTTGTGCGCACCACGTGACCTCTCTCACGGTTTGTATCCGTCTGAAAGAATGACGTCATCACCGCCGAGGCTCATGAATGGACACATTTTGGAGACAGTTCACTAGTGCTAGACTGTACAGAAGACTGTTTAATGCTTATCCAAAGGAAGTGATTGGATGACATCATAAAAGAGTGAGTTGTTGTTTATTGTGACGACAATAAAGGGGGTGATATCTTGTTCCCTGAGACTGAAGATTAAACACTTTCTATATGTCATTTGGAAACTGACCCCGGTAATTACAGTAACCTGCATGATAGCAGGGACATGCGGGTCGTCGGTCTAAATGCGAAAGCAATGAACATTCAGTAGGGGTGGACTAGGCGAATGCGTATTGGACTGCTCGTCAAATTCATCATCAACACGCCATTGAATATTTGAGCTTTCACCTCACTCGTCATATTTGTTTAATTTGATTTACTGCTTCTCTTTTCACCTTCCTCTCCTTCGTGTACTTCTCACCACAATATACAGCTGTAGGCTACTACTGTTGGTGATACGACCTCAACTCTACCATTATTGTAAGACAATAGCCACCAAACTTATTCAAATTCATCTCTTTGCAGCATCCCCGTTTGAAAATGTTGGTCAAAATTCCTTAAGTTTGTACGAAATAAAAAAAATACGGGTTTATGAGACAGACATAATCTGTGAATGAGATAAGGATACAAGTAAAATTACGTCACCAGGACGCAGGAAAAAAAATTGACAAGAAACCCTGATATAATTGACAATATAGTTTTCTCCAGCTCGGAATTACTTCATTTTTGACGAAGATGCTTGTCAAGAATAATCTTAAATGGCGGTGATGCTGACTCAGAAAGATTCATCTAGGTGTATTTATATTCATACACTCTGAAAACAAAGAGTAATTTTCCTCATTTTTCTTAAGAGTGTATAAAATAAGAAGGAATTACCAGTTAGAACTTATTTCTTATAAATGCACTTCGAACAAATAGAGGCATAGACATAGAGTGTAAATTGAAGATGTGGTTAGTATCGTTGATGATGTAAATAGTTGCAAACTGCACATCCTACCATCTTATCGTCTTTTTCAGTACTGAAAAAGTAAACGTGATATTGTCTGTGTTATAAACACCATGGTACTGGTAATGATGATTACAGTGGTATTCAGTACAATGCATGTTTCTTTGTCCGCTTTTGTAAATGGTGGTTTGTGAAGAAGTAATTTATGACAATGTTATAGAAATATTGTACAAAAATATCAGAAAATAAATTGGAGCAAAGAAAAGCTGACATACGTGAAGCAAATGGCATATCCGTCATCTCTGTCTGACGTCACCATCAGATGTGACCCTGCATCACAAAACCAACAGAGAGTCGCTAGACATGGATTTTTATATAAGGGCAGATTCTTAAAAAAGCAGACTCTGAGCTTTAAAATGATGTATAACTCAATTCAAATGGACTCCCCTAACCTATCTAATTACTAGAAAGAAAGCACACGCTCTGGAATAGTGTGAACTGAGAAAAGAGGCTCTGAAGACAAGTAGAGGGCCTATTCAAGCGTTTAATCTTTACCAAGTAGTGCTAGCTATGCAATGAAAGGGACAAAACACAGGATGTAAACCACCAGAGCAACAACAATGAAGGGATTATCAGATTAAGCTGAAATTAAAGATGTTCTCTCAACACATTCTGTTCATGTTTAATGCTGCCTTTCAAAGTAGTAGAGTTATCCTTTCAAAAGTTATTAGACTTGAAAGTGAAGAGTGTGTAAATGATTTCAAGAAATGAAAAGGGAACTCTAAGACATACCTGATCATTCTATTCTCCCCCCAAAAATGGGTTGTAGAAAAACTGCTGAAAACACACTTTCCCATTCATGTCATGATCCCAAATTATTATAGAACAAAGACAGCTCTTTCAGAAAATATGAAAAACTCAAGATTGACTCAGTTGACCCATTTCACCTTTTTTGAGTCTTCACGTAAAAACAAGGAGTGCGACTTTTTGTTCGTTTTGTGATGCACGGTCACGAAAGGCAACTAAAGATAGTTAGTAGTTATATAGACGTGAATGGCAGTATGAGTGATGAGTACGATAGTAACCATGATCCTGGTGCTACTACAATGTAATTCCATGTATGTATGTATGTATGTAATATATATATATATATATATATATATATATATATATATATCATATTATGTACTTGTAGCATGATATTAGCTAATATGGATGAATATGGAATAGCTTTAGTGTATGCCCTTACATGCATAAGTACAATTGTGTATATATATACTCACACGAACACACATATATATATATATGTATATACATATTAGCGAGAGAGATTGAGATACGTGTATATGATATCTCAATATGATTATATATATATACATATATATATATATATATATATATATATACTAGCGAAAGAGAGTTAGAGAGAGAGAGAGAGAGAGAGAGGGAGAGAGAGAGAGAGAGATTGAGTTTGTAAACCAGTGTGCACAGTTTGTTTCCAGTTGGCGACACAATGAATAAACATCAGCTTGAAACAGATACTCTCCTAAATGAAATAAGCTAAATTGATTTAATCTAATCATTTTGTAGCGATATCATTGCTTTACGAAGGTTTTTTTTTTTCTAATCGATGCTGCTCTGAAGAAGACTCAAATTTTGAGGGGATCCATAGTCAAGGAAAATCAACGATTGTATAACAGCATCAGCGACGGACAAACACACACACACACATACACTTTTTTTTTGTTTCCATGACTACGAAATTCTGAACGCTGAAATATTTTGTTGAAGGCACATTCTCCTCTTATTTTATGGTACAAAGGAATGCAGTACATGAATATTCATGAGAGATCCCAATTCACAAATCCTAGTGCAATTGCAAAGTTGACAATTGCAGTGACAATTATACATACAGTTCGATCACAACTGATCACCTACCACATGCACTCGTGCCAAGTTATTAAAGCTAAAAACTACCAAGCTATAAAAGCTAGAATCTGACATAAGTAATTCATTTTTATTTTGTTTAGTGAACGATGGAGGCAAGATCTATTGGTTACGATTTATTGTGTTTTGTAGCAGTGAGGGAACCGTTTGACTACATAGGAACAAGGGTGATTGCACACGAATTCAATGTGTCATAAAACATTCAATTACATGTACGGCAACGATTGTAACCTTTTGGGAACAAATGACGTATGGTCATATTCAAAGGGCAAAATCCCTTGTTTCAATTTGACAGTGATGCCAAATAAACAAAACATACAAACTTTTGCAAAAAGCTTGCAAAACAAGAAAGACATGAAATTTCACGCGTGACATATTTTCTCGAAACATTAACAGACTAACGTGATTAATGTCGATCACAATCACTAAACAAATTAAACATTCCCTAACCCGTCCATTGGGACGTAACATAACGATGATTCGTATTAGTTTGCAAAGTTCAGCAACCATTATCACCTTTCCAAGGGTATTAATACCCAAATTGCCATACAACTCTAATTTTGATATGAGTGTGCGCAAATGGCGACCTGACAGATCACTATCATCACCTCACGTATAAAGCTTCTATGATTGTGTTATGTGACTGACAAATATCATTATGCTTAGGTTACATAGTAAGCTTAAAGATTCGATTTTTTTTAGTATATACATGATTTTAACTCTACGATGCTACCCCGTCAAAACTTCATTTACAATAATACGGAAAGGTATTTGGTGTTTGTCTTATGATACGTTGACATCTACGTCAGATAACAAGAAAAAATCTCGTTATACTGTCTGTTTTCGTGGATTCGTTTGTTTTATTCTACTGAGAACTGCCAAAGTGCTACTATTAGTAACTTTACATCCTCAACACTTCATCACAAGCGTTGGCGTGTCACTTCGGTCTGCTTATAGGACAAATAAGAAAAAAACCCACTTAATAACGACCATACATCTATTCTCCTTCTTGTGTTTCTTATCACTTTGATCTCTCCAAACATCGTCAGATCGTGAATAGAAACAAAACATTATGACGCAGAAACATGATGAAAGGTGAACGTGGGCTATCAACCCAGAAATACGCTCTTTAATCCGTTCCCTTGCATGTATTTTAAATCATTCAATCCATTATTCAAATCACAACCAAATTTTCTACAGAAATATTACAGAAAAAAAATGACGCAGTAACGAGAATAAATGGGAAGCATGTGGGCTATAGGATATTGTTCATGTTATCATTTTCCTCTTGAATATGGGTAATGAAATATTGATTGAAGAAGTCAATCTAATCAATAGCCATGCGCTCTTTTAAAGTGATAGTCATTGTGTATGTCTGAGTTCTATTTGTGTATGAATAGGTGTGTGTGTGTATGTGTGTGTGTGTGTGTGTGTGTGTGCGTGTATGAGCGCATGTGTGATTCATAATTATGCTGCTGTGTGCTGATACACCCACGGGTTTGTGAATGGTGTGCGTTTGTGATGTGGGAAGTATTCTACACGGACATGTAGGCCTACATTGTATATAGTGTGAAGGTCATGCCAATCCATTTCAATCACTGGCTCTGCAGTGAGCCAATGTCACTTGGCGATGGATTCAAAGTTCGACCAAACATCCGGTATTTCTCAACGATTTTGATGTAGGGATGAGAAGGATTCAAATTGATCAATAGTGTGTTGCCCCCGGATAAATGCCTAGATGACTTCTCTGAATATTGATTCGCAGGTCCTGTGTATCACTTTAAATGGCGCTAATAGTGCATCAGAAATTACTTAGATTTTCAGCGCATGAGTGAAAAAAAAGAAACAAGTTAATTAAACTGCAGAGTACAGGCCGACCCGAAAAAGTATTATGCCCCCAGGATGTGGGTGCGTTGCTAGCGCTGGATCGGTAACAATCGCGCTCAATTAAAATCTTAATTGATGAATCCCGCCTTACCGCAGGCACACATCGCATGTGCGACCGAAAAGAATTTTACCTAATGCTGGAACTGCGTGGCAATGCTTCTTTCTTTATCATCAGACCAAATTTGATTCCACATCTAGGAGGTAATCATTACGTTTTGATAACTGCGAACTATCACACTAGTATCACAATTGCCCCAGCATCTTCCACTGCCACGGTTTAAATATCAGTGCGAACTGGATTTCACGCCCTCTTCTGATAAAAAGGGCAAACCGCGATTCAGGGGAGAGAAAAAGTCAAGTGTTGGTTCATTGTGGCAGTTAAACCTGTTAATTAGTGTAATTATTATCTGGTGGGAGTCTAGACACGGAGCTGTTGAAATGTGATTTTGGCGACGTCGACTCGGCAAAGTATAACGATTAGTTCGGGAATTTCCTCGGTGCTCTTTGTCTGTTAATGCAAGGACTTAGGGTTAGATCGATTCAACGAGCTCGTTCACTATCGATCGACTTAATTAGCTCCTGATGAATCCGCTCTCCTGTTTAATTGGCTTAGATAAATACTTCACTGACTGAGGGAGTGATTTGCTGCATGAGGGTTTTTTACGGATTAAAATGGGTAAAACCTTTATTCGTGATCATGGTGTTTGAATGAAGGTAAAGTGATTGACGGAAAAAAGTGCTTGTGGACTGGCAGTGTGGTTGATCAGTGTTGTGCAATGTGTATGTAACTAGGTTAATACATGAATGAATAAATGAAAAAAAAGTATACATATTACTACACACCCACACACACTGATAAGTATGATACCTCAAGTAGGAAGCTGTTTACAATTTTGATTCAAACCTAATTTTATATCCAAAGTCACATAATATCACATTTTCCAGTTACAACAACAAATCAATGTACTACAAAATATCAAATAAAGGAATATATAATCATTATATGATAAATTATATGATAAAGAATATTAAAAAGACAAACATACCGTTATCTGAAATAGACTCAATAATTTATAGGAAAAAAAGGCCTCGTAAAAGACAAGATTGTAGAGATGTGGGCCACTCGATTAATTGAACTTACAATAGAAAGTAAAGAAACGGAAGCACAAAGAGGCGCATATACACACCGGCACACAGACACGGGGGTGGGGGGGGGGGGGGGGGAACAGAGACAGGAAAGACAGTTATACGGTAGAGACACTGGGAAGGGGCAGTTTAGTGCAGTATACGGCACTGGGTCAGTTTAATTAAGAAAGGACTAGTAGAGAGGGTATCCACTGGCATGGGCATGGTAATTGCATGATATCAAATGAATTATGCAAATAAATTGCTAAGAATAAAAACATAATTCAAATATTATGCTAGAAGAACCAAATAAAATGTCTTTAAATTCAGCAGTGTTCAGCAAGACTTGAGGCATTTTTTCTAGTTCATCCAATTATTAATTGCACAAAATTAGGTCCCGTATAAACGAAATGTATTCCGTGCGCGAATAATGCGGAGTAAAGGTTAAAGGATTACATAGTTTTTTTTTTGCATATTTTGTGTGTGTGTGTGTGTGTGACATGACAAAATAATGCATAATATATAATGTATGATGTATAAATGATTCCCTGTGAAAACCTATAAATATGTTCATAAAACATTGCTTCTGTAAAATATTGTAATTCGAATACGTTATATAATTTATATTGTTGAAACGACTGGCCTCGTCTAGACTGCACGCTACTGTAGTTTTTTTTTTTTTTACCAACATTTTATTTTGTTCTTTATCTATTGACTATTTTGATTATATATTGACAATGTTTATTATGTTACTGTTTGGTGAATAAATTTCGTTTCACTTCATTTTTAAATTCTTAGGAAAATGATATGAAAGAGCATCCAATTCTAAGAGGAATTCAAAGTTTATTTAATGAAAATTGGTTTTGAAATGGCTGAGATATCCAAAACAAAGCAATCCTGCCTAATAAAAGATGGGACCCACCTTTTATTTGAATCGCTTTGCTTTACTTTGTTTTTGGATGTTTCGGCCATTTCAAAACCAATTTTAATATATTCTAGACATAATTTTTGAATAAGCTGGTCTGTTTATGGAAACTGAATTCTACACGCATTACCTTCCGAACAAAAGGAACTATGTAAGACAGTCAATGATAGATGTCATGGATGGACCCACTCCTCTTCAGTCAGACTATATCAGACAGAACCTACGCTTATCACACGACACTGTGGAGTATGCTGCAGAGGACGCCACCATAAGACGAGATAGAGCAATAGAGATTGGCTCTATTATTTATGTGAAACTCATCTCCATTTAAATTCATTTCATTTCAATCTATTCCATTTTCAACAACAGTATATACAATGTGACATTTGCATCTACGAGCAAAATCAATGAAGATCATTTTTTTTTACAATAAAAACAAAACATATTTTAAAGAAATGCATTATAGGCAAACTGTATAATGTACATCGCATCAAGGAAAGTTGTCGCGTATGGAGGGAACGGCTAAAAAGCCTAGTTGTAAAATGCAGTCCCCTCTTCTCCACTGATTCCTTGCAATTCTCACTAGATTCATATCTTACTGAATCATATGAAATATTTTGACAAGATATGATATAGATATGCTATATAAGTTTACCAATCAAAGCAATATCTTTTCCCATATTTTGAATACTAAGTCATCAGCGCCTGTGATTATAGTATTATACAACATACCCTTCAATAATACATACAATATTATCATGATATGTGTGGAGATGAGACTTTGCTCAGCGGCAGCATGCCTTTCTATCTTGCATTTTCACAATAATGATTATGATAATTTTATAAACCTCATGGCCCTCACTCATGGTAGATTTTAGTGCAACTGATCACTGTACGTCGCTAGCAAAACTAAATAAACCAATAAACCCATAAATGCAGGGAAAATTCTTTCATGGGGACTGGATTAGATGATATCTATCTTGTCATCAGGTTGGCTATCAGTAATGTTATGTCGGAAGGAGATTTATGTTGGACACACGACAGTCGTTCTTTAAATTTCATAACTTTCGACCTCATAGAATGCTTGGTTTAATATACCGAATCTTAACCACATCACACAAAGTGCGGTTGAGGGTAACAGCTTTTTAGCTTACAATTTGCTTTTAGTAATCAACCATATTGTAAAAAATTACAATATGGTTGATGTACAAATTTGCCAGTTTCAGTAGCGATGAGAAGAATCATATTTTTTGTTTTCATGATAATAGTGTGTGAGTTTGTGTGTGTATTTGTGCTTAATGGTTTGCATGTGTGCATATGAATTGATATTAGTATGAAATGCGTTTTTTTTTTTCTAATTGAGATGTAGCAGTTCCATTCGTCATATCTATATGATTCCGTATAAACTTTGTTTTTGTTTCATTTCTTTGCTATCATGCAATATTATTTTCTCTCTTTCGGGCATTTCTTCTTTACGAGATACCGCAAACGCGTTATCAGATTCGCAGCCAAATTAAGAAGAAAAAGATGGCAAGCCTGTGGCAAAACAAAACAGAGCCTATGACACGACAAAATTATATGAAACAAGTGTTATAAATGAATCTCACAACGTGATCGAACTCACATATTTCTCGCTTTGATGTTCCCGTGCTTGGAGAAAGTGTATCGCTCACCAGGCAACAGTGAGCCAAATCTTTCGAAAATTATTTTTCAGTGACAAAGTAAAGCTGTAGAAACGTGCGCGAAGAAACGACGAAATGCAACCGAGATTATGATCTTGCCCAAATACGCTGAGCGTGAGACTGCATTGTGTGCATGCAGTGCGGCCCAAAGCTGTGCAATGATTTTTCTCGGTTGTATTGATAACGCAGATTCTCACATCTGATGACTTTAATTTTCGCCGTTGCCATGGCAATGGTTCAGTGGGAACACGTGCTTTTCACCTTGACTAGAGACAGGGCATACTCACATTCAGTGTTATTATTCTACACACTTTTCTAGCCTATTATGACCATTGGATACGGAAATTCATTCAATCAGTTTCTTATAGAGTCCCAGTATGCGCATCATCGATTTTCTTCTTTTTTATCGAAACGGCTCTCCAATACGATAACATTTTACCATCTTGGTCTGACACTATGATAATGCTTCATGAACGAATATTGTCATGAATGGTATATGGTCAAATCGCAGCAATTTGTCCTTCAATATTTCATCGAAAACAGCTGTGTCATACCCTCTTGTGATTTTGACGACATCCATGCAATGAATTGGCGGCAGTTGTATAATAGCATTATCAATGACTCTTTAATATAATTCTGCTGGAAAGTGGAACAAGAGATATAGCTGAATTGAAATAATCTTTACAATCATTTCTGGGCCAAGTCCAATTAAAAATGATAAAAAAACAACCCAATGATAACTTGCACTAATAAGATTTGATGAGGTTACAAGAAGAAATAATTACGAAAACTGATTGACTACTTAAATGACAATAACCACCCACCCGCATTCCATCAATATGATGTAATGTTTACGTCATTTAAATGTTAATCTTCTGATTTGCTTTGGGGTATTATACAAATCTAACAGACGGGGGGGGGGGGGGGAGCAGGGGATCCGTACACCAAAAAATAGAATGTGTTAAGTGGGGACCAACTTATGCATTGCATTGCCAATATCATTTGTAAATATGCTTGCTGCTGAATTTAAGCCCTAAAAATTGACACCATGATCATGATGATCACTATGGATTTGTACATGTCCCTTCTTTGTCTATGCGTTTGGATGCATTCTCATTTAATTTGTTGGGTCTGCGATTTAGTAAGAAAAGGACAGGAGTCACAAATTTGATCGGAAAAGATGAGCAAAAACAAGTGGGATGAAAAGGAAAAGGAAATAGTCTTTTTCTCTCACAAAGTGATTCCAACATTAGCTTAGCAGGCCAAAGGAGGTACTTGATAAAGGGGAATATAGAATATATCATTTTAGGAGAGCATTATATCTTCCTTTGCCATATACCACTGTGGGCTCTTATGTAGAGCAATGGACGTTTTATTCATGTAGCATACATTGCAGTAGTCGTGCTATAGCTTGCTACTGCCAAATGGCGTGTACCACGGGTGGATCGCGGATCAGTTTTCAGCTGCATAGGGTGTTAATCAGATCATAGTGGCGGAAAATGGGATCACTCCGCTCACCCATCTCGCCTATAAAATGCCATTCAACGATGGCATAATATCGGGAGAGATATGCAAATTATGGAAGATGTTGTTGGTCATTTAATTGCCCGGAGCCAAGAAGTCGTAATGACGAAATTAGATTTGAAGCTTCTTTCGCTAAGATGGTTTCGACACTTTTTGATAGCCGTGTAATCGACGGGCAGTTACTCTCAAATCCATTTTTTTTTTCGATGCGGGGTGAAGGGGAAAGAGATTCAAAAGACTTGCCCAGCGCCGCTCTGAGACTAAGCGTATACAGCTTCGCCGGCTTGTTAGTCCTCACGTTCGCCGTAACTTCCCCGTTGAGTCTTGTGAACACATGGCCTTGTATCGCTGGGTTGGTACAAGCGCGTCTCGGAAGAATCGCGTCACATTCGGTTTCACATTAAAACCCCTGCCTCTCGCAAATTGGTCGGACATTATTGGATTACGCACGGATTTGCTTTTAGAAGGAAGCGATATCCCAAAACTGCCGTCTTCGGGTCAATTAGGCAAATTGAAAAAAAAAAAAGAGGAAGGAGGAAATAAAAATACGCTGGCAAATATGACGAGAAAGTAAAAAGTAGATTCCTGCCTTCCGTCATACACATTGAATGTATAATAAGTAAGAATTACCATTACACACACACACACACACACACACACACACACACACGTATATAGGGGCTTGTTGTGAAGACGTGCGTGTGGGGGCGTGAGTGTGTGTTAAACACATTCCGGTGAAATATGGTTACATAATGTTTATGTAATCAAGTGGGATATAATGCATATTATGGTCTATAGTGCATACTAGTAAAAGAATTGTTCTGTTAGAAATGCTTAGTTGTTTCGACTTCTAAATGATTTACTGTCACTGTGAATGTTAAGAGAGAGAGAGATTATAGCAGTAAAATACTGCAAAATGATGTTGATTTTGTCTTCAACTACATTCATTTTTGTCTTTTGTACTCAGAACAGATTGTTTTTAATCATAATGTATGATTTGAGAATGAAATCAATAAAGATCAAGGGGAAAAGTGTTAGTGTTAGTGTGTGTGTGTGTGTGTGTTGTTGTTGTTGATGTGTATATAAGCGGTAAGTGTAAGTATGCATGCATTTACTTCATGTTTTTTTTTTTTGGGGGGGGGGGGTTTATTTGACAGCTTGGAAAATACTATAATTTTGTTGAAGTATGTCTTAACTCAATCTTAAGTAAGGGCAAACTTTAAAACTAACGCTAATCTGAATCACGCTTGCACACAAACGTTCTTTAGCTCCAGTTTGGTGGTTTATAAAGGCTACGTATATTTGGCCCCATTAGACGTTTTCTCAGGACTTTAGACCGTGACTCCTCTCGAGAATGAGAACACGGGCAATATTCGACTAGAAGTTCATAGAATTGAGACAGGGACCGTGAATTTCTGAGGGCATAGCGCTCTAGTGTTACATGAGTATCTCCCAAAGATGAGGACATGTCGTGAATGGAGGCGGGGAAGGGGATGCAGAGCTCAGTTAACATGGCAACGAAAGACAACATGCCGACCCGTCGCTCAAGTGGCGCTACGGCACACTGCGATATATTCAATGGGACGGAAAATTGATTACCAATAGATATCATGTATCTAGGGCTGAGTAAACGGAGCCCTCTATGTCAACTCCGGATCGTGGTTTGGCAGTACTGATTGATTGTCGGCCTGCCATGCCAGCGACTTAATTAAAGCCATCTTCATTTCTAACTTGTCCAGATCGCATCGTTAGGGTCAAATCGCCTGACGCTTGCTTAACTTCACCATTTTTGTCCCCTTTTATTCCCCTTTTCAATTAATGACTCTGGTATGGTTTATCTCTGCGACGACCGAATCTTCCTCGTTCGTGCTGGTAGGCAGCCCGCCGCGGATACCCTACCGAAGGGACATGGTCTACGCGGAGTTGAGGGAGCTTGTGAGCACGTCTTGACGTTCACCCTTTCTGTTTACCGAGGGAACTGAACAAACCCACTGCGAAAAGAGGCGGCTGATTTTTATTAATATCCCATCGCACTGTGTCAGCCTCGTCCCGTCTCCGAGCACTCTCCCCTCGTCACTCCTCTCGCCCTTTTTACACTGACTCGAGATTGTGATAGGGCAGACAAAAACGAAGGGGGAGAGTTTAAAGACGGTTTATTTGGAGGGCAATCAACGGCTCGTTTCCATCAATTTCCTGTCCGTTGGTACAACAAAAACTAGCGAAATGACGCTGAAGAGGGCATGCGTGCACAGTCATATCCCCAGCGCTCATGTCTCGATACTGAATACCACCACGACCATGAGATTGTTTAACTTCTTTTCACTCGGACTTTCTTTTTTCTCCCCCTCCTCCAATATTGCCATCACGTGGCAAATTTCCTAAGAGCAACAACAAGAAATGCACAGGAGAAAATGGCTCAACATAAGCCAGAAACTCATGAAACGCATTGAAGTCCTTCGAAACGCTCTCTCGTGTTATTGTCTCATGCATAAATCCGAAAATCTTATAGATCCTAAGACAGTCTGGCCTCGTCTTTCATAAGACTCATGATAGAATGAAGAAGGAGAAGGAGGAGGAGGAGGATGAGGAGGAAGAAGAAGAAGAAGAAGAAAGAAGAGTGTAGGAGGAGTTGGAGGAGGAGGAGAAGAAGAAGAGAAGGAGGAGGAGCAGTATAGGAGGAGGAAGAGGAGGAGCAGAGGAGAAGGAGGATTAGGAGAGAGGAGAAGGAGGATTAGAAGAGATAGAGGGAGGGAGGGAGAGGAGAGAGAGTAGAGAGAGAGGAGGTGGACTTACACAAAATATGACGCAGGCATTGCGTCACTATTCACCAGTGAACGTGACAGTATGACAGTATGTTTTATTCTAAAACAATACAATGTATGATTCAGAAACTACAGAAGATATTTTCATTTTAAAGTACCAATGAAATGGATGAATCAAATTAAGTGTAATTATTCTAGTCTGATATTTTATTCATCTTGGATTAATGTAGGGCCTACAGCATACATATATGGCGGACAGTGAGTTAATAGATTCAATGCATTTTCACAAACTAGCGTACATTTGTGTATACGGTAATGCATTTCAAATAACGTATATCAAAGTTCCATGGTTGTCTGAAACGAAAAACGTCATCTTATTCTTTTTCACAATGCAAAAATAGAGCACTACGACATCAGCTGGCATCGCATGACAAAAAATATCATTTATTAAGAACTTTCTAGTCTTCTATTTTGGACAATGATTTGCGACCTTTTTTCCCAAAATATGAGTCAGATGTATTTTGTCTGCAGAAACTTAAGCCTTCACGTGCCCATGCACCTGGTGCAACCTATGCGTTAGCATGAAATAAACTGTTATTGGTTAATCCTCTACCGAGACTCGACTTTAGTTGCGCGAAGTTAATGTGATGTAGGCGTAACAATACACACAGCTGTCGTTAACGTCAAGTGTTAGAGAAGGGAATATGAGTGGGTATCACATCATCTGTGATCACTGTCGAAGGATCTGGATGTAAGCGTTCACCTTAATTATAATTCTGTCCGCATGTTTGTGTATTACAATGTATATCATTTTGATAAACGTCATACAGTCTGTATGCATCTATTAGTAGTAATACTATGATGATTGACAGTATTTTTTTTTGCGTTATAAAGCATTAGTTGAGAATGCCAGGACCAAGATTTAAACTTGTTTTTCCTGATCAGGTGTGTTTTTTTTTTCACTAACCACCGACCTATGAGGTCCACTTTTAATGTCAAATTACATAAATCTATATCACCAAGAAAATAATGCATGTTTACACTTTAAATGATTTTCATACAAATGTCTTTCCAAGAAAGTCATTGTTATTCATAGCATGACGATGTTTGGTTTCTTCACATAAATTTGATTTGATTTTTGATTTGATTTGAAATCATTTCTATTTTGTGTTCACAAAGGCAAGGAACAAACATAACTGAGTTACAATGATTATTATTATTATTGCTATTATTTTGACCGTTTTTATTTACAAAAGTAATCGGAACAATAATACTAATAGCAACACTTGCAACGAGTAATAGTAGTCATAAGAACCAAAGTTGAGGAGTCCAAATCAAAATCGCAGCTTGTATTTGTCCCCCCCCCCAAAAAAAAAAAAAAAAAAATCACATCATAGTGAGATACATAATAAGTACAAGCATGCAGTTGATATGCATAATGCATGATAGGTCTAACAGCTATGCTAAGGATTAAAAACCATTGGTGGAGTATTTGTAATGGCTGTACTATAACTTTTCACAATATTTCTATACTTCACCGAAGTTGTGATTTGCTAGCATTTTCTTTGCACTATTTCTGATCTGCTCTTGCACGGTGTGCAAGGGACAGCATATTATATACTTACACCACAAAGTCCTTTCTCTCTTTCGTTCGTTCATTTGTCCCCCTTCATAGAAGTTGAAGCCTATCATTAGAGACATTACTAGATCAGATCAGCAGTGCATTTCAGAGTTTTATCATCGTACCATTATATCAATTTTGTTTTGAGAAGCGTAATTTGGTTTTTCAAGGGGCTACCGCGTCAGTTTTCTCCCATCAATGCCATGGATATAACACGTCACCTGTTGTATGTTCCAGACGGAGGAAGCGAGGTGGTATTTGCACAGAGAATGGAAGGAATAATTATTCTACAATCACCCACTCCCTTTTTATAATCAATCTGAAGTGTCTGCCAGTGGCAATTTATATCCCATTCTAAACGTTCATCATAATTATTTTCTGTCAAAAATATCGACTCTGGTTAAAGCTCTACAAAGAGCAGGGGCGTCTGTGGCGATTGGAAATCCTCTTCGCGCTATTTCACCTCAAGTGTCGACTTGAGAGCGGTTTTATCGAAGTGAGGCGTGGGATCTGTGGCTGTTCGAGGGCCCACGTTAGAATTTAACTTTGTCGCGAGTGCTAAGTGGCAGATAATGGGAAATTTATCACCGACTGTGTGAACGATATCCGCTGCATTAGGCTGCTGTTCTCGAAAAATTGAAAAATTATAGACCTGATGGCATCAAATAGGCCTTTTAAAAGGCATGTGTGTTTTATGAGTGCGATGCGTCTGGAGGAGAAACGCTTTACCTATTATTATTATTATTATTATCATTTTTATAGTTATTATTGTTGTTGTTGTTGTTGTTAGTATTATTAATAGTATTATCATTATCATTATTATTATTGCTATCATTATGTCAGTCATTAATCTAAGTCATCATCGTCATTCTCTAGTTACATCTTGTATCAATTCATAAACCTTTTTGTCCATGAAAGCGGGGATCGAGTTGGAGGATTTTAGTCAGACTCTGTAATCACCATCGTAGAGGGCTTGAGAAGACGATCAAAAACGAAAGGGTGGACGTGGCGCAGAACTGTGTTCTGTGGGACGTGGACATTATTGTAATAATAAACAAGTATTTTAAGATTTCATAAACTACATACATAGAATGTAAATTTATGAATGAATTTAAAAAAGTTAGCAAATGAGTCAGTATAAAGTGAATATTTACAAATAATGTGCTACTGACAACAGTAGTTGCCTAACAGTCGGTACATCTTATTTAAATAGGAGCCTAGGTTAAAATACAATTTGATTTAGCAAATTACAGCTGTATCAAAACGAATAAATCAATCACAGTGGATTGTAGAATACACCATCAGTATTTAAGTTTGCAAATGGTAATCTATCATGTCGTTATGGATTACCTTAGTCTGTAACCACTCATCCACCCCATTGTATTGCATCATACATGTGCGACAGAAGATGGATATTAGAGCATAATATTCTTGAATACAATCAGTAAGATCTTACCTGATATTTGTTCTCTATTTGGACCAAAGTGCCTATGGGTTAACTCCGAATTGGCTTATTATCTTTCATCAAATTCACTTAAATTTATACACGGTCTGGTACGGCAGACTAGTAAACAAGGAAGTTTGAGCCACTCCTTGACCAGCAATCCCACAATTCCACTTCTAAATACGGAAGTTTGGCATCTCACCGAGGATTTTGGCTAAAAAATTGCCAAAATGTCGACACTTGAACTATTATTTGAGAATGAAATCCCTGCAGGGAGGCAGGCCCTGCAGGATAGTCACCACAATCTTCAAGATGTAGCAAATTATTGCGAGGACAACTATCTAAAGGTAAATCATCAGTACTCTTCCTTTGTGAACCCTATATTGTAGTCCCACCCGTTATCTTTTGAGTATTGTGTGACACAGTTGAACTGCGCTGTGTACCCAACTCAGCCAACTGGAGTTCTACACGGCCAGGGAGGGATGGTTTTACCGAAACCATACCATTGTACCGGAACTGAAAGACGGTTTCGGCTGTGTGCTGATTTCTAATCCTCCATTATACTGTAAAAGGCTAGATTTTCATGACGGCTTGGAACAATCGATGTGTTTCCGCTCCGTAACTTTGACTACAAATGGCATTGATAACAATAACCATAGAAAAAGTAAAAGGGCCAGGGTTGGCAGGGCAAAATGAGCCAATGAAGAATGCGGATTGACAACCAAGGTACCAACTTCCTTGGCCAGACCAGAGACAGAAATGCAATTTGAGTATGCTCTTTCCCTTTTGCTGCTTGGCAGTCGCGGGGCTATCGGGGGCTGTGCACAGTTGTTTGACTTCGAAATGGCTTAAAAAGTCATATTGTAGTGACAAGTTTATGAGAATGGCATTCTTACACATCCGGACCCGGATCCCATCTTTCAGCTCCTGACAAAATGTCATTATGATCCAGTTTTGGTCACACATGATAATTGAAATGATCAATGACATTGAGGTCTAGATAGTCTACATGTATTTCTACTGCCAGTTGCATACACAGACACTTCCTGTTCGAGAAATAGCATTAGAGTAACGAGCCCATGATTGGTACAGTGCCATGATTGGTACAGCATAGTATTCTCTGACACATTGAAGCTAATAAATAATTCATAGCCTTGTATGGATGTCATGTTTGAAAGATGCAGCCTGTTACCTCTTAAAATTCACAGTAAACAGGGCAGCAAAGACCAGCAAGGCAGTAAAGCTTCACAACAAGTTTTTGCTCTTCATGACCTTTGCCAAACTAGATTTCAAGCTGGAAATTAGCAAGTGAGTTAAGAGGCAGTCCACATTTTGGACTGCTATTTACCAGTTGTTGTTGGGCCCTGAATGGTGAATAGTCATCTCTTGTGCAAGTGAAGTTGGTCATGATGTTCAGTCAACAGCAGCCAAATTACAAATGACTAGTGAGCTCACAAAGATGTGTATGTAATTAATGTCAGCCTTGCCTCCAGACAGCGCCGTGTCATGATTGGTATAGCTACATGATTTTTATGGGTGATAATGTTGAAGTGTGCAAATGAATGAAATTGTATTACAGCGCATACAAATCATGTGTTTGTACCAATCAAGGACACGCTGTGCCAAACATGGCACCAAAGAAGGTATCATAAAAACCAACTTTTTTGCAAAATTTCTTATATAATTTTTGTATCTTAAATATGCATTTAGAATGTCATTATATTGATACACAATGTTCCACTTTACACTCAAGACTTCATCTATTTTGGGACTATAGCACGAAAACCCTTACATGTAAGTGTACCAAACCTGGGCACGTTACTCTATAAACAAATACTGAATGTTTATTTCCCTGGGCACTGTTTCAACCTTTGCTAGAGATGTTTTCAGCAGCTGCTGTCAGGGGACTGAGTCTATCTCTGAGGCCTCACTAGATTAAAATTTCACTGAATGTATAACAGTGATACAACTTAAGCTTAGCTTTGGACTAAACCAAGGGTTTTGCCGAGTTATTAGTTGTCAGAGCCAGTTGTACTTCTCATGACTACCCATGTTAGAAATCATGATGTGCCTTGTGCCAAAAGTTTGGCTCTTCATATAGCCCAACCAGACAGTGTCTGACATGCTTCCATACACTTTTAAAGGACGACCCTCAACACAGCTTCAAAACTGTTCAAAATGTCTACATTCTGCCATGAATTTTACATTATACTCACATAGACAATGCAGGTGAATGGGATGGGCAAATGTGACAGGCTGTAATTGCTTAGAAATCTGTGTCAGATTTTTAAACTGTCAAAAAAAAGTTGCCACAGCAGTCATAGTGCTGATGAGAAACCTACTGTAGAATGCCATAGTAAAACAGAATGAACTGAACAAAACATGACAGCATGTACTGGGCCATAACAAAACTGGGAGGCAGTCCATCGTGGGACACGATGGGAAATATGTGTGGTCTGGCATGTTCAGACGCTGTGAAAACAGCTTTTGATAGCTACATGTACATGTTAACTGAAACGAGGGCTTGAATGAACAAGACTACTGAGGGAGGGAAAAAAAAGGAGAACATCCCACCTACGCACGACACTCTATGTTTCAGGCAAACTGGGTTGCCTTGGCTGCTGGGAACATGGTGTAAATGTAGCATACAGCGTAACCACAAAGCCTGACCATCGCTTCACTTATTCAAAATAATGGCTTTGACATGAATGGCAAGTGCTCTGTAAGGAGCTTGCCGTGTGTGTTAAAAGTTTTGCACGGACCTTGTACTACGTGTACTGCAGCGCGCACAGCAGCCATTTGCAATGACCCTTCCGATGGCATGATAAGTGATTACTGTGCGGAAAAAAGTGAAGCATTAAATCTTCATTTTTGGTAAGGTGTAAGTTGTGTATGTCATCAATATCGATAACACCAATCCTTAGCTTAGGTATTACATAGTGGGTCTAAGGTAACAAATATGATGTGATAAATTCAAACTCAGTGTCCTTGTACAGAGTAGACTGGTGTTTTAGACCCTGTTTATACAGCCCTGTCATGACTTCTGTACCGCAACAGGGCTGTGTATACTGTTAATAGGCTTCTCAAAACGTTCAGGGTTACACTATATGGGGTGTCAGTGTTATCTTGTTGGAAATATATGATGTTGAAGAATTCAATGATAAATTCTGTTTCCCATTTCTTGACTTGAGCATCTACAATGTCACATAGTTGGTCAACACCTAGTATTATACATTGTATGCTGTAAACTTTGGTAAATAATACAAAACTGGAGTACTGGGAGATGTGAAATTTTGATGAAGTAAAATATATTAGCATATCATGTACTGTTCCACCCAATACACCTCTCAGTTTGTTGGCTTTTTTGTTTTTTCCCCTACAATTTCAAAAAAATTGAATGAGGTGTTAGGAATTTAGTATACACTAGTATATAATATCTTAAGTACACTGTATTAGATATGATGCACAATGGTGAACACACAAGCTGGTACAATTTGTACAGTAAAGTCAAAATTTGCATTTTGCAAGAAAATGTTTACGACCTCCTTAATGCTGACATGACCAATGCAGTGTAAGCTAGCCAGCCGTCTTCATCTACTTTTAAGACTGTGCTTTTTACCTCTGTATTTACACCATGCCATTACTGACTACAGGCTACCGACAAGAGGAGAGCCCTCGAGGAGACCAAGAACTTCACCACCCAGTCTCTGGCAAGTGTGGCATACCAGATCAACACGCTGGCCACCAGTATGCTCCAGATGTTGGACCTCCAGGCCACGCAGCTGGCCAACATGGAATCCAGCATCAATCACATAGCGCAGGTTTGTTTGGAGAGAGAGAGCTGTTGTGTCATTGTATCTCTGTGTCATGGTTCTGTTCTTCTCCCTTTTACATCATTCATTCCATGGTAAAGTCTAGCCAGAAGCTTACTGTATACGCCGAATATTTCACGAGGTTTTTATTTTCGCGAATTTCGCGAGTCAGTTGCTATTCGCGAAATTAAAAACACGCGAAAATATTGACTCTAATGCCGATATGAATGTGACGTACGCATATAAATTCTCCGTTCAGTACAGGACTCCACAATCGCGAATTCAACCACTCGCGAAATTGTCGTGAAGTCCCTATTCGCGAAAATTTAGACTCGCGAAATATATGGCGTATACAGTACTTATAAAGGCGCACACAGTAGTCCCGGTAGTGTAGAGGGCGCTGTTGAATGATAGTGCCGATCACCGTTAACATTGATACGAAGATTGCCGAAGTTGAGCTGTCATCAAGAGTAAAACATGTAGGTGTTGCTAGGTAACATTGCCTTCATTGTCTTCTCTGCGCATCATGCAGTCTGTAGTAATGCCAGGGTGCGTGCATATCTGTGCTTCTTAGTATGACATCACAAAAGAAGTTTGCCAAAGCTGTCATCCCCCTCAGCCGAATCATGAGCCGAACTGTGATCGGACCACTGACTACAGTGGATCGGACTTCTTCGGACTCTGGGAAATGGGTCAAAGCGTAAGTGCTAAAGAGGAGTCGATAGCATAGGTCTCTATAGGAAACTTGCGCTGTGCGCCTGCGTACGCATTCGACTAAACCACTGGGACCATGTGCCTTTAAAGGGATAGTACAGTATTGGTGGAGATGAGAATTGGGCTTTTAAATTTTTGCGAGATACCAAGAAAACACTTATGATATAGCACAGAGCATACCATTTTAAAAGGAATTCAAAATTTATTTGATGAAAATCGGGTTTGGAATAACTGAAACATCCAAAAACAAAGTAAAACAAAGCGATCGTTACAAAGTGTGGGTCCCACACTTTATTAGAATCACTCTTTTTTGGATATCTCAGCCATTTCAAAACCAATTTTTATCAAATAAACGTTGAATTCCTCATAGAATTACATGCTCTTTCATATTTTATAAGAGATTTCTCATTATCTCATCTAAAAATGTTAGAAACCTGAAATTAGGTCTCAACCAGAACTGTACAATCCCTTTAAGCAGGGCTTGATATGAATGGTGGCCCAGGGCCACAAAAAAATTGATGGTTCGAGCACCTAAGATCCAAAATGGATTGTTATGTTTCCGTTTATTCTGGGCCACTACACTTCTTTTTAGGGCCACCAAGATTTCAGATTTAAAGATCTTAGTGGCCCAAACAGGTCACCAAAGAAACAGTTAAAGTGTCCAGCCCCGCTGTAGGTACACTTTTTTTTCTCTCTCGCTCTCTTTCTTGGCTTACCTGAAATTGTGCTATGCTCAAGGAAGCATTTTTTCCTTCTTTTTATTTTAAAGGTCCTCGTATGAAGATCTTTTTTTTTATCTGTGTGGATGTTGCCATTAAGTATGCAGTCATTTTATTCCCCTGTTGTTTATAATTTGCAGGTGTAAATCAGTAGAATGGATAAAGTAGCAGAAGAGACAGTATATGTTCTGACAGGTTTTTTTTTTTTACATCTGATTGTACTGGCATTAAAACACAACAAATTATACTTTCATATCATGGTAAATTCTAAACAAAACAGGGCAGTAATTGATGAATGATTTCAGTCTGTATTTATAGCAACATAGACTTACAGTATTTCTCAGGGGCAATGTATTAATCCGTATAAACTTGAGCATGTTATGTTTCTTGAGTGTGGTTATCAACAGATTCTTTTTTTCTTGTTTTGTCTTCCCCTCTGTCTTCCTCTTCTTCCTTCTCTCTCTCCCTCTTTCCAAATGTAATGCCATTGCAGAACGTAGCCATCCACAAGGAAAAAGTTGCCCGAAGGGAAATAGGCGTGTTAACCACCAACAAGAACTGTCCTCGCACACACAAGGTCATCACGCCAGCCAACCCAGAGAAGCAAATGAAGTACAAGTCCACCCCCATTGACTACAGTGTCCTGGATGACATTGGCCATGGTCTTAAACTCAGCTCTCCATCCACAGGTTCAGGTAGATCTCGCACTGACTCACAAGTGAGCACCTCCACATCTAACAGCGGTGGGGCATATGAGGCACTTCCGATTTACCAGCCGGGAACTGTGCCAGAATCACAGTACTCCAGCACACGGCGCAAGATTCCCAACCACCCACCAGTGGCACCCATGGTGCCTCCACAGTATATGTCCATTGGTAGAGTTGGTCCTCGTGACCCTGCCCAGGGAGCACCAACTAGGGACAGGCAGCCTCTTCCAGCCTACATGCAGGCAGCACCAGGGCCCGCGGCACCTCCGGCTCCTCCCGGACCAGGGATGCCTGGGGCACCACCGCCACCTCCAAACATGCCTATGGGCAACATGCCACCAGGCCACATGCCACCAGGCATGGCACCAGGAATGGCACCAGGCATGGCACCGGGCATGGCACCGGGCATGGCACCTGGTGCACCTCCACCACCACCCCCCGGCATGGAGCCGCAACCTCCACACATGGGCCCCCCTGCACCCCCAGCACCCCCCATGGGAAGTATGATCCCACCTGCACCTGCACCAGCACCTCCTCCTCCCCCCTCTCAGCCAGAGCAGCCTCAGCCACCAATGGACTTTGCTTCTCAGCTGAGCCAAGCTATTAGCCATGGCCCAGCAAGTGGCATGGACCAGCAGCGTAACTCAATTAACCCTTATGGTGAGATTGGCCTCCCCCCTCCACCTGCAGACATAGGAGGTATGTATCAGACTTCAATCTAACTCTGGCCATTATGATGTAGCTTTAATACAAAAAGACTTTTTAATATGGATCTCCAGTTATCATTGTATGCAGTTGTATGCATCATAATGTATCCATAGGAAATTTCTCATTATACCCCCGCCACATGTAGTGTGAAGGGGGTATATAGGAATCACCGTGATGTTGGTCGGGCGGGGGGTCGGGCGGTCGGTCTGTTGCAAAATCTTGCGTTGCGAACTCCTCCTACAGTCTTGAAGCAATTTAAATGAAACTTAGGGTAAATGATGATATTGAGGTATAGATGTGCAAGACATGTTTTTTGTGTTTGTCGGACAATGCGTTGCCATGGTAACCATAATTTTACCAAAACCTTGTGGATTGAATAACTTCCATAGTATTTAAGCATTCAATTTCAAAATTGGTTTCTATGATGATCTATAGGTGTAGTTATGCAAGACACTCTTTGTGTTTGTACTTGACAAAGCGTTGCCATGGTAACCGCATGTTTTCTTCGAAATCTTGTGGAGTGAACAACTTCCACAGTTTTTAAGCAATTGAAATCAAATTTGGTAGGCATTATGGCCTTGAGGCATAGATGTGGAACACATAATTTTTGTATTTGTCGGACAAAAGCGTTGCTATGGTAACCATAATTTTACCAAAACCTTGTGGATTGAATAACTTCCACATCAATCAAGCAATTAAGGTCAAATTTAGTATGTATGATGATCGGGAGGTGTAGTTATGCAAGACACCAATGTGTTCATATAAGAAAAATGTGTTGCCATGGTAACCACTCATTTTTGTATCAAATTGAACCATTTAATCTATGAAGGTGAAATTTGGTGTGTATGATGGTCTTTCAGTGTAGATATGCAAAATTTCCCTTGTGTTTGTATCAGACGATGCATTGCCATGGTAACCACACTTTTTACCCAAACCTTGTGGAACTCAGTGTCAACTCTGTAATTGTACAGTAAACTGAAATTATTCTGTTTCCAATTCGACAAGTGCACAAACTTGGTATTAAAGTCATTGCCCTCATGGCATCACATACTATAAAGCGACACTAGGGGTGGGGGTATTAATCACCTTCAGTGATAATTCTAGTTTAATACAGTGAAAATGGAATGTGGTATTGTTTTGGTAATTAAATGTTACAAACGCAACTAGAAAAGCACTCTGAGAGCACAGACCTCCGCCAAGCAACTACTTTCCACCGATGATCTTGCTCTTCCCAAAGAGATTTTCCTCCTCTCCACAAGTGGGGAAAAGCTCTTTGAGCTCTTCCATAGAGATCAATGATTTCCACACCCATAGGTACATGTATACATGCTGAAAATCGCCCGATTTCCCAATATACTGTAGAAGCCTTTGTTACGTCATAAACCCTCAGCTGAGCGGCGCACCTCGCCAAGCTGCAGAAACTGGAGCATGCACTTTAGTGCGCATTTGAAAACCTCAAAAATATGCAGCTTGAACTCCGAAGTTCATTGATCCTACCTGTCAAAATATCAAAAATCCTTCATAAATTCCCCAAAAATTCTCAGATCACTACCAAAATTTAATTGTTTATTACTTGTGTCATTCTCAATCTTTCCTGTAAGTTTCATCCAAATCCGTTAACTACTTTTTGAGTTATTTTGTACAAGGACAAACAAACTAACAAACTAACAAACTAACAAACAAACAAACAAACAAACAAACCAACGGTAATGAAAACATAACCTCCTCCCTTGGCGGAGGTAAGGGGGGGGGGGGTAGGGGTGGAAACGAAGCACTTTTTTAACATTTACAATTGTATGTGCGGTAATGGTCTTTGTAATCAAGAGGGACCCCAACTTTCAAATAAATAATCAAGCTCCTCCACCCTCAAAAGTTGTTACTTTGGGCTGTTATTTCAATGCTTATTACCTCCTTGTTTGTTTGAATAGTTAGTTTGGTAACTGGTTTCTCCATGAAGTGTTTTCTATGTATTGTACACAGTGTAGGGCAAGTCCAAGATAAGGTCCCCTCAGAAGGCAAAATTTCATCTTTGCTCAATATTGACATGTTTGGTATCATTTTGAAGCTTATGAGTTGAAGTTTTGATTTCCATGGAGGAAAAAATTATATTACGTAAATTTATGCAAATTTCAAGGGCTTCATTTGCATAAATGTGAAACACAGCGTTACGTATGGGACATTTATAAAAATTCATATTAATTCAAAGGAAAGCAAATGATTTTTGATTAATATGTGGACATAAGAAGTTCATCAAATAGTTTAACTTCGTATGAAAATTTAGGGATTATGCATATGATTATGCAAATTAGCTCGTGTCCTATCATGAGATGTCCTTTTTCTGAAATTGCTAAGGTTATATTAATGCCCTTTTGGAAAGTTCTAATTTATTGTTTAGAGAAATTAAATACCATAGAAAAAAGAAAAAACTGTAAAAGGAATATTTTTTATTAGGCATTGAAATAATGTTACGTATGGGACAAATGCGTTACGGATGGGACATCCTCATACATAATGCATGTGAATGCATGTAGCTAGCTGGGAAGGTCTCTCAGTACACAAATGGTCAATCATTCTGAAGAAAGCATCCCAACATTGTAGCTACTTTTTGAGTTATAGACACTTTAAACAATACATGTACTTGACTGAACAATTTTCAGAAAGGGGAGGGGAAAATGGCAAAATACACAATGAAAAATCAGCATTAAAGGGATGGTATAGTTTTTTGTAGAAATGGGGGATTCAGTTTTCAACATTTAATGAGATGATTGGACACCAATTATATGAATTACTAAAGAGCATACAATTCTAAGACTAGAGGAATTCAAAGTTTAGTGATGGAGATCCAATTTGAAATGGTTGTGATATAAATATTAAAAAAATATAAAGTACAATGATTTTTTTTTATTTTTATTGCAAGTGATACACAAATTGTCCTTCTTCAGGTTTCAATAATAGCCACGACAAAATCCATGGGTATACATACACTGAGGTGTGACTCGAATCAATGACCTGACTGCTAGACAGACATTATATATCTACTCGATCACTGGGGTTCCACGCAGCAGGTATTGCTTATTTATAAAAATTAATATTTCTTGTGTCAAGTTGTTTTTTATTGAAATGAAATGGCAAACCGCCCTTCATCAATGGAAGTAAACACTTTAAACTATTCAATTTTTCAGTAGTAACTATCCTGATAAAAATAGGGCATACATACTCAGGTTGGTCATAAAAATATAGAATTATGATTAAATACAAATTGTATGATTATGATGGTAAATATTTGGGGAATATTGTTCCCTTGTCAATCTGGATCAGTATTTGAGTAGTTTCAACTGATTCCATTTCAATAATTATGCAAAAATTTGTTTATGGGTATTTTGCAAAATTATTTTGCAAAATACCCATAAACATGTCTCTCCACACACTAAACGAATGGGGGACAAAGGGCATGCATACTCAGGTTGGTCATAAAAATATAAAAATATGATTGAATATGATTAGGATGGTGAATATTTGGGGAATATTGTTTCCTTGACAATCTGGATCAGTATTTGAGTAGTTTCAACTGATTTTACTTCAATAATCATGCAAAATACCCATAAACATGGTTCTTCACACACTAAATGAATGGGGGACAAACTGTCCCATACGTAACTGTCCCATACGTAACACGTCATGTCTGTCTTTAATTAGAACCCGTAATTAGAGTTTTTTGCCTAATGACACGAAACTTACTTGTGATAATCTTGAGTGTTGTGACTTTCATCACAGTGAGTTACAAGTTGTAGAATGAAATACTTTCAGAGAGTTTTGAGGTTGAAAAAAATGTTCAAAAAAACAAAATTTTTCTGGTCCCATACGTAACGGCACATATTTTCTCTTCTAGAATATAATTGTGAAGGTCATTTTTCTCCATTTTTTGCATGATTATACTTCTCCTAGATATCAATCACCATGATAAAGTTTAATATGATCAAAAGCCATTAACACTATTTTTCAGGTCATAAAAGTCTCTGAATGTCCCATACGTAACGCGCGTGTTATCTTGGACTTGCCCTGTATCTCTTATTCGTGTATGTGTAGGATGCCCTCAAATTTTTTGTCATTGATTTTTTTGTTAGTTTGTTGACTCATTCTTAATCAATACAGTGTAAAGTGTAACAAGGAGCACGGTTTTGCATGTGGAAGATAACCCCGTTAACGTAGATATTTTATCTATGTAGAAATATTTACTCAGTACTACATTAATGTGGTGCCTGTGATATTGAACACTCGCAGTATGGATAAGATGCAGGATATTGCTTCTCTCATTTCTATGACAGGTTTTCATAACAATTTACAAATATCTGACAAGCTCACCTTCTTATCTATTTTCTACAGCTACAATAACTTTTATCAAATTATAACTTTTCATGGATCTGTTGCAAGAAAGAAAAGAAAACTGAAACCCAAACACCCAAAGTATTTGATGCAGTCTTAGACAGGTCACAATTACAAATTAGGATGATCAAAGTGACTGTGGGTAAACAACTGCCTTCACCCAAATATTTTGCTTTAAGCTCATTTGTAATGAACCTTCAAAACTGCTAGTGCCTTCAATAATCTTGCTCAAATATGAAAACTTGCTAATTTGCCTCCTCCCCCCCCCCCCTTACCCCACAAAAAAGAAGAAAATAATTTACTTGCACTCTGTTTCAGGGGCAGCAGGTATAAAGGTTAGTGAGATATGAGATGCCTTTCATGATTTCAGTTGTCTGTGCAAGTTTTCCTCATCATTCATTCTCCTACCAGGTGATCTTCCTCCACCACCGATGGATCAAAACCCGTATGTCCACGACAGCGCCGTCATGCCACCACCCCCGGTCTTTGAGGCAGCAGAGGATGACCAGTTTGTGCCCCAGTCGTATATCGAGAAAGGTGAGGGAAACTGACCACCTTCAGAATAAGATTACGCTAGGGTGGAAAGATTTAGTTGCTCTGAAGCATACGGCATTAATATGAATGAAAATATAAAGAGTTAATGCCCTTTTGGTTCCCAAATAAGGACATGATCTGAAAGGATTTTAGAGCATAATGTGTGCCTTGTAAACCACAGCGCCCAAGTCATGTGCAAAGATAATTGTTGAAGGTAAAACAATGCTACCATTTGCAACAACAAAAAAAGAAAAAAAAAAAAGGGAAATAATAATGATAGTGAAAATGGCATACAAGAAGATAGATGGATGAATGAATGAAGTTTGAGACTGGAATTCAACCAAATAATGAAATCTGGGCCCCATTTCATAAAGAGTTTATTTGATGACAACTCTTTGCTGGAATGACTATTGTCATGGTAATGACAAGAATACAGCTTCCTGATTGGCTGTTTGCTGTGGAAAGTTGTCATTCCAGCAAGAGTTGTCATCCTAACATCTTTTATGAAATGGGGCCCTGTAGCTTTCAAAGTGGTTAGGTTTAGCCAGATATATGCAGGTGATCCTTTTGTTTAGATTTTTCGTTTACTTGTGCTGTGCAGCCTTTTTCTACATCATTATGAAAAAAGATCCATTTCTTGAAAGTTACACAACAAAGCTCAGATGAGATATATCGTGCCAAGGTATATTGTTGCAGATACTACATGTACAATGTGAAATCAGAGTGATTTTTAATCATACAGTGTGCAACAGAAGTTGCATTTGACTTGAAATTATAATTCAGCACAGCAAGTGTGAGATGCTAGTGCAATTTTAAAACACAGATGTACAGCTGTACAAACCATGGAGGGTTTGAAACACCTTCTCATACAGTTTCAAGCCTTGTAACAATCTCATTATCTTTATTGGTTTGTAGATGTTAGAGAACATTTCTGCTGACTATTGTTTTCTTTGGAGATAATAGAAAGAATATATTTGTGTGTGTGAAATTGATCTAAAAAACTCTCTTGTCTGGTTCTTGCAATTGGTGCTTTCATAGAAGAGAGCCAATTTGTTCCTGAAACATTTCTTGAGACAGGTATAGTAGCCCCCTTTTCTGTCACTGATTTACATTTTCTTCCCGATCACCACAATTTCTGTCATACATCAAACCCTGTCATAAAGGGCGTCACTCTACAATCTCTACGCTTGACTCATTTTGTCACAATCTCTTGTTTACCCTTTGGCACCATGGCCATTTCCTCTTGTAATGAACTTTTCACTCCATATAATATCAATGTCATGAAACTGTCACAGACTGGGAAAAACCAACTGAACAGAGCAGACTTTTCAGCTGGTTTGGTGTGTTAAATCTAATGCACACCCCTGAATAAGTCCCCTTAAAACAAGTGAAAGATTATATTTAGATGGTGTAGCTTTTCAAACTGTCATTGTTCAAACAGATCAAAATCTGACAATACACTTTTTTTTTTAAAGATTGAATATATTCAAACACTTCTTAATCTAAACTAATTCATTATTATTTTGCTGTGAGTGAATTACTTACAAAGTTTTCATTGCCACAGAATGTGTGAAGATAGGTCTTTTGATAAAGTTGCAGGAATTGCCCTTTAGCATAGTGGTTTATTTGTAAATTATCATGATATCTGCCAAATCTTGTCTGTCTGAAGTTGGCATCAAACAATTGAAAGCCTAAGCGTAAGATTCACAAGCATTTTCAAAACAGGGATAGACCAGAATGCAATGTTTCACAAATCACCTAACACATTCCTCTGGATGAGTGCTGTTCTTTTTGCACCTACTACTCTATCTCCTGTCCAGCTGTCAAAGTGTGTGAGTTACTTCATGTACCTGACAAATGATTCATATGTTCAAGATAGGCATATGGAGCATTTATAAATAGATGTTCAGAGTTGAAATTGTCCACATTTCGTCCTTCCAACCTCGGGAAGGACAAAACTGAGATGTTACTCTCGAATGTTACCCCACGTATTCCTGAGACGAATCTCTGATGAATTAAGACTTAAGAATCAATAGCTCTGGATAAAAATTGTATCTGCTCCATCAGGGGATTGCGACGTGGAGAATAATCAATGAGATATGTGTGAAGTCTAATACATTAAACTTGCTAACCTTACATAATCTTCGTAAAAGGAGTTAGTACTATTAATTTTTTTTTATTCATTTATTTTTATTTGTTATTTTCACATCTGATGTAATTTGTAAAGTAAAGTTTGTCTTTTCCTAGTCATAATTTGCTGTGTGTGATTATGCACAACTTTTGTCTCCGTGTCTGACTTCACAATACATGCTACATACTCAGTTTCATGTTGAAATGGGTGGAAGATTTTGCTTTGAAGCAGTAAGACATGAATATGCTTGCTTCATGCTGAGCCCCAGATACAAGTTAAGTACCAAAATATTGGCAGATGGAGATTAGTTTTCTTTAACAGTAATATTGTAGCTCTCATTTTAGTTTTCAGACTTTCAAGAAGCTAGAGTACATGAATGCAATATGCATGTACATAACGGCAAAGAAACTTATTCATATATTCAGAGTGTTTCTGAAGAACAAAATGCAAAGATAGTGCAATATTCTACAACTGTATGTACATGTAGTTGTGCTCTGTTGTGAGTTTACCATGCTATACAGTAGTCATGATTCAGTGAAAGGTGACAACTGCTATCATAACATTTCTTCTGCATTAATTACATCTTCTTGTGTCTGTGGCAATAATCACATTTAAGATTTAGAATCATAAACATTTTTTGTCACATTCAAGATGTGCCCTGAAACATACTGTGTATGAAAAAAAAAAGAAAAATCCCCTGTCCTTGCTCATCTACAAAATTGTATCTATCTATTGTTCATATCTGTCTCACTGCCTGTCCATGCTTTGATGTGACATTCCAAGAACTTTGCTGTTTGTATTCATACCATTGTATAGTTGATGAAAAATACAACCTGTATACATCTGTTTCATCCATGTTAGAATACCTAAGAGTACAAATAAATATAATCATGACATAACATTGCAACTTTTCAACAATTAAGAGCAAAAGTAAACTCCATGAAAGAAGAATTCATATCCATCCTGGCTTGATATTGGTAACACAAGTGGCAACCGGCCAGTATTCATCAGTGATGATGATAGTGCAATGTTTGCAAGCTTTTGAAAGGCATACCATCAATATGTGCACAGAATGTGTGTGTCTGTGTGTGTTTTTGTTAATGTGTTTCTAGAGTATGAAGTATGTGTGGTTAATGAACATTTCAACTTGTATCAAATATCTTCTTCTTTAAAAAAAAAAATGACATGAGTGTGATATATCAGGCAAACTCTTTACATCACATTCAATTTCATTGAAATATATTATCACTCATGTTCCATCTCTTCCCCTATTTTTAGCTCACCTGAGCCAAAGGCTCAGGTGAGCTATTGCGATCGCCCTTCGTCCGGCGTGCGTCGTGCGTCGTGCGTCGTGCGTCGTGCGTAAACTTTTTACATTTTCATCTTCTTCTTGAAAACCCCAAGACCGATTTTCATCAAACTTGGCAGGTAGCATTCCTAGGGGGTTAGGAACTCAATTTGTTAAAATGGGCACCATGCCTTACCCAAACCCCCCCCCCCTCAAGTAAGGAATCTGTAAAAATCTTCTTCTCTAGAACCAGAAGTGATAGAGCTAAGTTAATACTATAAGTTAGTACATTGATGACTGTAGTTTCACGTTTGTTCATGGCAGAATCAGGGGTGCCCCCCTTGGGACCCAGGGGAGGGGGGTGGGGAGGGGTTCTAATGGGGCCTAAATTGTACATTTTCATCTTCTTCTTGAGAACCCCATGACCCATTTTCACCAAACTTGGCAGGTAGCATCCCTAGGGGGTTAGGAACTCAATTTGTTATTAAAAATAGGCACCATGCCCCACCCAGGGGGCCCCCAGGGGGCCCAAACACCCCAAAATTAAGAAATCTGTAAAATTCTTCTTCTCTAGAACCAGAAGTGATAGAGCTAAGTTAATACTATGAGTTTGTACATTGATGACTGTAGTTTCAAGTTTGTTCATGGCAGAATCAGGGGTGCCCCCCTTGGGACCCAGGGGAGGGGTCCTAATGGGGCCTAAATTGTACATTTTTATCTTCTTCTTGAGAACCCCATGACCCATTTTCACCAAACTTGGCAGGTAGCATCCCTAGGGGTTTAGGATCTCAATTTGTTAAAATGGGCACCATGTCCCACCCAGGGGGCCCCCAGGGGGGCCCAAACCCGCAAAATGAAGGAATCTTTAAAAATCTTCTCTAGAATCAGAAGTTATAGAGCTAAGATAATATTCTGAGTGAGTACATTAATGACTGTAGTTTCAAGTTTGTTCATAGGAGATCCAGGGGTGCCCCTCTTGGGGGCGGGGGGGGGGGGGGGTTGGATTGGAAGGTACAAATGGGGGCCTGAATTGTACATTTTCATCTCTTTCCTGAAAACCTCATGATGTATTTTCGTCAAACTTGGCAGCTAGGTAGCATCCCTAGGGGGTCAGGATCTCAATTTATAAAAATGGGCACCATGCCCCACCCAGAGGGCCCCAGGGGGCCCCAATCCCCCCAAATTAAGGGATCTTAAAAACTTTGGGCCCTTATTGTACATTTACATCTTCTACTTGAGAATGCCTGGTCAAATTTTGGTAGAGCTGTGAATAATTTAGATTAGTGACTGCGTGAAAGGTGAACTTGCGATACTCAGGTGAGCGCTAGACCCGCGGGTCTCTTGTTTTTCTTTCTTTCTCTTATTTGTGTCTGAAGTCAGTATAACCCCAATGTTCACTCATGCATGTACTTTGTATCTTTCTGACACACAATTATACAACTTGTATATTCACCATACTCTCTCAGTGATAATAATATGGAGAGTTGCTACACTGTAATTTGGTCTGTGTCTGACAGAATCTTACATGGCTTTTGTTCATTGTGAGCCCTCTGCTCCTCAGCTTTCACCATCCAGAATGCCAAAATGTAGGATACATTTCAGTCTTTATACCCCATGACATGCAATATCAAAGCTGTAGCACTGTCTTCATCACTTCTTTTTAAGAAAAGTGGAAAAAAAAAATTATAAGCTGTATATTCATAAATTAATGCTGCAATGTGCTCGTTTTCAAAGGTATTGATTATTGCATCACATCCCCCCCCCCCTTCATTGGTCTGCTCCAACAGCATTTACACTTGGCATTTTTGTACCCAGAGATATTCTTACACTCATGAAATAGTACAGGTGACAAAAAATAATGTATGGCTGCCATACTCCGGTCCTCACACGCAGGTGGTGTTGCTTCCTATTCTATATGTTTACACAGCGGGTATTTTACTTGAAATATCTCTGACGTGTGGTGGTACAGTTTCTGAGTACATGTACTGTGAAAGAAAGTGAGTGTGGTTGATCTCCAGTAAGAGGGGAAAAAATGAGGGATTAAATGAAACTGGAGGATGATCCTCGTATCCTATCCTGGTCAGATTCAAGTACATGTATTTTCAAAAACATGTGTCTGTCTTAGTACAACATAATCAGTTATTTCATATAATGGATACATGTAGTGTCTGAGGTGTTTCTTTTCTATTCTTTCCCTTCTAAATGAGATAGAGTCATACTGCCATGGCCTTGTCTGTGGGGGCACTGTGGCATGGTGGATAAGACTCTTAACTTGCAATCGGAGGTCCCGAGTTCAAATCTCATCACGTGCCTACATCCTTGGACAAGCTGGTTTTACCCATCGTGTCCCTCTTGACCCAGACACATAAATGGATACCTGACAGCGCTAGGGCAATGATAATGACAGGGCCCTCTGGTAGAGCAGTGATAACACAGAAAAGCCTACCCTCGATAAAGAGACCATATATTCGTTGAGAACGAGTCCCGAGTATACTCGGACAGGTGTCTATTGGAAATGTGTGTTGTCGCAAAATCAGTCCATCCTCATAGGGTTAACTCACTTTATCACTAATTGAGTGATGCAAACACCCTACACCTCGGTGCTATCTCATTTCCCTGACATCACTCTTTATCCCATCCCACTTTCCTCCAGTTGTGGCTGTCTACGACTACGCTGCGGACCGGGAGGATGAACTGACGTTCGAAGAGGGCGCTATCATCTACGTCCTGAAGAAGAATGAGGATGGCTGGTACGAGGGCATCTCCAACGGTCAAACTGGACTCTTTCCTGGTAACTACGTGGAACTCTGCCCGTAGTCAGCTGCTGACCTGCACGTAATGGTGTCATCTGAGAAGTGTACTTGAAAAGGGTCATTTTTTTTCCCCCAGCAGTGCTTGGCATCAACTTAATTGTTGTATACAGTGTAGTTTTCCACTCAATGCTAAGGACATTCCCTATGTGAAGGGTTAAGGTACACCCCTTTGTTGCATACCACTTCAAATGATTCACTTTTTTATCTATTTCTGTTTTTATGCCTCCGCCACGAAGTGGTGCCGGAGGCATTATGTTTTCGGGTTGTCCGTCAGTACGTCCGTACGTCCGTACGTCCTTCCGCATTCGTTTACGCGATAACTTGAGTAACATTGACTGGAATTTTACTAAACTTAGTCCAAGTATAAAGTATGATGGGGCAATTACTTGATTAGATTTTGGGTAAAATCGGCCGAAGGCCAAAGGTCAAAGGTCAAGGTCAAATCATGAAATTGTATCCGATTACGCGATAACTCAAGACTGGATCAAGTAAATTTCACCAAACTTTGTCCGAGGATGATGTATGATGGGACAATTACTTGATTAGTTTTTGAGTGAAATTGGACAGAGGTCAAAGGTCAAAGATCAAGGTCAAACCCTGAAATTTATCTGTTTGCATGATAACTCAAAACTGGATGAAGCAGCTTTCACCAAACTTGGTCCAAGGATGATGTATGATGGGGCAATTAGTTGAGTAGATTTTAGTGACATTGGCAAGAGGTCAAAGGTCAAAAGGTCACGGTCAAATGCTAAAAATGTTGCTATTTCCCCATATCCATGCAATGCCCAACAATATTTTCTTGAAACTTAGTGTAGACATGTACTACTACATAAAGATTCTCCAGAAAGAGTTTCGTGTCATATAAGGTCAAAGGTCAAAAGGTCAAAGGTTAGGTGAAAATGTTACAATTTCACTTTTCTCACAAATGGTTCAATGTATCTTCATGGAAATTGGTACATATGCATTTACTGACTGGCAGGGATTATCTAGGGAATGTAGGAATCGTGGGTCAATAGTCAGGTGGTCAAAGGTCAAGGTCAAATCCTCAAAATTTTACTATTTCTGTCATATACTAGTATATGCAATGCTTGCATTATTATTCTTAAAACTTGATGTATACATGTATTACCTAATGGAGATTCTCTGGGAAATTTCCAGCCAGAAGGTCAAAGGTCAAAGATTAAGGGTCAAAGGCCAAGCTTGAATGCAAAAAAAATATATGTATCTTATACTGTAATTACACTCTTTCTTCATACCTTGAAAATTACTAAATGCATAAACTTAGAAAAGGGTCGGTTAGAAGTCAAGTAAAAATCCTCAATTCCCCAAATACATGTACCTGCACTCTTCGACAATTATAGCAAACCTAGTTCAAGGAAAGTGAACATTCAAGATATTTCTGACAAACCTGTCATTTCAGTATTTTGCCAGTCATGTGAAACTGTCATCACACATTGTGAAGACATTGTACCATACTCCTATTGGGAGAATCATGCATTATGGCGGAGGCATCAGTCGCCATAGCAACATTTCTAGTTCTTTTTATTATAGTGAAATTCTATTCTCGTCAGTTATCCTAATTGTCATTCCTGAATGAACTATTAGCATAGTGCCACATATCTCAAAGCACTCCCTACATATACATGTATGCAGACATATATATATAAGACTGATGAAAGTGCAGGTGAAATGTGCTGCATGGCCTTTCAACCATCTAGTGATTTGGAGAAAAAAAAAAGAGAGAGTGATGTACCCAGTATTCCTTGCCTGTAATATCTCGTAACTTTTAAAGATAATTAAACAGATTGTGTACATAGTCCATTGAGTAAACTACTATTACTACTACTACTACAACAGGTTGTATGTTTACCACTACTACTTGCTACTACAACAACAATAGCTACTACTACTACTACTACATACTATGAAGAGGCTACTACAGTGTTCTATTTTTCCTCATTCTGTATATCATTTGCTGAACAATGTGTCCGCAACCGCATGGCCTGATTATATGTCGTTAATAGCTACCCTGCAAGGCGTTAATTTGTGGATATGTGTTCCCTCTACTGCTCTGGACCGAGGAGTAAATATGTTAGAACTCATACTTGCCTTAATAATATTAGCTACATACTGTTTGCCCCATATCCAGAGGCTGGAGATTGATTACCAATAATTTGTTGTGTATATAATGGTATTGCATGACATTGTGTAGACAGTATTGAATTTTACCCTGAAGAGGAAAAAGATATCGTACATGTAATTGGTGAGTTTTGGTTTGATTTGTGCATAGTTTGTTCTCATCCACAGTTTGAATGTATATATTGAGATATGGTTATGTGGTATACCTATGATATTTACATGTTCTGTTTTTCATTGTACAAGATTGTCATAGTGTATATAGGATCAAAACTCAATATCTTTTGTAGATTCTTGACATCATATATGGATGAAGAATGTACATCCAAGTTTAGGTGTTGTATGGTGTATGCCAAGTGGATTTGTAGATCTATGCATGTGATAAGTGGGGGCCTTGACCAGTGATAAAAGAAATTACTGCGTAAAGAAAATATACTTTCAACCAAGCATAAAAAACAATCTTAGTACTCTGTAAGAAAACTACCCATATATCTAACTCCATTAATTGCTTCAAGTTTGTTTATGATATTGTTGCAAACATAGCATCAGATATTTACAATCAGATAAACCCAACATGTATCAAGACAACAAAGAAGCAATGATCATGCAGTGGCATTTGTAGAAATAAAATCACTTATTTTCACACCACAGAAATATTTCAAGTGGTAATTTACATTAGATGAGTGTTTCAAAATAGATACTGAAAGCAGTTGCTCACTCACTTCTAGTTGTTTTGTGTAATGACTATTTTACTTTTTTCAGTCTTAATGTGAAATGAATGATACATGTGTTGAGGCAGGACTTGGCATCAGTGGTGGCCCAGACCACTTAGAATTGATGTCTGACCCTTTAAAGAGGCTATCTTTTGGCGGCCTGATGAGGCACTTAAGATTAAAAAAGGATTGTCATGGTTCCTTTTATTATGGGCGACTACATTTCATTTTAAGGCCACCAAAATTTCAGATAAGTTATAAGGGATTAGCGGGAAGTAGAATGTGTTCTTAGAGCACATAGGGGAACACAGTCATCCATATATATGTTTCTTCTTTTTTAGTTTTGTGTAGTTTGGAAGGAGGTATCTGAATAACAGGTTCCGATGTGTTCATCAGACAGAAAGAAACCTATACTATTCACATACTATAGGGAATGTATCCCCCTCTTCACCTTCCCGCTCTTCCCCCCTCACCCTTTTTGCTGTCTCTGAGCCCACCCCCCCCCCCCCATGTCTCTCCCTAATCATCTCCCTCCCGCTCGTAGTCTTGGTTTTGTTTTATCTATTTCCCATTTTTGTAATTCTGTTCTCTGTGTCAGTGCAGAACAGAACAGTTTGGCAAATCATTTGATTTCATATACTACACAACACAGTTGTGTCAATGCAATTCAGTTGTGACTTTGATGTGATAAAATTTGAGATCTATACAGCGATTTATTTGAGCTCATAATTCAATACAGCTGTACTGCTAAAGAAAGGAGAAAACAATCAAACAGGTTTGTGCGTGCATAATACATGTAATTTTGAGTTTTGCTCAAGTACTGTTACATTTATCATGCTTATCTGTTCATTCATCGTATCTATGCCCCTTTTATTTCTTTTCTTTCTTTCTTTCTTTTTTTTGAAATGAGGCTTTCCCCTGTAAAATATGTCCCTGAATTATGCATCTACACAATTTCCAAGTAGCAGATAATGATGGCAACTGCAAGTGAAGGCAAATATGTTCACAAGTAATAACAATTATAATATCATCAATTTTAGTCTGAAAGCCACGTCGTGTTATGATCTCTTTAGCTTGAAACAAAATCAGTTGAAAGTGAAGGCAAAGCTTGTTCACAATTAACAACCGCGTATCTCCATTTTACGTGTGAAAGCTAAGTCATGTTATGATCACATGTGCTTGAAACAAAATCACTGTACTGATGCGGAAATGAAATAAAAGATACAATTGTACTTTGCTTCTCAAATGGATTGTAAGGTGAAGTACCCAATGCTAGCATGGTTAGGTTTCTGCCTGACTGAAAATGAGAAATGACTGGGTACAGGTGTATTTGGTTACACGTATTATTGCAATTAAAGTACAGATTGTGTAATCCTGTATTGCTCTTCTGGTTTCAATGCTCAATCAGAAACTGAAAATTACCTTTCTAAATTCAAACCTGATAACAAAGTAACCCCAGCATTCTGTGTTAAAGGGAGCCAGGTTTGATTTTTTTTTGTTTTTGTTTCGTTTTGTATCTTCTGGAGATGCTTTTCACCCTTCATTTCAATCTGATCAATGTTGTTTAATCCAGTTATGAGACAAGTAAATCTCATGTAAATAAATACAATCTATGAAGAATGATTTTAGCAGTGGTGTTAAACCAGTGGGAATATGGTTACACTTTTCTGTCGAAATGAACAGTATCTTTATTTTGTACGCTTATTTACTGACGGAAAAGATATAGCATAGTAAAAAAAAATATCACAAACATATACTGTGGTAATGTTATGGCAAAATGGAGAAATTGTCACTTATGATCATGATCCAGACAGTTATTATTGCTGATAACATCTCTTTATGTATCAGATTACGAGAGAGCGTTTGTTCGTTTTATTTTTGTTAAACCAGCAAGTGTGAACGCAGAATTTGCTGATGCCACACAGTGCATTTGTTTGTGTTCCAACCAAGTACGTTGATTAGCGTGGTCGAATGTGTTGATTAAATCAATGTACATGGTATTTTCCAACCTTTCAGCTAACTTTTTCTATCCTACTCGTTCGCATTTTGTTGGTTTCTGTTTTGTATGGTTTGGTTAGAAACAGGGCTTAAATGTGATTACTGCTGCAGTCCGTGTTCTGACATGCTTCCACTGTAATTGATTGTTTGTGGTTTGCCAATTTTTCTCATCCAGTGGTTTCAATCTGTGTGGAAAATGCCTCCGATGTTTGTCAAACGTACAGTATGGAATATGAAATATCAGTATGCGAGTATCACTCTCCAATATGTAGAGACAAGTATCATGAAACAGCTGAAATGATGTGATGTTCCTTACCAAGTGTGAGACGTCCATTTTTGTGCATCTCGGAATAAAGCTGTATTTGCGTTAAGACCTCGATGAAATCTGTATTACGTCTGGGATCAATATGTCGCATCTTGCTTTCCGTGATGAATGAAGCAGTTCAAAGTGCAATTAGAGGTCGAAAGGCAACCCGGAACTGATGTGCACTGGGTATCTAGACCGTTATGATTATTATAGGGATGGTATAGTTTTAGTTGAGACGGAGATTCAGGTTTTAACTATTTGAGATAACAAGAAACCACTGATATGACATATCAAAGAGCGTACAATTCCAAGAGATATTCAAAGTTATTTGATGAAAATCAGTTTTGAAATGGCTGAGATATCTAAAAACGAAACAAAGAAAGGTCCTAATAAAATGTGGTCCCATCTTTAGGACCTCTTTGTTTTGGATATATTCCTCCTAGAATAATTGTATGCTCTTTAATATTCCATATACATGTAAGTGGTTTCTAGTTATCTCACAAAGAGTTGAAGCCTGCATCCCCCATCTCAACCAAAACTATATCATCCCTTTAAGGTTGCCCCTAACAACCAGAACCTGGTCTCTTTCCACCTCCCTGGTCCTACACACCAAGAAGCACATCATGCAAAATGATTTTCAGTTCTGAAATGAATGTTGTATCAATGTGAATCGGTGTTGCAGAGCTCTTTACTCAGTCCTCAAGGAAGTGTCCACGAATTTTAGTGCATTGGTAAACTGGCATTTGGACTATAGAACTCAAAAGTCGTTGCTTCGTGGGTTATCATCCTCATCAATAATTATGCGGTTTCGAAATCAAAGAAATATAACCGTAATGACCGATGACACTACATAGATGTCTATGCATTTATGTAAGGCGGGATATTTTACTCGAGACACAGACTGCCATGAATGTGAATTATTTTACGAAGACAGCTGCGACCTTCAGTCAACTTGTTGGAGGGGTCTTTTGAAGAGTAATCCGCGAATTTTAAAATGAGCCACTTCAGAATGAGAAAAATTAGAAAAAAAAATCATATCTCCGTCTTCTCCAAAATGTAGACGTCACAACGGTAGTGTACGATGTAATAGCGAGCTTTAGATCTGCGACGCGAACGCTAAAGACGACGGTATACACGTATAGTTGTGTTCTGCACATGCACATGCAAGGCAGCTGTTTGACAGTTTCCATTATCCAACCCGGGAGGCTGCGTCGTCATAGCGTTCGCGTCCCAGATCTAAAGCTCGCTAATATTCCTTCTGTGCAGACATTAAGTAATTCCCCAAACAAAGTGAAATCCGAGTGGTGTGGAAGTATTACTTTGAAGGCGTTGTCCGGTTGTTTGAGGTTGAATGGGATCGTGTCCGTTCTTTGATATCCTTGCGCGTTCAAACTGATAGGCCGATAATGATCCCTACGATTGTCTAATACTCATCCATGCATCCAACAGCCTCTGCGATGGTCGCTTTATATTAGATATCGCCTCTCCGCAGTGACTTTCGAGTGGCCATGAAAGGAGATCTAAGGGACTTAATCCCTTGAGCTGCAAATGACAGGGAGAGATTATCCCATTCGACAAAAGAGCCAAGCGACAAAGCAAGTACATGCAGTAGGGCCCTAAATTGCACGGTGGATTTCATTTCCTTGTCTTGCGTCAATTATGACGTGCCGTTATTGATATACATGTAAATAAAAAAATACAATTTTTCTATTTATTTATTTATTTATCTATATTTAGCATTTTAGTACAGCAATGGCAGTGGGGTTGACTATTTTCAAGATTTCATTTCTTTTTAAATTTTTAATTCTGTTTCATTTATTTATTCATTCATTCATTCATTTATTCATTCATACATTTATTCATGTTTGCTGGAAAGGAAATCTACATGATAGAATGAGCGCTGGTCATAACTATACATTCAGTGTGTGTTTAATTCTGGTTTGTACAAGTGTTTGAGTTGTTTTGTATGTGTCATCTCGCTTTTGTAAAGATTAAGATGTACGGAGAAAGTAATTGGAAACATGTTAATCGTAGGTATAGATGAACTTGCAGTTTACAACGTCTTTGCCATTGTACATATATTTGTTTATTTTTTTATGTTAGGATAGTGGTGTAGGATATCACTCTCGCATTATATTGAGGCTGCAGGATTAGCGTTCGATGTCGTACCACTTATCAATTTGTACTATAAAAGCAAAATAACGAAACAAAAAGCATTGTATTGAAAAAAAAAATATGAGGAGTGGTTATTTGCTCTTGATCTATCACACCTACAACCCGATAACATGCATTTGAACGTACGTACACTAAAAGTTAATAAATAAAATAAAAGAACATTTCTGGAAATCGTCATTTTTTGGCATATTTCCACAGTGAAATATATATTCAAACTCGTACCATTTTCTTACAGCTTTGATTTGTCTAAATGTTCCCTAATATTCATTTTTTTTTGTTCTGTTTATACGTAAGGAACTTTCCTTCCTTTGTTTATTTTCATTCAGCTCTTTCTCTTCTGATCTTAGAGGGTGAATGTCTCGGTGAAGCCTGTTCTATATCCATAGCGCAAGGAAAGAAATAATAATTAGGTTCAGTAACCTTAACAAACAATGTTGAATTTGAAATGACGTAATTATATCAAGGTGAACGCTTCACTTTTGGTCGACACGAAGAATAAGGACAAAAGTCATCAAATCAATAATAATGATATGTAGAAATATCAGCACCTTTTGTCGTAAACGGAAATTGAGATTGCGAATGTTAGATAAACCCCTCCTATAGGGACACAAACAAACATTAATACAACCGGTAAACTTGATGTTTGAATTATCTACATGCGTGTTATTGTGTTTGTGGGTGAACAAGACATTCACATTATTGATGCACTCAGAAAAAAAAATGATGAAAATCAACGTATTATATACCATATCAAAGGTAATTTAATTGGCCGTCAAGCTAATAAGTTAATACAAAGGCAAACTTTTCACATAAGCCAGCACATTCGTTTTTACCCTTTAGGACACAAAAGTAACAATTGCAAAAATTGACATGTTGTCTTTCATTTGCAAATACCCTTCTAGATAACAATGACAAGAAAAAAATCGGTTTAACACAATGAGTGACATGAATAAGCATACGTTTTCGCTCTTTCTATCTCTTTATAACCTCAAACAAAATCAAAATGGGAAACTAAAGGGGGGGGGGATAAGAATTTCCTGTCAACTCAAACTAACTGAACAGAATTTCTTTATTTCATTCTTTTAATTTAGTTCAGAATTCATGAGACAAATTCAAGAACCAATAGGCCTACTATTTGCAATTTTCTTATATAATGTGAATAATAAAAACAATCCAAATTTTTACTATTTTTGTTGATATTGCGTCTTCTCTTATTTCATTTGAATTTGGATTTGACAGAAGATTCTTCGTTTTTTCCTCCTTTATTATAGCTTTCATTGATCTTTTGGGCTTAATAGATATTATCGAGATCATAGGTTTATGTTTTTTTTTTTTGTAATTTGTCTTTTGTTCTTCTTGCTATATGAAACAGCACTTAAATGCCATAGCTTCCTTATTTTTCACCCGATTCCGATCAAAAATTTTACCGTTGAACTCGCAATATTTTACTCTTTCTTATCAGACCAACTTATATTTGGACTGGATTTCCCCTTTAAGCCGAGGTGAGTGTTCTCTTTGATATCACGTCCTGTCAATGTTATCCTCGGAAAACAGTTTCTGAATATAGGCCTACAATTATTCATATCATGATATACGAAATACGATATATTAAATACTTCGTATCATGTAAACATGCAGTGTTTCGTTTACGAAAAATGACGCATTTCTGCCATTTCTTTATTTGCGTGTTTTCTGCGCTATTCACTGATCAGGAAATTTAAATATCGAGCTTGTCCAAAAAATACACGTACTGTATAAGTGATACACTTCATTGGCATAAGTGCCCACTGTCACACACAGACATGACAGCCCATGCAGCATCAATACGTTATTTAATCCGTATTTCACATTGGAGGGAAGTATTTTCAGCTATGAGTCACCAAGCACTTGGAACGGCAGTACTGAAATCAAAACATCATTTATTGCGTCGAGCATAAAATCATCTGGAGTATCATAGGCTTTTGTCACTTTTAGTGCGTGCACATCACCTCATAATTAGGACCTTGTAATTCTGAATATTGTCAGTTCTATGTCTTAAAGTTCAACGTAATGATTAAACAGTCACAATCTATACGTATAGATAAAGGAAACATGAGCTCTGTATGTTATGACTGGGATCAACGTTGACTATGATCGATCAGTGCCCCCCCCCCCCTTCCCCTCCTATCCCACCGAAGAGAATGCCTCCCAGTTTCTTTCCCGCACTGTGACTTTCCTGTGTTAGAATAAGTGCAGACTTCACCGATATTTGTCGTATTGCGTTCATGAATGTCTTTCTTTTCGCACGAGGGCGTATCTTTTTCACTTTCGATTATATATATATGTCTATACTATATATTCAATGGCAGGAGTGTCGCCAAAAGCGAAACGCACGACCGACTAGACTAGTCCTGGTCATTATGTAGCTAGCCCACCAGAATATCCGTGTCGCAGTTCAAGGAGTGATAATTGACTGGTGCATATCAAATCACGTATCACATTCGATTTGCCATCGTTGTCATGGCGACGGCTATCCTTCAGACAATCCTGGTACCTCTTGTGCCACGATTCCTGGTTGTTCTGATATTGTTAGACCATAATGGGAAAGACGTGTTTAATCTACAGACGTCTAACGTTACCTAATTGAAACTGTAGGCAATGAAGCTAAACAGTGTCTGCCATTTATTGTATCTTTGTTCTGCATGCTTGCAACGTGTACTTTACAATTAACAGCTTGCCTACATTATGTTGTGAGTGGAAATACTTAGTGGATTAGAAAAAAAAAATTGCGTCCTACATTAAGAACTGTCGAGTAGATTCTTCTTTCTCTTTCCCTTTTTCTCTTAGTTGACTTCTGTACACGAGTCATCGTCTTGTTTATATCGGGTCTAGAATAAAAGATATTTCAGTTTGACTGAAACAAATGGTAGCGGGGTTTGCGTAATTTCAAGCTGCCCTAATTTATCATGAAATATGCGTGACTGACTAGCAATCAATTGCATACCCTTGGGCGAAAAAAGCAGGTCAGTTTTTCAAAACAGCCTTTGTAATCCTCGAAAGCATAATTACTACCTGCTAGAAGGGTGTTTTCAATTGGCGTAACAGCTGCGTTGTTTTGTTCCTACAATTATAGACAAAACACGTAACAAAATTAAGAACATGATGAATGAGGCAAGAACTCATATCATAAAGGTTAATTTGAGAGGACTTGCCACTCTATTCACCTTGGACACAATACATGTACTGAAACAATGTGACAAGGAACTAAACAAAGTTCCTCCGTTGTTGGCATCAAATATGTGCCTTTGCAATAAAGGGCTCACACGGGTAAATATTTCCCCATAGAGACGTGTGTAAAAATTCAAAATTCAAACAATTCTGTAAAATAGCTGGGGGAAATGAGGTGTTTCATTTTCACTAACCTGGATAAGTGAGATATACCCTTTCATCCATCAAATTTCCAAGGGAGGTTCTTCAGCTCAAACTCTGTCCAAGGTTTCGCAAAGCCAGACTACGAGTTCTTTTCACTCAAAAAGAAATCACCTATTTTCTGTACATGCACCCGACCAAATATAGTCCCTTCAAATTCCATGAGAAAAGCTTTCATCTTCCAACCAAAATGAAGTTTGTGGAGGAATTCATACTCAATATCTGCAGCTATTTAGTTTTTGCCAAACTTCATTTCTGATTTTCAATTATTTTTTTTCTTCCAGTTTATTTCAGTATCTTTGGTACGATTAAATGTGAAGCAGTCAGGGACATTCCATTTTATTACAGGTGTGAGCCCTATAGGCACTTCTCCCTCATTACGATATTTCTGGCATTTATGTCAGCTGTTGGCTGTCTTGTGGCGACAGCTGGATGTTCTGTCCAATATGATAACTATTGCACATGCATCGCGCACTTGAGACGAGGCAAGAAGAAATTGTATTCAGCTTGAACAGCGATCGCTCATTTATAATAATAGTACTGTGGTCTGAGGGGGGAAACCAACATAATTATCAAGTCGATTGAGTCTATGCAGCAATATCAGAAGAACACATCAGTATAGTATGGAAAAGATATAACAAAATATCAAGATATTTATACACAATTTCCTCTCTTTTTTAAAGAAAAGGGCTTATTCCCTCGACTTGTTACAGACATTATGTTAAGGGTAATAGTGCTCCCTGCAGTTCATAAAATTGGGTGAGTCGATCGCTCTTTTACAACACTAAAAAAGTGAAAACACGATGCACTTCTTTATAGCTTTCTTCGAATAGTATTTCATGTATACGTGACATCACACATTGTTGAAGTCTTCCTATCCAGCGTTTGCGGCGCCGAGACGTTGAAATCTATGATTGAATATAATATGTATATATAATATATATATACATATATATATATATATATATATATATATATATATATATATATCAATATATATATATATATGATATATATATATATATATATGATATATATATATATATACATATATATATATACATACATATATATATTATACATAAATATATATATATAATTATATATATATGTATAACATAACTATATACATATATACTTCATTTGCGAAGAAAAAAAAACACATGTGCGCTGCATGAGTATTGGAATGAACTTCAAAATAAACTGAGCGTTGCATCACATGATTCTAATTTCAAATGAAACCTTTAAAGCAAGATCTCCATAACAGTTACGACATACAAAATGTGTATTCTACTTCTTGGTAACTTTTTCTTCTATCCTTGTACTCCGGAAGGATCCAAGGATCCCTGACCAGGAACACAAGTGTAGGCCTATATGGTACCTGTCGCGCTCTACAAGCCCTTTATCTTATTCGTCATTCGAAATCCCGTGAGCGCGGCAGCTTGGCGGTCGCCATAGTTACGCGGCTTGGTTTCGGGGCTTCTGCCAGAATGCGGCTTCTGCACAGTATTCTTTTTGCGTGCCATGTTTACCTGTTTATTGATAAGTTTCTTACAATCCTACCTTGTAAGTAATACGGTCACCTATATGATGTGATGTGTGTCATCTATGTAAGTGGCAAACAAATTAAAACAAGAAGAAACTAAATCATCCCTGTGTTTAATAGCAATACTCACAATTAATATTCTTTATGTAAAGCGAAGTGGCTCTTATACTGCAGACAGAGTGAGCATTCCAATATACTACCTTAACCCCTTCTTTGCCAATGAGTCGTATGTCACATTGCATACACATTGTACACATAAACTTAAGGACAGGTGGCATGCAGAGTGTTGACCAGTTTTATAAGCTGAACTGGATGGGCTAACATGTTTCAATTCGAGTTTATGCACGTGACAGCCAGCCCGCTTACCCATGGCGTCGAATATACCGTTTCCTTTCAAAACATTGTAAGCTTTTATCACAGGAATTGTCCTGCTTACCTGACTTCTTAGACATGTAATAGAGAAAAAAAGCTGCTCATCTGGTGTACTTGAATGAGGTAGAAAATCCTAAGGCTGAAAAGCTCCATTGTTGCAATGGAGCTTTTCAGCCAATATTATTGACCTATAGTCGTGACTGCCAATATTATTGACCTATTGACTGCAGGTTACTACCCTCCATTTGCATGATCATTGAGTTCCATTTAATCTGGCTTGGTCCACTGATGAGTATCCATAGGCCTATGCTCGAATATGTAGACACAGAGAGAGCAGACAAGGTAAACCAGGTCAAAATCATGTTCGTGAAGTCCACATACGGGCAGAATAATGAAAAAAAATGATTTAAAAAATATCCTGGAGGATCAATATACCAGTACTGTACACTAGTGCTGGCAAATGTAACATTCAAAACTCCATTTTGGAAATAACACAAACGGGATGACATTAAGGGAGCAAACTTTGCTATGTGGCAACAGGAATACATGTACAGTGCCCTAATGATAATGCTATACTGCTACTTCTCCTCTACTACTACTACTACTACTGCTACTACTACTACTCTACTACTGCTGACTACTACTACTACTACTACTACTACTACTACTACTACTACTACTACAAGGCCTACTACTACTAATAATAATGATAATAATAAAAGCAATAATGATTATTAAAATAACATGACAGCAATGGAAGTAATTATTTTTATGACTAATATGATGTAATAATATGAATTATTACAACATCAGGGACTACGACCAACGGTGTTCCTATTAGCATAATGATAATTCATAATTATAACTGACCCTGCATCACCCCCCCCCCCCCCAACCCCTAATCACCAGACATGGATTTTCAGTGGAGGACGAATTCTGAAAGAGCTGAAAGAGCAATCTCTCACCATCTCTCAACTTTAAAATGACATGTAATTCAATACAAATGGACTTTTCAAACTCATCTTGATAATATATATATATATAGAAAGTACACACTCAGGGAAAGTATTTACTGAGAAAAGAATCTTGAAGTTAAAGGTCTAGTCACGTGGGTAGAGTCACCTGGTTGTGCTCTCTGCAGTAAATGGAACAAAAGACAGGATACCAAACCCCATGGCTACCACTATGAAGGGATTATCAAACCAAACTTTATATTATTAAGTAAATCCTATTCATGACCCCTACTATTCCAATGCAACAGCATCCTCCTTTCAAAAGTTATTGGAGTTGGAAGTGAAGAGTATCCGAAGGGTTTTTAGTGCTCTGAATCTGTAAGGCTGTGAAAACCTGCGTCACACCTAAACAAGGTGTTCTAGAAAAGGAATACAAAGACAATTTTCCATTTAACCTGGTGAAGTGTCCCCGCCTCACATCCAACTGGACCCCATGGAAGACCAGCTTATAGCATAGCTGAATATGCGCTATCCAGCCATCTTCTCAGATGGAAAATGAACAAACAAATATTCGCTTCATGACACCAAACTGTTTGTACTTTTTATCTCTTTCGGAAAATAATATGAAGACTAAAAACTGATGAGGTGTTCTTTGGCCACCTGTTTTAAGTCCTCATGAAAAAATCTTGTCGCCCAACTTTTTAGTTATAGTTTTGTGATGCACAGTCACCAATACTTTTCTATGATATACTTCTCTACAATCATGACAATATAGAAAAAAGTAGATGAACTGCAGACCATAATGGTATTGGTAAGAGAGCGAGAAAGCAATATTTCTGACTAGTATATTTTACAGCTTTCCATCCCCTATCCTCTCTCCATACCCCCACTCCTCCATTTCTCCTTTCTCCATCCTTCTTACACACATACATTACTTTCAATCACTCTTCCTCTCCCCCCCCCCCCCCATTTCTCCTTCGGACACTCTTACACCTGTCTTTGTGAAGATTATGTAACTTCTTTTGTTCATGGATATCCTAAGCCTATTGAAGTGTGTCCGAAAGCTTATTCAAATGCAAACAAGGATGGAACCACAGTGAGAGAACTCGAAAGGCCTGCAGATGGTAACATTAATAGCACAGAGCTACGAGGAACGATCGATTAGTGAACTGTATATATGCATGTATCACACAGAGTCTTCCTTAGATATATTCAGCGATTAGATCTCTTAAAAGTTACGAAGAGCTGGCAAAACACGACGGGGAAACTTGTTCAAAGGTTTTAAGGAGTGATGAATTCATCATTATTGTCCTCCAATGTTGCGACGGGGAGACACAAACCTGTAGTAAGAAGATACGGAGTGAGGATTGGAAAGGTGGAAAATCACACATGTAAACACGTCTTGGTTCCCTGCAGGTAAGTCTACTTTTATACAATGTACACGTTGGTGTAGAGTTCTTTCACCGCAATAAGTAACAGAATGATATCCTGTTAGTTTCACAAGGCATTTATAGATAGTTCCTCTGGCTTATGAACAAGAAGGTGATTCTCACCTCTGTGACTATGAACAATATTATGTATTCCACTCAGGACCACACCGCAGGACAATCATTTTACAATCAAACAATGTTGCAAACATCAAATTTGAAAAGCCAACACTTCACTAGAATATAGTAGATGTCATCTACTATATTCTAGTGAAGTGTTGGCCTTTTATACACTTAAATGTATATTATAAATTATTTGTCTGCTGGTGTTTTTTTTTTTTTTTTTTTTGGGAAAATCAATCCAGTTCAGTTCGTAAAATTCACAAACCGACAGCAGAATACATGGGCTTGCGTCTGCTTTGAGTACCAGGGTATATGCACGGTATTGTTGACATTGTTTTTAGCCAAATCCTACACAGGGAGAGACCTTGTGTGATATAGGTCTGATAGTATGTATCATAATATGGATTATATAGGCCTACTCACTTCCTGTAATGGAGTACCTGTACTTCTCCTATAACTTAACGTTACACCAAGAGCATTAATGAGCTCGTAAAAATCATCAGGTCATCAGTTTCACTATGCTATTACATTTGTTCCATGGTGTTACATTGTACTGAAGATATGCTGTACCTGATATACTGCACACAATCGTTTCCTGTTACACGTTTCCACCTATAGCATGGCGTTGCCTGCACTGAGGCATTTAAAAAAAAATGTTTCGAACTTGAACTTAACTGTGTAATGCTGTCTATTTTATGATGGAATGGAGAATTGTTACTTTCGTCAAAATGAGCTATGCAGGCTTATACAATGTACCTATCTGTGGATGTTCTTTTTATCGTGAATGAATAAAATGGATGAACTATAGAGTGCAATTCCACATCATCTGCAAAGTAAACTAAAGGAGTAGAATAAACTCAGTCAAACATCAGAATGACAGAAATTATAGACCATGTCGGACATGTATATTATAGCAATTATAGCAAACTTTCAAACGTTTTCATTTAAGACATGCAAATTCGAAGATTCGATTAATTTAAATCACTCCATAACTTTTCCTTTTAATAGTATCACATGTTGGTCTGACTTGCAAGAAACATCTACCACACTATTTTGTTTCATTCTACTCTTTAAATCAATGTCAATTTCAGCATGGAATTGCACTCTAATAGCCTCAAACTTCTCTACGTTTGTAGTATGTGCATTGTTGTACCATGATATAACAGACTGAACATGCTGGGATGTACGTTTATTTTGTAACAAATATATGTCATTTGTCGCACTCGGCGCCTTATTTTGCAGTTTATTTTTTTCTTCCGTTTACAAGCTAATTCCGGCCAAGCTGAATGGTAACCATTTTTTAACTTAAGTTTAAATCCGTTTAACCTTTGAGGTGGAGGGATTCAGTTGTGTTGTTGAGATTAATTGTCAGGCATCAGATCCAAGAATCACGTAAATTATGCGAAGACAGTTTCGTACGTTAGTAGTCATCTATTTCCTTCTTGGAGTTTTAACTTGGACGTTAGTAAGGCCCCGCACTCTATCTCTACATCTCAACTGTATTCAGTGCAGTATTTCACAGTTTAAGCAAAATGCACAGATGTCATAGATAAAATTATTCGCTACAGAGAGTTTGCATGGAGCTATTTGAATTAAACGTTGAGTAATCTTTCTTGCTATATACTTATCGTTATGACTGCAATCATGTCAAATGCAGTCATAAAGCTTCACTGAGTCTTGTCAATACGGAATGAGACAGTATGCATGTAAGACATGGGAATGAATCTAAAGCTATGACGGTGAATGCTATTTTGCATATCCGGTAATAAAGCAAGTTGCACGGGAAAACGTATTGTATCATTTTAAATGCAGTCATAAAGCTTCACCTGAGTCTTGTCAATACGGAATGAGACAGTATAAGACACGGAAATGAATCTAAAGCTATGACAGTGAATGCTATTTTGCATATCTGATAATAAAGCAAGTTGAACGGGAAAACGTATTGTACTTCTAATTCTTCAGTGCTTTTATTAACTTTTTGTCTCTGTGTAGTTTTTCGTCAACTGTCGTGCTCACCGCAATAAAGATTTTTCTCTTGCACACGCGCTCTCAATGTATTGTCATTTTTGTCATTATGATAACATGTTGCGTGCTATGTTGTGTGTCTTTTTTTTGTGATGTGAGGGGGATTGACCAAGACACACGAACACAGAAATCAAAGGAAAAAACCACATATCTAACAAAACTAGACATGTCCTGACTTATCTTTTGAATGAGGACGAACAGAATATAATGGGAAAAGAGACAGGAATAATTATCGTGCAAACTTTACCATCACTTCGTCAATATGTCTAGTCTTAATGAGATAGCTCCCACACGCCACTTTCCACCACACACCTGGGGGGCGTTTCATCAACGAGTTCGTGAGCGTGTCGATATTTAAGCAGGTGTAACGCTTTCGTGGATTTTTGTTTCTTTTTTCTTGCCGTGCTGTGTTTGAATTTATACCAAAATCACCGCGTTTGCGAGCATTGTTGAATTTTGCACGCTAATTTCCCTCACGTTTTATCTTTATTCATAAATTTATTCTTTAATTTGTTTATTTATTCATTCTGAACTGCACGTCTTAAGTATGTTGCACCTTTCCCGTTCCGCACTCGACTTGCTGTGCAATTTAGTCTCAACAAATATAGATTCCGAGCTTGTGTTCATTCCTCAGGTCTGTTCCCAATTAAAGCAGGATTCGTCGTCACATTATTATAGCTGACGTCTGTTCCGTTTTGGAACCATGCAGCAGCTTGAGTTAGAACAAGTGAAAAGTTCCAAAATGCCCAGTGGAAAACAGTGGGCAGCCGCTGGGCTGGTCTTCCTCGTGGTGGCCATAAATGTCTCTGTATTCATGCCCACTGTCTTAAAGCCCGCCACTCTTGTATTTTATGCCGAGGACGAATCTCACAGTGACGTCAGAGGTAAGACGTTTGCTTGTTTGTTTTGGAATTGATTAATGTTGCTACTATAAGGAAGCAGTTGCATACATGTTTCTGAGCAAGCTCACTTCGGAACCAATGTCTTGAAATACGTCCCATTTGAAGGACTACAATTGGATGTATAGCAATAGGGATGAAGTGCCTTGCCTGAGGTTGATTCGAACTCAAATTTTACCTTTAAGAATATCGTCATCTTATCCATGACACCCACAATGACTGTCATCTCCTCGTGTTTTCATGGACATTAAAGGTAAAATAGGTTTAACATCTGTGTACCAGAATCCAATGTGCAATACATCACGTGCAGGTTGCAGTCCATTGATTAGATCGTCGACATGGTTAAAAAAAATAAAACAAAGTATAACACTGAGGTTGGCGTGTAAACTTGAAACGTGTAAACTTCCCTTAATACAGAGTTTAGGCAACAAGTTAAGTATTTCAGAGGGAACATTCCCTCGTAGGTCATTGGTACAGCAAGTAACATCGCAAACCTTTTCTATCATTGATCAAATGACAATTGAGACAATTTACATTGGTACCATTATGTTTGTTTGTTTGTTTTTTTAAACCACAAGCGTGTAATGAAATACTGTGAAAGATATTTTGTAGCCTGGAGCTGGAGATATAAGAAACAAAAGAACAACGGCGTAGCCAGGATTTGATCTTGGGGGGGGGGGGCGGTTAGTCTGCGAGGGAGCGAAGCGACCGAGCCCGAGCGAGCGGAGCGAGCGAGTATATTTTGGTGTAGGGGGGGGTATTACTTCTTTTCACTGGGCGACTGAACCCGAGCGAAGCGACCGAGCCCGAGCGAGCGGAGCGAGCGAGGGGGGGGGGGTGGGAGGGGGGTGTCCCCCCTTCCACGGTAAGAACTTTTTGCATTTTGATGTTGTAAATGGTGCAATTTGATGCATGTTTTGCGCGTTTTATCGACGTGAAACAGTGCCACTTGTTTAAGGTAGCAGTATATTTTAGTGTAGATTATTATTGAACAATTTGCCTATAAAATGGTACAAGTTAAATACACTTCTTGTATAAATTCTTTTCACTGAATATCATGAACGCGACTGAACCCGAGCGAGCGGAGCGAGTGAAGGGGGAGGGGAGGGTGTGGGAGGGGGTGTCCCCCCTCCCACGGTGAGAACTTTTTGCATTTTGATGTTGCAAATGGTGCAATTTGATGCATTTTTTTGCGTGTTTTAACGAGTTGAAACAGTCCTACTTGTTTAAGGTTGCAGTGTATTTTGATGTAGATTATCATTGAACAATTTGCCTATTTAATGGTATAATTTAAATACACTTCTTGTATTAATTCTTTTCACTGAATATCATGAACGCGACTGAACCCGAGCGAGCGGAGCGAGCGAGGGGGGAGGGGAGGGGGTGTCCCCCCTCCCACGGTGAGAACTTTTTGCATTTTGATGTTGCAAATGGTGCAATTTGATGCATGTTTTTGCGTGTTTTAACGAGTTGAAACAGTCCCACTTGTTTAAAGTTGCAGTATATTTTAGTGTAGATTATTATTGAACAATTTGCCTATAAAATGGTATCATTTAAATAATCTTCTTGTATTAATTCTTACACTGAATATCATGAACACTGTCTGTTCAGCAGTCAAACAGAAAAAGCATGCACACGAGGGTGTAGATAGGGGAATATCCCCTCCCACACGAAGGTGATTTTGCATTTTCAGACCTGAAATTTAGCGATCTGTTGCAAATTTTTGGTGCAATACTTTTTTATCGAAGTGATAAAATCACGGAATTTAGCTCTTATTCCGAATGTGCACCATCTGTGTGTACACTGTATGTATAAAGTCTAGTGAGGTAGAGCTTAGGGGAAGGGGGATTCCTCCTCCCGCTCGCGGAGCTTTTGCGTTTTTAGAATTGAAATAAAGAGATCTGGGTATAGCCACAGTCTACTTCTATGCATGGCGGAAGGGGGGGGGGGGAGGGGCGGGCGAGCAGGGAGAAGGCGTGGGCGAGTGTTATCCCCACCCTTCCCTTCCGATTGAGCTTTTGCCTTTTTAAGGTTGAAATTGAGATATCTCGTCTACGCACATTTGATGGAATCAACATTTGGAAAATGGAACCCTGATCATTTCAACAACATTCCTTGTTATGAAATAAATGAGGTATCTTTAGAAATGTTTTGTGTCAGTTTATCTGATTAAGAATGACACTTAATACGTTTTGTTGTCAAACGCTTGACACAACACACACACACACACACACACACACACACACACAAACTGATGGGGGGGGGGACTGAGGGAGGAAAGGGTCGATTAAAAGGGGAAATTTCCCTTATACAATCATGAGGGAACCTTGAGTTTTCGGAATATTAGTGATAAGTCTTGTGCACTCAGAATTATTCATAATTTTTTTGTAAATCTAAAAAGTGTACTCAGCTAGGGAAAGAGGTACAGAGGGGGAGGGTTTGGGAGGGGGTATCCCCCTCTCAAGCACGAGAAATTTTGCATATTTTGAATTGAAATTCAACGATCTGGTGCACACTTTGAGTGAAATATTCAAAAAAATATCTTATTTGATGAAAGGTTGCAAAGGAGACCCGCTTCATGTGCATGCATACAGTATACACGCATTTTTTTCCGCCTCCCAAATCCCCGGTCCAAATCTTGGGGGGGGGGGGGGGGCGATCGCCCCCATCGCCCCCCTGGCTACGCCAGTGCAAAAGAAGTATCAAATATGAGCGAAGAAATGCACTCGCGACTAACTGTCTAAATGTTGTGAAAAAGAACAGCAAATCATGATACTATACTCGGGTGGTAATAATGTTTGCATTAGACAGCTGAGTGCGAATTAACGTCTCATCAGTATGAATGCAACGGTTAGGAAGAACAATTAATCTGTAATTAAAAAAAAAAAATCCAGTTCTGGTAGATCGATAGTTATTTGACGTTGCGTTAATTCTAGCTGCTGTTATCGAACGTCGCTCATTTTCCGTTTTTTGTTTTTTAATATCCATAGATGAGGACGCCGTGACAACAAGATATCCGAATGAATCAAGTTGTCATGACAACATGAACAAGTCACGTGACTGTGCAACTGGTGGTCATGTTCCAGCGGTAGGTGCTTTATATTAGGAATATCAATCTAGGGCAACATTGAGATATAAGTGTACTTTACTATAATTGTATGAGCTACCATGCCAAAAGTGGTCAGGTGGTAAGAAATGGCAGTTTTTACGAGTTATAATGACAAGCACGGTCAAGACAGCTGTGTAAAGGAACATGATTCGTGCTGAATTTTGCAGTGAATACAGACGACGGCATAACATCGTTTGTGAGATCCATTTCATATTCATGCGGCCATCTAATTAACTGGATATCCTTGAAACAGATGCTAGGTTCCCTGGTTTGACCCACACGGGAATCGCTTTCTCCGTTATTTTGTTTCTTTCTTCTCTCTGAATCTACTATTTGTTTTCTTCCTCGAGTCTCTCCATTTTCTCTTGTAATCCCTTGATCAACCAACACTTTTCTTTACCTCTCGATCTTTATATTCCCCACTCCTTTTGTGACGTATAAGTCTGAAAGAAGTGCGGTGGTTTTTGCGAGCAACTAGTGCTTCAGTTTTATAAAGTCAACTTCAAATAAAAAAGAGCCTTATAATGTCCATAAAGGAGACCTCCGGATGATTTACAGATTTTAACAGTTGAACATCAATAAATTAGTTATACTATTAGGTACAGAATTTATAGTGTTTGGGATGAGGAGTAGGAATTCAATGTTTTCAAAAATTATAACAAATTGTAATGAACAAGGATGATGACAATACCATGGCAGCCTCACCATAAGAATTCATGAGTTGGAGATTAAGCAAGCAGAACAAAAGAAGGAGGTATGCATAGATTCTACACAGGGAAGCTGTATTGTAATGAAATTACACTGCTTCAATATTGAAATATGTGAGTCTCTATATCATCATCATTGTTCAGTGTAATTTGTTTAAGATCTTTTTCGTTTTTCTGCTCAAGGACCACAATAAATTTCATAAGTCTATACATGGAGTTGTCGATTTATGTAGGACTTCTACATGATGTGAAATTTTGAAAATGTCTGGAATAACCCTTTACTTTGCTTCCGTCGCAATAATTGCTCTCAACCAGCTGTCGAATTTGTGACAAGTGAAATAATATATGAACAATAATAAAAGCAATTTGATATGGAAGTTATAGTAATTTAAATCACAACACTAAAAAGAAGAAAAAAAGTTCGAGAGAATTAAGAAAACGTTTTAATAGATAATGCTTTCATGTGCATGCAAGATATATTATGTCATATTCTGGTGGTGGCTGATTTAGTTTATTTTCCATGTTGCCAAACCTGAAAGCTACAGGTGTACGGTTTCAGGCTCTCTCTCTCTGAGACTGGGCTGCAAAACAGGCTTCTGTTCTTTAAATTCAACACTTCCATCTATACTGGGCAATGTTACTGTCAGTGCTAGAAGGACATTGGGATTATTCAACGCCTCAAGGTGACAAAATGTCGAAATATGCATTTGGTCTTTTCCTAATTTCAAGCCTTTAATAGTAGTAGTGGAAATTATACTAGAGTCTTCTTTATCCAGGATAGCCTCTTTAGTGTTGCCACTAATCTACCAGAGGGCCCTGCCACTATCATTACCCTAGCGTTGCCAGGCACCAATTTATACACCTGGGTCGAGAGGGACGTGGTGGGTAAAAACCACTTGTCCAAGAACGTAAGCACTGGGCGAGAATCGAACTCGGGTCCTCCGATTGGGAGTTAAAAGCCTTATCCACTATGCCACAGCGCCCCCACTTTTCGTTCTCCTCACCAGTAACGGCAGTTTTACAGGGGTATGGGCAGGATATTTTAACTTGGTGTGCAATGAAAGGCGTGAATCTTTGTCTATCTTGGTCTTGAACACGATTTCCAAATTTTTCTTTTTATTTCAAAGACTGGTGTATGTACACCGTTAAAAGAAATGACCTCGTAGTCTTGACGCAGTGTTATTTGTCTCTCCTGTCGCAGATTCGGCATTTCGCTGATACACGCAGTTCGACACTTCAAGACGACGACCTCTACAGCGTCCAAGAACTCGTCCAGGTGGAACGCCGGGCGCACCTCCGCGCAACATGTCGACAATACGGTCTCAACGGCTCAGTGAATGATTTGATGCAACATGACCTCTCTCGATTTATTGTCGATGAAAAATACAAGCTCATCTACTGTTCAGTCCCCAAGATCGCATCAACAAGCTGGAAGCGAGTTCTCCTCGTGCTGCGAGGAGTTATGGACGACCCATACGATCTCTCTCAGCCCATTGTCAACAACAAGGTCGCTCCGAAAAAGTTGAAGTACTTGTCGTTTTACAAGCGAGCTGATGTCAAACGGATGCTACAAGACTATGTAAAATTTATTGTAGTGCGAAACCCATTTTCTAGGCTACTCTCCGCATTTAGGAATAAGCTGGAGCCGAACTCTACTTTCGAGCGGGCCTACAAATTTCAAGAACGCGCAGGCGCCTCTATTCAGCGACGTTATAAGTCGAAGCGAACCAAACCAAGTCCAGCCGCAAAGAAGATACGAACCCCACAAGGAACCTTACTTTACGATCTCACTTTCTCGGACTTCGTCAAATTTTTGATTGACCCGAAACCAGGTCCCATGCATGAATGGCAAGAAAATCGTCACTGGGCCAGAGTAAGCGAGCAATGTTACCCGTGTCTCGCGGACTTTGACATAATCGCTAAATTCGATACGTTAGCTGACGATGCTGCCTACATCCTTCATCGGACACACGCCGACTCAGTGGTCCAGTTTCCTTCACAGAAGGGGAGCAGTCCGACCTACAGTTCGTCAAAGCAGATCATAGAGTCGTATTTTGCTACTGTCTCTCGAAACGACGAGTCTGCACTGTACAAGAAATACAATTTGGACTTTGAACTATTTGGGTACAATAAGCCCAAAAGGATTTCATGATGAGGCTTAATTGCCATTCACTTAGATTTTGATCAAGACCTGTAGCAATAGTAGATGATCCTGTAAGTCTTGAAAAGGTAGTCGTCTGTTATCGTTATCGCCAATGACAGAAAGGCCCTGTCACAGATGCGTTGTGGGATTCCTCGGTGCCATTGTCACTTCCGGTTGTCTTGCGCACGCCTTAGTTCCCATGCAATTAAATGTAATTTTCGTTTGCTTTTCTTTTGTTGCTACTTTCGTCGTCGCTTAGAATTCAACAACAAAAAAAGAGTTTGAAATGTCAAAATTTTACTGATTTGCGGTCACTGGAGTTACGAGTCACTTCTTCAAGGCTTTAATGTGCTGATCACATGATGGCAAGCGAAAAAATCTTCAATAAAAAAATACCCCTGCATAATGACGGAACGTGGCCGGAGTGCATAGGCAGCCAAAACCGGGGCAAGTTTGTCCCCTGAGCTATCCCATAATGCATATCAAATGCTGGTCTGCGCACGGCACCTAGGTATCGGCGAAACCGAGAATATGTATCTAGCCGTAAGTGCATCAAGGCATTATATCGCTGGGAAGCATCTATTTAACAGTGAAAGCAAAATCCTATTTAATTTACAATTTTTATGATTGCAATCATATTAATTTTGAAGTAGATTTGTTGAAAAAATACATTCCATGGAGAACAGTTAACATAACGTGCGATGGAAATATATAAGCATGAAATGTGAATAAAATGCTGTATTGATAAATGCGCAAGCCCCTATGATATACTGTATAGTATTCAAACTACACCGGGAATCGTACATGGATCACAATCAAATTACAATGTGACATCTCAACAACATTTCTCTTCATAAATCGCGAATTCAATCACCTCTACGTTTCAAATGCTTTAATTGTCGATCATGGAAATTTAGATTGGGTTCATGATTTCCAGTTCCATGAAAGGAAAAAAAAAATTCTGAACCTTTTTTTTTGAACACTATACTCCCTTTATAGATACATGTACATAAATACAGTGTCATTTCCTCGACATGGAGCTTTCGCGAATTGGAACCGTCATTGTTCTATTTCTTTTTTTTTTCTCCGTATGGAAACTTTCGTAAATTGCCACCGGCGTTCTATGCATTTTTTAGAATTACGCGCATTTTGCTTTCGCGAATCTCACAATACACAGGCTTGCGGGCTTTAGTCAACAAAATACATCAATCTGTTACATTTCTGTAGTAAGAAGATACTCTAATAAACAGCTAGCGGCGAATGAACAGACATTGTATACAAAATACGATGCAAATAATGTGACAATTCCCGTAATGCTGAATAGCATCGAAGGTATGATCGATTCCAGTAGCATTGAATCTGAAACCCACGTCTGCCACAGATTATTGTAGAATCTATTAACATAAACAGGATAAATCCTCCACAAAATAGAGGCGCATCTTACTCATGTTCATCAGTCTTTGCCCCACAGATCAAGACAGCAGACAGCAAACTTTTTATCTTATTGCCAGAGAAAATCCGCGGGAGCGCATGTAATTTTGCCCGCTAAATTTAAAAGTTTACAGAGCCTAAGGTACGGTCTGGTAGGAAGGGGGGGGGGGGTCCCCATGCACCCTCCGAACACATTTTTTTTTTAACTTACTTTTTTATAACCCTCAAGGTGTCTAGTTAAGGATTTTTTTTTTGTGCCCAAGAAAAAATCGTGTCCCATGGGGGTCATTGGCGGCCATCTTGGCAGTCATCTTGGATTTTCAGGGAAACTCATTAATTTCCATTACATTTGAACCACACAGCGTATAATTACAAATAAAACATTTCTTCAGGGTAAATGTGACATGAGGAATCGATTAAAATGATTATTTATATGATTAAAGCAATTACCCCCATGGGACACGATTTTTACTTGAAAAAAAAAAATCATTAACTAGACACCCTAAGGGTTACACAAAAAAGGAGTGTGCGGGGGGACCCCCCATTCCTACCAGACTAAAAAGCCAGAAATTTGCCTACCAACAAGTAGGTGAATTTATGCATATAACACGTATAAGGAACGTTTTGTTTTGTTTTTTAAGGGATCAGGTGAGTGAAATACTTTGTAGGCTGTAGAAAAAGAAACATCCATCTATGTGTAAATATGAAAGTAACGCGGTCTGTTCAGTAAACTGTCGGCCTATCTCTCATTCCAGGTGATGAAAATGCCCATGAAATTGCATTGTATGTGTTTGTGTGTGTGTGCGTGTGTGTGTGTGTGTGTGTGTGTGTGTGTGCAAGACCTCCAGTAGACCGTTTCTGTAATGTATTACAATTTACGGATGTTTCCTTTCCTATATACAGCCTCTTAACGAACCATTTCATTAACCCACTCCCTCCCATTAAGTTCCATAATCATGCAGGAATTCACTGAGCTGTTTTTAGGTAGGCCAAGCTTCCGGCAGGCTTTGTGCATCGTGGATAGTAAGGGCGATTTATTTCTGTAAACAAAACTTGCACAAATCTGAATAAATTACAGAATCAGTTCAGTCGTAAATACAATTCCATACAAACATTTGTGATTACAGATCATCTATAGCTTTGTTCAGACGAGGGCAGTTTTGGTCGGAGTAACTTCGGAGGAAAGGTCGGAGTAGTGCCCGTCTGAACAAGGTCGTGGTAACTTTCTCCGGTCGGAGGAACTTACCACGACCTCTTCTTCCGACCAAGATACTCCTGAGTTTTTCTCGCTACCACGACTAAACGGTCGGAGTAAATTACCCGTGCGGACAAGCCCTCGGAGTATCTGTGACCTTACAAACCTTTATACGACATAGGTAAAACTTCCGGAGTCAAATGCGAGTAACGTGCGCGTGCAGTACAATTCTAACCTATAGTCGATCGCGGCGGAGAAGCTAGTGCTCAGAAATTCTCATCAACAAGAATGGAGAAGATAAATGCTGCTGGTAAAAACAAAACAAAGCAAAAACAAAACAAAACAAAACAAAACAATGGTATGGTCGACGTGCGCGGCGCTACCACTTCCGGAAGTTACACCGAACCTCCACGGTGATCCCCACGAAGGCCGTGGTAAATTGGTCGGACTTTCTTCCCACGACCGTCGTGTGGACACAGGGTCGTGGTAAGATACACGTAAGCATAAATTTGAATTCTAATAGCTGCGCCATAAAATTTTACTCCTACTAGAAAATACATCTGAACATTGCTATAGACAACTAGGAAACTCGCCTAGATGCCAGCCAGACAGCAATGATAACTTATGCATGCAAACTGGATTCCAATGGACAGTTTCTGTAATTTACCACAATTTATGGATGTTTCTTTTTCCAACAGCCTGGTAACGAAGCATTTCATTCACCTGATCCGTCCAAATTATGTTCCATAGACAGGAATTCGCTTAGTTGCTGCTAGGTCGGGCAAGCCTCCGGCAAGCTTTGCGGTTGTGAAGGCTAACTTTTGTGAACAAAGCATGCACTAAATCTACATCAGAAAAATGCAAATGACATGACTATTGTAAAGTAGCTCGTGGCTGAGTTATGCGCGACATACATGCTCTACGTTGGATGTAGACCTTGTATAACATTCTGTAGTGTATAACGCACTCCTTTCAATTTGCGCACAAGACGCTGTTAAACCAATTGGGCCAAGAGATCATAACGACAAAATAGGTTTGGATGATTAAAACGCTGGTATCGACAATGGCTAAAGCGGGACCTACATCGTTCAAGAGGAGGATGTTGACGATATGTCTTGTTATCATGGGAGTGGCATTGGCAGTTGGAATCTTCTTTTCAGATATCATTTATACGTCACGGGCTCAACCACTGATCAAATCAGGTAAGATTATGTGATACATAGGCGATATATTTGCCAAATGATTTCTTTATGGAAATTTTTCTGACTCTGTACGGTTCACAGATGGTTATTGCACGTTTATTATTATTTCAAAACGAACAGCTACAGATCCTAGCTATGAATTTACAATCTGTAAATTTAAAAAGGCACCTCCACAAAAAAAGGGGGAACCAGGAATTCTTAAAGGTTCCTAAATTCACAACAAGGGTAAATCAGTGTCCTTTTGCAGATTCGAAGCAGTATCTAGGCCTAGTTATTATTAAATCTCTTTTAAAGGAATCTCTTCGGCAACTCTCCACTAAAGTCGAAAGTGCAATTTACCTCATGTGAACCAGGTCATTTTTGTTTTGAGTTAAGCCATATATTGTTCGTTTGGGTTTCTTTTTTTAGTATGGATCAGATGTTGCATGTCCTATAGCCTTTGATGATACAAGATAAATTTACAGAAATATTTTTTGAAAATCCATGCGGAACTGTTCAATGTAAAATAAAACCAGTCCAATCACAAATTTAGATAAGGAGAAATGAAACTGCTCGTACGTGAATCAAATATGGAACACCAACAAAAACAACAACAACAACAACAACAACAACAAACTTCGGAGCAACAAGGTTTATCCAGCCTGAAAACAGGTGCAGCGCTTACCAGCATGTAGTGCCTTAAACAGACTGCTAACTAGGTTATACTAACACTTCGGGTTTCTTTCGGGCAATGACCGTGAATTTTACAGCTGTACCGACATTCAAGGCGCCTGTCACAGCTTTGCAATCAATAAGCCAGTTTGTAATTAAAATTATCTCATATACACATTTGACTAACAAGCTTTCTGTTTTCTCAGTTGGTGACGCACTTTCACTCGTTTTCAAATAGACATATTTTAATGCATACGCTTAAATGCCCGACGTACACTGACGTAGTTCAAACATGCGTAGACTATGGTGACGAGAATAAATGGTCCGTGATTTAACACTTGGGGACGCATTTGTATCACCGTTTTGCCATGTAGCATTAGCAGACTTCTCCTAAATTATTCCCAAATACTAGATTTTAATGGAAACTTTGTTGCTGTCAGGTGGATGTGTAAACTTACATGGATTATGGGAAAAATCATAACATCCCAGATCTTAGTAAATTCCGGAACCCATCATGTCCAGCTGTTGGTACAAATGACCCTTTCCGGCCCATATCTTCAGAGTGAAACTTCAAAATTATAGTATATTCCATGATTAATTATAAATTTCTTGATCGACAGTTCCATTTTTATACAAGTTTCTGCCAATTGCCGTTGTGTTCTGTAATATCTTATCAAACTTAATTGCTCTTAGAAAAACTGTCACATAAAATAATATACTGAACTACCAGATGATGATGTCGAGAAAACTTTTTTCCTATACATAGAATTAAACTTTTCAACAAGGTCGAGGAAGGTGTGTGTGTGTGTGTGTGTGTGTGTTTGTATGTGTGTGTGTGTGTGTGTGTGTGTTGTCCTTTGGTGAAACTGTGACAAAAACAAAACACTTCGAAAGAGAATCATCTTTACCTACTTACGTGAGTGATAAATACTTTGAATGGCCGAAGTAAACACACGCCAAAATCAACGACAGCTTAAACGAGTGATTTTCATTGTTCTTGGGCGGTATTTCACAAAGAAGCTAAGCCGATCTTAAAAAAAAAATCCATTCTGACTCATTTTATCTTGTATCTTAATGACTGCATGAACAAAAAAAAAAAGAAGTCTCCCAAATTTTCAAATTCATTGGGCAGTTAATACAACAACGAGGACACATGCCATATCCCACAATCTTAAGTTGACTTAGACTTAGATTCTCTATGAAAAAGCGGCCTTCTGGTTCAAATCCGACTTCACTAGTTAGGAGTCCCGTAGCGGCAGGAGTTGTGCTCATAGGCAAGGCGCCCTGTATCCATGCTGCCAAGTCCTTTGGAGTTGAGCTAACGTTGTCGTTCCTGTGATTGCTTGCTTGTTGCTTCCTTATCAACAAATCAAATCAATTATCAATTATCAAAGAATCAATTCAAGTCAAATTACACTTTGAATAATTAATATCAGGAACATTCCTTCTATCATTGATAGAAATGAAGCAGTGCGTCTTTTTTAACATTATCTCTACTCGTACATGACGTATTGTAAGCTAAGGCTCATATTTCTTGTATCTTAATTAGTCGGGGTTTTTTTTTCACAGTATGCATACTGATACTCATGATACTCGTTGTAATGTGTATCATTATTACTTAGACTATCCGTTTCGTATTGATTCAAGAATTAAAGGCAACAAAAGAAGTATCAACGTTTTGATAAATCTTCAGTCTGACAGATTACATCATCTAAAGTAAACGAAATGATGTGAGTCGACTTGGAGAGTGGACCAACTGGAAATATAGACCAATTTTAACAGCAAGGAAATATATCACATGACAACATTTGTGTTTCATGAAGCATTGATTACCCCTCAATCTTTCGTTTCTTCACTTCACATAGGTGATGATCAATTTGAAGCACGGAGTGATTTTCTCACGAACACGTCACCAATCGTTTCCTCCAATCAGGTAAAAAGTCAATACCGTTATCTCGTCGTAATATAACTCGTCTTATAACCAAGATAACCACGATAACTGTTTTGAGTTTACGGTAACACCAGGAAGAGATTAATATATTTGTTCTCTTTGATTGATTACTCTTGCAGACTATTGAAACTTTGAGTCGCACGTTGAGTCGAGGCAAACCAATAACAACCTAAGTTATAGAGAATACTTGAAATGATGATGAATGAAAACAGTAAACTAATTCATTTTTGTCTTATAACCGCCAGTAGCAATAGGTTGGCAATATTTTTTTTTTCGGTTACAGTTTGTTATTCCGAAGGTTTGTTATTCCGAAGATTCGTTAATCCAAAAAAGAAATGAGGTTCATTATTCAGAAGGTTCGATACCCGAAAATAATGTTCGTTATCTTGAAGGTTCGTTAATTCTAAAATGAATGAAAAAAAAAATGGTTCATTAGTCTGACAGTTCGTAAATCCGAAAAAAGAAATAAGGGTTCGGTTTGTTAGAGGTTCGTTTATACGCACCTTCACTTCAATTTTTGGATTAACGAACATTCGGGATAACGAACTTTCAGAATAAGGAACCTTCTAAATAACGAACTGTAATTACTGTAATCATAACAAAATCACACTTCAGAAAGCCATTTTTATATGGAAATTGAAACATGACAGATTATGAAAGAATCAATGATGGAGTAGGTTTCATTAACGTTTTCTACCTATAAAAAAAGAAAGTTAAAAAAAAATGAAAAATTTTAAAGAATCGTCGGCAAAATTCTCTTTAAGTCAGTTAACATTTATCAAATGGCTGCATCCATATCGTGGAGGAAACTCATTGTGATATGAAGAAGAATAATTATGTGTTAATGTGTTTGTTTACCACTTTATTCATCATGAGAAAATCAAATATTTCGTTAACCTTACGAAGGCGGACCATCGAGACCATGGTATTGTGATTATAAAAACTGACTCCCCAACTAAGGTTTTAAGACAAGAAAGAGGAACATATAACACATGTACGTCAATATATTTGATAGCTATTAGTATCTGTGAGGATAATGAAAATCATATCAATCACATTCTGTTTCTACACCGAATCAATGATCTGGATATCTAGGGTTAGTGGTGCATTGCAGTGAATCATAGTAACATGAAATCGACAACTTATCGTATTTCCAAATAAAGTATTCAGGTCTCAGTTGAATCTCTCACTATCTTATTTCCAATGCACAGGTAAGGTCTTTCGCCAATTCGTCAAATGGTGTCAAAATTAGAGTAGCAAACGCATCGATCCCAGCACAAACTATCATTAATGCGTCCATGGTGTCCAAACAGTCTACCCGTGCTCTGTTGGCGAACTCTAAGCGTCTTTCTTCTTCCGATGTGTCAGTTACGGATGTCCCGGTGGATTTCATGGAGGAACAGGCGAATATCCAGCGTCGTCGACGAGATCAACTCAAGAACGCGTGTCAGACATTCGGCAACGACGTCTACAGCGCGCGTCGTAAGTTGGGTACATCGATTATTGTCGATGACAAATACAAGCTCATGTATTGCTTTGTACCGAAGGTCGCCTGCACAAGCTGGAAACGTGTTTTTCTCGTTCTCAAGGGTGTCATGAAGTACCCAGATGAGCTCCCACAACCTGTCGTCAACAACAAAGTGGGACCACTTAAGCTAAAATTCATCCGATCCTTCAACGTTAGTAAGCATAAAGAAATCTTAGAAAATTACACCAAATTCATAGTTGTTCGTAAACCTTTTCAGCGTATTTTGTCTGCTTTCAAGAACAAATTGTTCGCAGGGTCTACGTCACCAAGCGCGATGATATTTCAAAAGACATGTGGTGTGCACATTCTCAATACTTATCGCTCAAATAATTCGCGTGCTTTTAACGGCAAGGTAAAAAGGATGAGAAAGAAGGGCAGAAAATTTCGTTACGATCTGCAGTTTGAGGAATTTGTGAAGTTTCTGACAAACTCGTCTGAACCGAGTCATCGACGTAACAATCCCCACTGGAAAGAAATCTACAAGACGTGTTGGCCGTGCCACATTCAATATGACGTCATCAGTCATTTCGAAACCCTGGAGACGGACGCGAACTACATTCTTCGCCTAATCAAGGCCGATGGCGTTGTGCATTTTCCCTCTGCTAATGGCAGTAGTCCGACACACAGCTCTGATCAAGCTATCTATGAGACTCACTACTCGCAGGTCTCTTCAGAGGACTTACGGCGACTCTATGACAGATATCGGCTCGATTTTGAGCTCTTTGGCTATAAGAGGCCGAGGTTTGTGTGACTAATGAAACTTTACCACAGAGGACAAGACGCATCTATTTTGCAAGCTACATTGTAATTGGAAAACGTTGAAATTTGTAATAATTTGCCTGAACATAATTATACACATGCATCGCATGCTGGTGACAAAAAAGAAAGAAAGAAAGAAAAGTATTGACGCCGAAACAAAATTAATACAGGGGATGTTTTACTATTTAAAATGGTGTCTGTTTTTTTTAAAGGAATAATGTGGGTGTCTACTTATGAATGACACTTCATTTTCGAAATGCTTTCCACATAAAGTTCTGGTTTGATATCCAAGTGCTAAATATCACTCTCATACTAAAAAGAGTGCAAAGGAATGGCTGCCATTCCTTTGTTGTTGTACAAGTTTGTCTTCATGGTCGGCAATATCATAATTCTAAAGAATAAACAGTGTAATGACGGGATTCACATCTTGGGCAATTTCGTATCTAAAGTTGAATGTTTTACGTACGTGTTCTACGTTATACCATACGGTATAGATGTATACATTGACTTCGAAGTCAACTTCATATTCTTGAGAATCATAGGGTCCTTTGTATTATGATACAGTGAAAGGAATATAGGAGATATTCACAACAAACGTATGAAATACATCACAAGGTGGATTATCCCTTAAACTCTTAAATGCAATCAAAACATTCCTTTGAGTTCAAGTCAAATATTACACCATGTGGGAGGGATAATTACTGGATAGTCATAATTATGATATTGATTAACTCATTTCTTTCCTTTTCAACAAAGTGAACATACAACCTGTAGTTACCGGTTGAAATTAGATTGACCATGTATAAGAAATTACATTAAAAAAAGAGAAAAGGTTCATTGACATGATAAAAGCTAAATGTACTCTATTCGCTGTAACGCACACGCACTCACGAAAACACCTTTCTATGCAAATAGCAACCAACAACTGGGAAAATGAAAGATCATTGAACACTCTGATAATATTAATCAAAATGTGCGACACTGATGGTATCTAGTTACCATGGTAATTATAGCAACGCGTGCATAACAGTCATGACAAGACTGTTGAACTACATATATGTATCTAATAGCAACACCCACCACGCTAACGATACAGTAATTATGAAAATCAGCATTTTAGTTACTAGCACTCACTCGGTACATGGTGCACTTCTTTTTATATCACTCTTGATCCAGATGATTATTTTAACCGAAACGCACACTTAAAAAAAAGTAGAAACACAGATTCGCTCCACATAAATCATAGTGTCGCAAATATATACAATTTCTGTACCTTTCCACCGTAAGTTTTGGTAAGCTAAACCAAGACAGTAACCTGTACTTTATTGTACATTCATCAAATGGCTTTGCAGTGTAGGCCAACAAAACGCACAAACCATCACAATGTATAGCCAAGCCATATAATAATTCATTGTTTGTATAATTGCGTGTATTGAATTGAATTTCAGTTATACAACTATGACTGAACTATCATAATGGACAACAATAAATTCATCCATGGAGGAAAGATAATTCATTATGCATTGTATCGTCATAGTTATGTCTGCAACCCCCTGAAGAGGACTCGTGAGTACTAGTAGTTCAAAATTTGGTGCAAACATTAAAGTACCTTTAATACATCATTCATTGCTTCCTCTTATCCCATATATATATATATATATATATATATATAGATATATATATAATATATATATAATATATATATACACAGTATATTATACATATATATATATATATATGTATATATATATATATATGTATGTATATATATATATGTATACATATATATATATATATTTATATGTATATATATTCTATAATGTATGTATCTATGTATGTATGTACGTGTGCGTGCATGGTGATTATGATGAGCTCACTTCGCTTTTAAATAGTTCAGGCATCGCATCGCGTACAAAATTTGCAACAGACCGTTTCTTCATACACACAATAACAAATAACGTAAAGATTTCACCTTGAAGGATAATATTCTACTTGCAATGCAATTGTATGAAGCAACATGCCACTCCCTGAATCAAAAGAGAACCATAAAGTCGTCCCATTAATAAAACTGTTTTTGAAAGACGCATAGAGTTAGAGAGAAGAACACACAGAGAAGAATACTATAGAGACAGAGAGACAAGAAGGGGAGGTCAAGTGCAGTTGTGCATTGCGCTCAAATAAATGACACGTGTGCGGCACACCCATCACATAATACACTTACCACGACTACACACACGCACACACACACACACACACACATAATACATGTGTACTCCTACCAACATAAAAAAAAAAAAAGATATGCAACGAAAATAATATTTTCCAACGCATGCGCCGTTGGCCATCTGGCTTCCACTTAAACGTCATTCAGCTGCAACTTGTTCGTCGTGTCTGGACCTTTACGGGGTTTTTGTTTTGTTGTTGTTGTTGTTGTTGTTGTTGTTTTTGCGCACTTTGTCATCGCGCGATAACGTCATTCTCGGTAATTACCCTCCCCAAACGATAGCAGATTAATCGTACAATTGGGACATAGTTTTCTCGTTATGCTAGTGCTCTGCAACAAGTTTGCTTCTTAATTACTACACGTGTTATTGGAACTACACTGTTGTCACGTCTCGATCGCGGAATATAAACCGCAACAAATCATGCATCTACGAACCACTGAGCAGGCGTCGACAAAAAGCAAAATGACATCTTCGACCGCGAAAAAGTCGATCTTTATCGGAATTATTGTGCTGGCGATAGCCTCGATCTTGACGGCTTACGTCGGGGTGTCGACGGACTTTCGTCTGAAGGATTTCATTGCCCCTCGTAAGTAGAGTTTTTGCTGATTGGCTTCGCCATTATGAATATGGACGGGCGGTTATCTAATACGTCGTTCATCATATTTTGTGATAACTGCGATAATAGGAGTGTCGAGTGATGGTTTTGTAACCCTAAACTGAGTTTGATATTATTGATGGTCAAATGAAACGGGAAGTATGCTTTCTTCCCACTGTAGGGTGATGTATAGCAACAGATGCCGACATTGGTTCCTCTTGTAGCAAGATAAATATTTACGTTACTATTAAGAGTGTTCTGAGGTAATTGCAAGGAGATTACCGACAAGCTGTGCCAGAATTGTTTTGATTCAGACCATCATGCCTGACCTTTGGACAATCCTGTGCAACATGAGATTTCGGGTGTCATATTACTTCCACTTCATTTATTGGATATGTTATTTATAAATGACCATTTTGTGATGTTTTGAATTTTATGTAATCAATGAAATTTGATGTCTTTTTCACTATCCAAAATCCTGTATAAACTCTCCGAAATCAAGAAGGAAATTCAAGTTCTCATCTTAAATGTCTTCCTAATCTCGAATCAGATACTTGAGCCAATTATTGATACCAATAGCTCATATCCGAAACGTGATTGGTTCATTAATACGAGGCCATGGAGGGTACTTCGACGAGCGTCTCTGTAACTATAATAGCCGGCTGATTTAAAGTATAGGCGTAGAAATTTTCGCTTTGGGTAATACGTAAATGAGTATCCCTTGCCATGCACTATAACACCTCATCTTCCGTTCGGAACCATATAACATTTTTCCCCCATCTCTTTCTCCCACCTCTTTGTAAAAGATATTTATAGATTAGCAAAGGGAAATATAATGAAGAAAGACTCTACCATTCCAGAACCTGCCAAGGTAAGTACACAAGCAGACAATAGAGATAACTTGGTGTAGACTTTCTTTTCATTAAAATCATTGAGCTTGATCCCCCGCTTTGTTTGTGATTGTCACCTAATCCCACGTAATCGTACAATTCATATCTTGCCTTTGATGTTGCACAGAGTGATGTTTTCGGTCCGTCATTTCTAGATATCAAAAGCCATATCATGATTTTAATTAAGTTCTCTTCTCTACATGAACTAGCAAACGTTCATGATAAACAAATATGGGTTGACAGAGAGACTGATGTTCTCATAGTTCCAAAATGAATTTGCCTGAATGGAATACAGTACTGCGCAGAAATTTATAAGGCTCGTGAAAGCATAAGATTGCTTGAGCTTGAGTTAAAAGTACGGAGAAAAATTTACATGTTCCTTTTTCATATAGGCATTCTAGGCTATTGATTTACATTGATATGGATCTGTTTGGGGAAAGAACGTGGTATATATCGCCCCGATAGAAGCTTCTTCTCCTTCGTCCGGTACAGTCTACCACCTTGTGTATTTTTGTACTGATTAACCGGTCTGTTGGTGCAGTCTGTGTGCAATGCATTTTGAATACTCTCTACTTCAAATAATGTGGAAAGCTAAAAGACAGCACTCCCTCCTAACGGAGTATGATGCGCTGTACCTCTCGCTTGGCATGCTCAGCAGAGGACCATACACAGGACCACACCAGGAAGGAAGTGCGTTCCATATTATGATACATCCTGGTAAAAAGTCCTCCAAATCGAATCGAATACAATGTTGTAACCATGGTAACAGATGGATCTGCGCGCAGATGTCGTTTTACACGCCGACATATTATCATTCAACTTTATCCCAATACTTTACTAATCATCGGAATTCGCATGGCAATTCAGTAGGAGTAGCAACTTGCTTGGAGTGAGTTTCAATCCTGCCACTGAGGATTTAAAAAAATCACCGTATTTGAAGTGGCGTGTTTTCTCTCTCTCTCTCTCTCTCTCTCTCTCTCTCTCTCTCTCTAATTCATGTTATTTAGCATGTTGGACCATAAAATGTATGACCTGTATGCTAAGACAACACCAAAAGACATTGCACGCATCTTTAATTTACGGTCTGAGTCTCCTTCTTGACTGAGAAATCTAGATGAGAGATAATAATTGGGGACTGGGTGTTGACAATTTCTTTCAAACACCATACAGGGTAGTCCTATTCTATTGTTGTGTCCCACTCCTATTCTGTAGCCATTCATAATTGTCATAATTAATACGACTTCTTGTCATTTCAAATTATCTGTAAAGACTTTACTCGTGAAATGTTTATCATTATGAGCAAAAATCAGAAAAACAAGTCAGAAAAAAAACCGTGTTTTTCTACAATCAACTTTCTGCCTCTCTGTTTTGTTTTGTTTGTTTGTTTTTTCGTCCTAACGCTGCGTCTCCGGCTGTTGTTACTGAGAGTATCACCTGTCATTTAAGATGATGTTAGTGCTTTAGAAAGACTTTTAATGATCAATTAACGCTCAATGAACAACTGGTTTAGATTTGAATCTCTTTGCTGTTGTTGTTGTTGTTGTTGTGTTGAAATACGGTGACACCCAGATTTGTTCGATAGTTTTATCAATTTACTTTACATAAACACTCTTCCCTCTAATTCAGCATCAAATGCATTTGTAACTTCAGTGGTTTCCATATTTGTCTACATTTCATCTTCTCATATACTAGATAGTCATTTTGAAGTGAATGGGTTGACAAAGAAGAATTAGCCTTTCTTCACGGATGATTTGCATGAGGAAAGATCTCTCAATGGAAAAAAAAATGTGCAAGAAACTTCGCAACCCTTTCCCTGCTCACCATGTATGATTGCAAATTCAAGAGTTCATAAAACAACTCTACATAAAACTATCCCTCCTTTTAGCTATATACCTACAGGCAAAGAAGTGGCATCTAGGGTGCGAAATGCAAACATGAGATCGCAGTTAGTAGGTACCCTACATAGAACCAATAATTTCCTATCACACTAACCGCAATTGCTGTTACTATTTTGAGTTTGTGATAACTGCAGACTCATTATGATTATCTTTAATAAGAAAAGAGAGAAAAAATAAATCAGACAAACTTATTATGTTATTTTGCGATCTTGTTGTGACGTCTGCCATAATAACAGGATGTTGGTTGGGAGCGCATTCCGTCCCAGCAAGGTCCTTGGAAAGAATGAGTTTTTGTACAGTTGGGTCCGTGAAGGAATAAATGGGAAGGTGTCTAGATGGTAGTGACTAGTGTTTGTGTAGGGCATGATTGTCAAAAGATGATCTATGTTGACAGTTACCTTGTTACCTTGTTGTTTTGTGATGTCATTGATGAATGAAATGAACAAGATAGGCCCTAAAACTTTTCGTTGTGGTACTTCTGATGAAACATGGGTCTACCCAGATGAAACACCGTCAAGAACAGCTACTATTATCCGTGACCTAGTGGTGTGAAATGATCAGAACCAATCAAGAAAATGAGTTCTAATGCCGTAGTGATGGGGCTTTAGCAGGGGTTGCTCGTGGAGTTCCTGGTCGAACGCTTTCGAGAAGTCCAGTGCTATTGCAACGGGCGGTGTGTTGGCTTAGTCGGTAGCGCGTCTGCCTCTGACCCAAGCGACCCCGGTTCGAGCCCAAGTCTGGACTGAGCAATGTTGTGTATAATCATACCGTCCCCTCTAGGAAGAAGCAAACACTCTGTCCCTCGGACAGGACATAAAATGGAGGTCCAGTGTGTGAGAGAGTCACAACTCACGCACGTAAAAGATCCCGCTTCATTCATTCATCGCAAAGAGCAGGGTACGTATTTAAACCGGTGAAGTGGTCCCACCTCACGTCCAAGTGGACCCCATGGAAGACCAGCTTAGCATAGCTGAATATGGGCTACCCAGCCATCTTCTCAGATGGAAATTAACAAACAAACAAAACAAGCGAGCCTGGTCGTTTTGATCCAAAAAAAGTATGTTAGAACCATGCAACATTCGTACACGTATAATCACCATAATCATCTTTTACTTCTTCTTCGAAATTATAGTCCACCACAAGGTGTATAGTCGTACTATTTGACAGGCCTGGTGTAGTATATGTACAGTATACCATTCAAAAAAAATTCTACATTGTGCTCCTAAAAAAAAAAAAAATCTAATATCTTAACGAGGCAAGATGCTCTGCACCTCCTGCTTGAAGAGGTTTGCAGATCAGGGGGCTTCTTGCAGGGTGTTCCATAACCTGATAGCATCTGGGAAGAAGAATCTCTAATAGTCAAGAGTCCGTGCAAAAAGTTGTCTGGAATCGCCGGGTGTGTATAGATGGCTTATTAGAAAAATGAAGATTCTGCCCCAAACTGTATTGTTGTTGACAGTTATTGTTCCTTCATTGTTTCCTTGACTGGTTCATCGTCAAGTTAAAGGGGATGGCTAGTAACTGATCAGTAGGAATCAGTGGGAATGCTGGGTGATGATTGTTCCATGCCTTATGGGATTCTAAGTTAAGAGTACATAGATTGTTGTGTGAAAATTATTTGAAACATTTACTTTACATTTACATTACTTGAATATGAGACCATTCTGAAGCAAATAATTTTCACACAACAATAGATATATAATGTACTCTTAAATGAATCCCACAAGAATTGGAACAATCATCCCCCAACATTCCCACTGATTCCCACTGATCAGTTACTAGTCATCCCCTTTAACCGCAGGTCACCCTTGTTTGCGTGGGCAAGTGGCTGTACACTTTTGTGCATACAGATTGGTTAAAAAAACACCATACAACCATTCGCCTGTATGCGGCAAAGAGAAATAGATGCAGTCTCTGGCATCCTGATTTTTTTCAAACCTTATCATGCTTATTACTGCTCTTTCATACATGAATGATCTTCAATGGCCGATTAAATGATCATTCGACCAGCAATTATAAGAGCTGTACTCTAGGGGCTCGTTATTTTATGTGTGGCTTTCTTACGTCATGCATGGTCCATCCTGGTGACGGTGAAGAGAAGAGATAGTCGCGGAGAGGGGATAAAATCTTCCTTTGGATTTCATCAATATTTCAACTGTTCTGTTGCACACTTTGTTCCCTTTAAAATGTATGCCTACATGTTGTGTTGTACCAATATTCAAATACAATCGATATGTCTCGAAATGTGAAGATAATCGCGAAAATAAATCATCTTTTCAACTCACGTGCCACATTAAGGCGCTGGTATCTTCATGAATATTTATGGGAAAGAACAATATTAATATCCGCAGAAAAGAGAAAACGACGTTCATGGAAGGCATACAAAATGTTATTTCTTTACTGTGTTTCTATAAAGATCTGTGCAGACTGTAAGTCTAATTGCAATGTCTATTCACACGTCCCTTTACAGGTTGTATCTACGCCAAATAGGATCCACAGCACCAGTCTCATCACATCAGGATCACCTGTGGACTTTGTCAGCCCTAACTTGCCTAACGTCTCATTCCAATCTACAAGAGCTGCTGTTTCCATAATGCCACCGGCCAGTGCCTCAAGAGACTTCATGGAGGAACAGGCAAATATCCATCGCCTTCGACGGGATCGACTCAAAGACGCGTGTCAGACATTCGGTAACGACGTCGACAGCGAAGGTCCTAATCTGGGTACGTCGATCATTGTCGATGACAAATACAAGCTCATGTATTGCTACGTACCCAAGGTCGCCTGCACAAGCTGGAAGCGCGTTTTTCTCGTCCTCAATGGTGTCATGAAATATCTAGATGAGCTTCCACAGCCTGTCGTCAACAACAAAGTGGGACCACGTAAACTGAAATTCATCCGATCCTTTAACGTTAGTAAGCATAAAGAAATCTTGCAAAATTATACCAAATTTTTGGTTGTACGCCAGCCTTTCCAACGCCTCCTCTCTGCCTACAATAATAAACTCTACGCAGGCTCAACCTCACCGAGTGCGTTGCCATTCCAGAAGACCGATGGGGTTCATATTCTTGATACGTACCGCTTAAATAATTCTCACCTTTATGACACCAAGACGAAACGAATAGAATTACAGAACCGAATAATTGATTACAATTTGCAGTTCGAAGAATTTGTGAGGTTTCTGACAAACTCGTCTGAACCGAGTCATCGACGTAACAATCCCCATTGGAAAGAAATCTACAAGACTTGTTGGCCGTGCCACATTCAATATGACGTCATCAGTCATTTCGAAACGCTGGAGACGGACGCGAACTACATTCTTCGCCTAGTCAAGGCCGATGGCATTGTGCATTTTCCCTCTGCTAATGGCAGTAGTCCTACACACAGCTCTGATCAAGCTATCTACAAGACTCACTACTCGCAGGTCTCACCAGAGGACTTACAGAGACTCTATGAGAGATATAGACCTGATTTTGAACTCTTCGGATATGAGAAGCCAAGTTTTGAAGAAACATAAGACTCATATATTCTGTGTAACTGCAAATGGACATATTTTCGCTTAATTCTTCTCCATGGCATTATGTCTGCCAGCGGACATGCTTCTTTCTGCTTCTTCTTACTGATGGGACGGTATCACTTTGTTTCCATGTCAACAACAACAGACGAATGGAGAACAAGATTCCGCGACTGATTAGGGGTACTTCCTAATGTTGATGTTGACGAAGTTATCGAAGACTCATAACGCCTTGTCTCATTTATAAAAAAAAAATCGGCCCGAGGACTTATCTCCTAATCAAACCATTGCCTAACATGCGGATATACGTATACGAATATTTATATATGAACATATGTCACCCTTTAATGCATATCACATTATGATAAAACACTCATAAAGATTTCCTTTAAAAAAATCTGTGATGTAATCGTGTAGTGTATCCTTCGTTGTTCTCGCCTTACAACAAAAAGAGAAACGTTAAAGTTCCCACTCAAGATAAGATATCTATTATTTTTTAAATGACGCACAGAGATTTGCAGTCGTCCTACGGAAATTAAACACGGAATATCTTCTCCACATAAAACTCCAAGCACTGTGGAATGTATTACCTTCTTCAGCAATTTGTTAGCATTCGAGTGAAAGCAAACATTTATGTATGTATTGGAGTGTTTGCATGACATTTAGACAAATCGGGACAATGATTGATGAAGGTATATTTACAGTAGCAATTCTTGACTTCTGTGGGATTGAATTATTGGCATTTACTCGAGGTGTCATGTTGAAGAGGGATAGTAGAGTGACTAAGAATAAATGAAAAGAGAGACATAGTCTACATCCATACCGTATAAAGTGATGGTGTGGTGAAATACGACGCCATTTAAGACCATGTCTAGAATTTTGCATTTCCAAAACAAGTTTAGATAAAGCCCATAGTCAAAATGCTTGTGTATTCGCGTCGTAGCAGTACAGGCCTATATCACAGGCCTTGATAGGGTCGAAGAATTGCTTTCTTTTGTGTTTTTATTGATGTATTTTTGTTTTATTATGACATGTCGACACCTCTTCATATCATGGGGCACTATACCGCCAACTGGCCGGGTACATGAACATGAACGTGTGTGATTTGTGTGTGTGTGTGTGTGTGTGTGTGTGTGTGTGTGAGTATGCGTGTGTGTCTGTATGTGCGTATGTAAGTTTTAAAGCTAAACTATCAATATGCCGCGTGTCTACGCATTATTTTACAGAATTACGTTTGCATCCCATTCCACTTGAGGAAGACTTTCTACTCCGAGTTAAAGGGATGGTAAAGTTTTAATTGTGGTCCTGATAAAAGGTGGGTCCCATCTTTTATTAGGACCAATTTGTTTTTGTATTATATCCCCGCCATTTCAAAATGGATTTTCATTAGAAAAAATATAAACTTTGAATTCCTCTAAGAATTGTATATGATCTTTCATATTTTATCAGTGGTTTGATGAATATCAGTTTTGAATGGCTGAGATAATCCGAAAACAAAGTGGTCCTAATAAAAGGTGGGTCCAACCTTTTATTGGGACCACAACCAAAACTATACAATCCCTTTAGCATGCAGTCTATGTCATCAAGTTCAATTCAATTCAGTTGACGAAAGCATGAAACAAAATGCAAAGAATACATTGCACATATCATTTTTTAAATCAATTTGCAAGAAATACACAGTACAGTGTGGATCATAGTGTACGCCAATATGATGAAATAATCTTCAACCTATAGTCGAATACCCAAGAAGAGCGATTGCATACTTTGCAAGGTTGACAGAAAAGTAAGTATAATGATGGCAAAGAATGGTCCACTGAAAACAAAGCTTGTAAAACGTTGATCATTCAATGCCCAATAGGCTTAGTGTAACTACGTATCATCCAAAATCTATTCATATTTAGCTAAAATATAGACTGATAGATATAATGCATGTAATAAGCAACATCAATTTAAAAGATAGCTCTTCTACAGTACGAGAAGATACAAAATACTAATATGACAAAGCTAACAGTGTTACAACCTACAAACACTATTAACTGAACTGCGTGTACCAGGAAAATTAAGTGCAAAACACACAAAAATATGATATACAAGCACACAGACGCACGCGCTTGCCCACACTCATGTAATATTCGTGTTCGTACTCCTCCCAATTTTATTTTAATCCAACGGAGTGAAACAATATTCAAGCAATACACATGCATACATGTAAAAGACTCGACATCGTATAAGGGAGAGAGCAAAATGACATTACAAAAAGACAAAGTACAGGAAGAGAGACGACAGAAAAAAAAAGGAGAAGGAGCAGAGAAGGATGTAGAGAGGTCTATTACAGTATAACACGCCGCTCAGTCGTTAGCACAGGAGAACACACAGATGCTATTACATGATATTAGTTTAATTATCCAGAGTTGTTTGTTGAGTGTAAATATTGAGAGGTAATGTCACTACATGGGTCAGACATGCAGTACTTGTTATTATCTTAATCGCTTTCATGAAAGCTTGTCATGTATATTACATGCATTGATGATAAAATCTCTTGTTCAACGTTGGCCCACTTTGCCGCTCTGGGCTAGAACTGGAATCCTAAACAGTCCATATGAAAACTCATTGACACAATGAACTCAATATTGGCATATACCTGCAACATTTATAAGTAGTACTATTTTGTGCAACTTTTTGTTCCATTGTAATCACATCTCGTCCATACCTTTCCACTTTATTTTTTCCTTCTATTTCCTTTCCTTCTTTCTTTCAATGGCGTACAAAGGCCACTGGCTTCAACTGAATATTTTCAACAGAATGTAATGATATAGATTTTCATTATATATCAATACAAACACCAACCAACGCACTTCTTGACCTTGCAAAATAGCAACCTAATATCGCTAAGTGCACTCGAGTGATTGTTTGAGTGATCAACTCATATTCAACAGCAGTAAGCCAATTGTAGCCCACGTATCAGTGGATGCACACAGAAGGAAAAACGGTAGTGTTCCTTCTGCTGTGCATTAGAATCATCGCGGCTTTTTGAATGGCGCCACTGCCTGCTTTCGAGGCAAATGCTGCTCTCATCACGAAGTGCTAGCTGCTGCTGCTGCTACCTACCGGTATTGCTGTTAATCATATTACTTCTGAAATGTGCTGCATAAATTATCTGCCCACTACGTCATTACTTTTGCTTTCTCACTCAAGCTGTTGCATCGCATGATAATCATAATTACGCAGTTGCTCATGAGAGGGAATTATCCACAGTTACCATACAATATCAGGACTAGGACTGTAAGGAATCAGGACTGGTATGTAACATGCAAGCTCCATCATTTCGATTAAAATCAATATCTGGGGTTGATTTAATCAATAGTGACTCCCAATAACAGCTTTGCAGTGATATGAATAACTGATGTGTGTCATCAAACCAAAAAAGAAAAATGTGCAGTGGAGAATAAAAGTTTACTGAACATCCGACGGGGGAAAATTGATTCTTTCGGTTGACGTTAATAACCTTGCTGATAGTGGTTTTTGTATCGCCTGTGATAAATTAAATCATATTGATAAGAAATGCTTACATGATAAGAATGAAAATCTTTAAGAGCCATACAAACGGGTTTTTTTTTCAGACGTTTCTTATCTTTTTTTCCATTTGTCTTTAAAAAAAAAACCCTTTGCTTGTCCCACCCATTCATCAAACAAGAGAGCACAGTAACCATGGTAACAGACAATGAAGCATTCAAGCTTGATATGGCAATCCATTCAATCTGTTCGTGCTGTGTGTTTATGTGACGTTCTGTCTTTTGTCAATGTTTTGATGTAAACAAAAGTTAACCTTGTCTTTTATTTAGATTATGGATTATGCATCATTCAATGTCCATGTGTAAAGATGTATGTAAAGAAAAACGGACATTGGTTTGTAATGAATGGATATTGTTGTGTGGAATACCTAATAGGAATCAATCAGATGGAGACGAGCATAATGCATGCGCAACATGTTTAAACAGATTGTTTAAACACACCCTCCGATTGTTGACTGCAGGAACCGCAGCAATACTAGCAGTGGATTAATGTCTGCAATTAGATTGATATTTCCTAATCGAACATAATTGCTTTTCCAGAGCCGACCCGTCTGGCCAGTAAGCATCAGAATCAACAACCTCGTTAATAACAAGTAGTAATTGAAGGCTGTTCTTTTTTCTTTATTTTCCAGAGTTCCACGGGTGCCGAGCGGTTCGTTTGTGATGAGGGCTGCTCACTGTGGAATCTGCTTTGGCTTGTCTCAGTCACAATTCAAGAAAGGAGGAGATCAGTGGCGACGTGGTCGTCGTTCTTGAAATCTTCTCCTTCCAATCCTAACCGACCCATTCCACGATTGATCTCGTCCATGGCGTTGACGGAAACTCTGCGCGGGCGCCATCCGTCGTCGCCGATCATAACGGAAGGAAAAATCCTGAAGATCCTCCTCTCCTCCACCGTTGTCATGATCATGATAATCACGATCTATCTTGTCCACAACAATCCACAACAGGTCCTTACTAAGACCCTGCTCTCAGGTTTGTATATAGAGAATACGTGACGGCAGCTAAATTCCCATCACCGCAGTATCATACCTGCAACAAGTAGGCATAAACAGCAGAAGCCATCGGTTCAGAACTAGAGTTGTTGTTAACACACTGGCCCATAGATCTCTCTCTCCTCCTCTCTCTCTCTCTCTCTTCTCTCTATCTTGCATAACACACACACACACACACACACACACAAAAGAGTACACACACTTTTGTGTTTTTCAGTACGATTTATTTGATTTCTTTAATTTCGCATAACAAAAGCATTCATCTTGAATGTTTAAACACAATATGCTTTCAACAATATTTTGATACAAAAAAAAATCGGCGCGTGACCTGAAATACATACAACTTACATTCATACATAGACTTGGATCTGCCAAAACAAATAGGATTCCCTCCCTACCTGTCCTCTACCCACCATCCTCCTCCATGCAGTACCAGGGTCCCCGCCCATATCTCAAACTCTGTACTTCAATAAAGTATTTTTTGATCAATCAAAGTCCACAATATATTCATATCTTGTGATGACATACATCATTGAATTTGAATTGAATTTATTTATTTCCGTTAAAAATCACATTACATAATTATAATCATTGCATAAACAAAATAGTACATAAAATGAACGGAAGGATAGCCCCACTCAGCTATGTTTGTCATAACACATCTGTTTTCCAGAGGGGTCCTAGAAATAACAATGTTGTGATACACATAATGATAAAGACATTAATAACTAATACATAATAATGAAGAATATCAATAAGTCTTAAATCAAACCAAAAATGAGATTAAGATAAGAACAAATGGAAACATACCTCTGACACCTACCAGTTGAATCAAATACATTGCAACCCCAATTATCCCATCATTATGACTCACTCTCTTCCCCCCCCCGCCCAAAATATCCATGATACCATTATATATATATATATATATATATATATATATATATGTATATATATACATTAAAGCCATTTTGGTATATATTGATCAATTTCTTTAAGAAACAAATTATATGAGAATAAACATTTAACGTCACGTGGTAAATCATTAAAGTAAGAAGCTCCACGATATGAAAACATTCTTTTACAATAATCAGTGTGAGGCTTTGGTAAGGAGAGATTTCCATAGGAGCGTAAATTGTATGGATGTGAAACAAATTGAAATAAATTTTGCATATATGGTGCGCTGATATCATTTAAACTTTTGTACACCAAAGATATAGAATGTTTAATACGGCGAGATTTCAGGGATTCCCAATTCAAAATTTGATGTAATTCATGATTGGATATATGTTTATAGGGACTTATTCCAAGTATTATTCTACCAGCCCTGTTTTGTAATTTCTGCAGTCGATCGGTATATTTCAGGTGGGAGGAATCATACACTATTTTATCTGCGTAATCAAACAAAGGGAGAATTATTGTGTTGTAAATCAATTTCAAATTACATTCATTAATATAAACTCGAAGACGACCTAAAAAATTAACAAATTTACCAATTTTTTTACAAAGATATTCAATATGATCATTCCATTTCAATTCTTGGTCTATTATCACCCCTAAGTATTAAACGGCTTCTTTGCATTGAATATGTTTTCCGTTAATATAAACATTTAAATCTTTGCGTTTTGTCAACATTGCACGGGTACCAATCAGTATACTCTCCATTTTATCAACATTCAAGCTAAGTTTGTTCAAACACATCCAATCATGTATGCGTTCCAAGTCTGTGTTCAGAAAATAATCTATACAATTAACATCTTTGTGAGAGTAATACAAAATAGTATCATCTGCATAAAGTTGTAGGTCGCAGTGTTGTACCTGCTGAACTATATCGTCTATATAAAGGGTGAACAGTAGTGGTCCAAGGATTGAACCTTGAGGTACGCCGTAATTGACATCAACAAACTCAGACATTTCAGAACAAAAATAAGTACATATTTGACGATTGGTCAAATAACTTTCAAACCAGGCAAAACTATTTCCTTGCGCACCAGCACCCATAAGTTTCTTTAATAGAATATTAATGTCAGCCGTATCAAATGCTTTTTTTCATGTCGATAAGAACTGCTCCTGTGTATTGACCATTGTCAGATGCGTTTAACCAATTGTCGCAAACACGTGCAAAAGCTGTCACAGTTGAGTGATTTTGCCTAAACCCTGACTGTTTCTCCGAAAGTATATTACTAGATTTTAAAAACTCTGAGAATTGCTTGCCTACAATCTTCTCGAGGATTTTTGAGACAGAAGGTAAAATTGCAATTGGACGATAATTACAAGGAAATGTTTTATCACATGATTTATGCAAAGGAATAATTTTTGCCTGTTTCCAGCGTAATGGAAAATCGCCTTCTGACAGTGACTTATTAAAAAGGTAAGTAAGACAAGGGATGATGACGGGAGCAGAAATTTTTAACAAGTGCACAGAAATTCCATCTACACCAACAGACTTCTTGTTTTCCATGCCCCTGATAATATCACTAACTTCATTCTCAGAAACAGTTTGAAAAGAGAACTTGGGAGAAGTTTGCACGGAAGAGTTAGAGGAGTCAACGTGATACGAGGCATGAGACGGAAGGGAAACAGATGGAATATTCGATGCTAGTTCTGACCCAATATTTGCAAAATATTGGTTACAAACATTGGCTTCTGATCTGTCACTACTAGATTTATCATGTTGAGAACTGTTTGGGGAACGATGTGGGAGAACAGATCTAAACACATTCCACATTTCACCGGATGTCTTTGCGGAAGCTAATTTATCGTTTTGCATCTCCGTATTTTAAGTGTAACATGATTTCGTATAATTTCCTGTATTCATTCCAAAGTTCCTCATGTTTTCTTTTCAGCTCGATTTTCGTGGACTCCTCTTGCGTCTTTAACAATTCAAACTTTACTTTATGTGCTTATTTTTTCTGTTTGTCCCGATCTTTGATTAATTCAATGATCTCTGGAGACATCCAAGGACAGAATCTGTTCTTTACACGTTTGTGCCGAATAGGCATATGATTGTTTATAACTTCCATTAATAATTCTTCCCATTCTTTAACGGCTTCCTCCATGTTGTGTTTATCGTACACATTATGCCATGGTTGCGATCGTAATTGATCAAGAAATGAGTTTTCATCAAAATTTTTCATTTTTCTGTAAGATACTATCTCAGGGGCTTTAATACAGACATTATAATTCCAAATCAAATAACAGATTGAGTGATCACTTATCCCTGAATGTATAACATTCCCTGAATGTATAACATTCAACACCATGGGACTTGACCATATCGCGAGAGTTTGTCATCATATGATCGATTAAACTAACTGAAACATCGGAACATCTTGTATACTCTCTTGTATCAATCTGAGTTAATGAATAAATAATGCTTATTTGATTAAGATGTTTAGTTTCATTGCTTATTGGATCTTTCATAATATCGCAATTGACATCACCCTTAACAATAACATTTCGGCCAAAAGAGTCAATAAATGAAATCAATTGTTCATAATAATCAAACACACAAATTGGGCTGTTAGGCGGACGATACCATGTCACAAAAATGAACGCTCTCGAGTGATCAGGAGTAATTATAAGAGGAATAGCTTCTAAATGTTCTAAGCTGCTGTGTTTCAGTACATGATAGTGTAAGTTATTACGTATGTATACAAGAACACCACCCCCGTGTCTATTTCTATCCTTTCGAACCATGCGGTAACCGTCTATTTGAATCTCATGATCCAATACTGTATCATCTAACCAGGTTTCATTTAATGATAAAATATCAATACCATTTTGAATTAAGAACAAATGAATTTCAGAGAGATTTCTAGTCAAACTGCGTACATTCAGATGTAAAATCCGAAGTCCTTTTTGTGATAATTCTTTAAACTTCAAACTATCATTTTGACATTTAACAGAACGCGTTTTATTGATAAAATTACTATATTATTGGGAGGCAATTCATCTTGCTCTACATAGTTTGGTAAATAATGTAACATACATTTAGAACATTCCCAATTTAGAAATTCATGACATGGATCATCATACTCACTTTCAGAGATCCCAGCACACTTGATATGAACCCAATTGTGACACTTAACACATTGTATTCCTTAGTGATTATTTCTTACTGGCTTTGAACAACTAATACATGGATAACCCTTTACCATTGAAATATTAAAAATCAATATGATATGGTGATAGAAATCAAATGTCCAGTGTCATTTGTTTTTCAATTTTCTAAATTAGCCTTTAGGAAGATCGTTTTCTCCACGGATCCCTCGAGTTACAAACTTTCCTCCCGTCGCCCGGATCAACGCAACAATCTTCCCGTCCGATGACCATGCGTCTTTTACTGCCGAATGCGCTCTGGTTTTGGCGAGAAGGTTTTGGTTTTTCTTTGTCAGGTGTTCCTGAATTGACATGCGCGAGCCCTTTAGGAGTTTGCGATTTTTGATAACCTGCATCCTGGTCTGGTATGACACAAACTTGACCAGTAGTGGTCGTGGTGCCGTGTGACTATTTGGATGGCTTTGGTCCTCACGCCGCCCTTTTCTAGTTTGAATGCGACCGCTAGCTGGCGCTGGCGCTCCCCCAGATCCTTCGTTTCCTTCGTTGCCATGGTTTCGACGCTGAAGGCGATGTGATCTGTCTATTTCAGATTGCTGGAGATCAACATGCAGTTTTTCCCGCGCTAATTTGCACACTAATTGGGTGGTGTCTTCTTCTTTTGACTCCGGCACCCCGAAAAAGAGTAAACAATTCCGCTTGGAGTATTGTTCGAGGTCGTTACTTTCTTTTTCCAGGCAGGCGATGCGCGATTGGTATCCTTCAATCACCCTATTCAACTTCTCTATCTCTTTTTCGTGCGATAGCTGAGTTGTCTCTAAATCCATTATTCTGCCTTCTTGTCTCTCAATGCGGTCCACCAGCTTAGCAAATTCTTCACTCGCAGCTTCTTTCACAGCTTGACGAACAGCTTCAGCCAAGCGTTCACTGCTCAGGATTTTATCAACGGCATCATCAATTGATTTCGGATTTGGCGCCATTTTGAATTTTCGGTGCGTGTAGAAAAAAAAAACACACTCACACACACAAGTGAAATCTCTGACAAAGTCACAAATATGATAAAAAATCAGGCGATGTTACTATAAACCAGCTTTCACAGAAAAAGAGTAAGAACAAACATATATCCGTGTAGTTGCGAGATGTTATCCGGGACAGGAAGGTAGCAATAGCAGTTCCATCATGATATATAGTTCGGGATCCGCGAGAATATGTAGGCAAAAATCTCACAGTCACATCATAGTTTTACTCTCTTCTGTCTAACTATGATTGACAGTGAGTTCCGAGACCAATATGAAACGATTAATGGGCCATGTATCTTGACGAATGTTCAAGCGACATACCTAGTATAGCAGCAGTCAATCAGTCGTTAAAAGTGTGCATGTGGGACCATGCACGTCGCTGACCAATATATCAAGTCAAATCATTGAAGGTACAGAGACCAATAACATTCACAGATTCTCTCGGACCAAAAGCAAATTTCAGTTGTCCCCTGGGCAAATCATACACTCTGATAGGAAAATACACAGTTCGGAATGGAAAATGTAAGATCTAGCAGAAATGACAGAAAATGTCAAATCCAGGCAGAAGCTACAGCCTGTTCAGGTGCACAGGGCCCATTGCGAGTTTGGTGCACAGGGTCCATTGCGAGTTTGGGCCCATTCAAAGCATTGCCATTGGCAGTGAGAGAAAGTAGCAGAAAAAAGAGAAAGAGAGAGAGAAAAAAAATAGAATAATACGCGTTAACAGCAAGCTCCTAAAAGAAGTACAGAAGTTTGAACCCTATCAAACTAACAAACCCCGGTCGCACCCTAAAAATCAAATAAACTACACTTATTGATTTATTCAGTCATATCAAATAATTAACATATTCCTACTTTATTAAATGCTGAGCTAATTTTTTCCTCTCCATTGCCAATTTCATTTCCTTTTCAATATTTTCCCGTATTCTCTTCTGAATTATATGGAATGATGGTAAAAAACGTGTACTTCTGGAGTTAAAGATGATATGTTTCAGCAAAATAATTAAAGAATTAGCTTAATTCTCACTGAGCTCAACGCATATCACGTATTTCATCAACATCATAAGATAATATCACTGCTCTCCATATATCTGTTACTATCTCTCCATATATATTTTACTATCCGACATTACAAAAAGAACGCAAACTGTTTGCTACAACACCAAAATTTAAAAGTTGCTCTTTGGTCTAAACCACTCCATGTAACGACTTTAACTGAAATTCTCTGTGTTTACAAAGAAGCGTTGTGGATCTTGGTCTAACAAATATTTCTTTATTTTTTTCTTTCGTATATTCAAAATGATCATGACCATCTTTCATTTCTAAATCGTACAATTTTTGCAAATTATTAGTAAAGAAATTATACATTTTCCGTGAATCTACATCTCTTAATTGTATTTTTTTGCCCTAAAATCTTCAATTCGAAATCAAACGTGACCACATCTATACTGAAATTTAACAATCATCCTCTTATTCTTAAAATCATTAATAATTGGTAATACAGCTGTATCACACACACACACACACACACACACACACACACACACACGCACACACACACACTCACACGCATTATTATCTGTAGTGAAATGTAGATAGAAAGGTATGTAGACAGATATACAACACTCGACATTAAGTGTTGCTCAGGGCTACCAAATATAGATTTTGGGAAGCAAACATTGTGCTTGTGTTTTGTGTGTTTTGTATGTTTTTCTTAGCCAGAATAGGATATAAATAAATTGCGCCTCATTGCTTCATAATTGTACGCATTTCAGCTAGTTGCCGTGGCCAGGGTTGCAAGACTGCCTATGTCTTGATGGCTGAGCTTAGTCTATCACCTAAGTATTTTTTTTCTTTTCCTGAAAGCCAAATTTTATGTACCGAATCATATAATTAGGATAACTAGTATGTTAAATATGATACTTTCATGAAAATGTGTCGTGAAAATCATGTTTATTCTCTTGTTTTGTTTTGTTTTTTGTTTCATTTCCATCGGAGAAGATGGCTGGATAGCCCATATTCAGCTGCAATAGCTGGTATTCCATGCCATTCCATGCCTTGATTCAATATCCACTTCGTTAGACTTAGCAAAGGTAGCCACAGTATGTCTTATTTATAGCCCTTATCATATCTGCCAGTTTTCATTATCATGATTTATATTCTTTTGATATTTTATCAAACTATTTTATTTCTTGACTTTTTTCTTTCTTCTTAGTCACATACAATACTTGGTATTTGAAGCACTTAATCATACCTGCTATAATTGTGACATGATTATCATAGTTTATTTTCATCATTTCAATGTTTCATCACATGACTTTGTTTATTCACCTTTTTTATTATTTACTTTTTCGAACCATCAAATTTTATTGTTGCACCACTAAAAACAGAGTTTGATTACTTTGGTGGTCCGGACGAGCCAATCGATGAAAAAAATAATGTCGAGCCTGATAAACATATAACATAAAAATTATGTTTCAATGTGCTCGTTATGATTATGTGAACATGGTGAATGCCTCCCTCCCCCCTTTCGTATTTTTTCCTTGTTGTTCTTATTTGTTATCTGTTTGCCAACAGTAGACCAAATGTTTGAAGAAATTTTAAGAAAAAAATCTATTTTAGGTTGAAAGAAAAACAATTCATCAAACAACCAGCTGACAACTGTGTTAATCTGCGGTCACTATCTATAAAAATTCTTCCACGTTGGCATTTTGACATCAATGAGCTGTTCTGTCCCTTCGAAAATTCTGTCAGCTTCTGTCTCAGTTGATTGTTTGTTTCCTTACAGACTTTAAAGCGGACCTTTCCTTCGTTATTCAGGTGTTCGTGTTCATCCTATATGCATTGACTAATATATCTCATAGTGCAGTGATTACTCAGTTATAATTGCACTCTCACGATATAAAAGTGCAAATCTGGAAACAAAATGCTTAGTAAACATTGTAAGCATGAAACAAGCAAACAAATGGAAACAGGTGGAAATCAAATTTCACTCTTCCACAATGTTTACTGAGTTTCTGTTTTCGTCGAATGAAGCAAACACTCATGATTGTAGAACATTTTGTTGTAATCAAATGACTAGGATTGCTGAGATAAAATCGAGCTAATTAGTGTATCATACACGTATTGTGTCTGTTTATCATGATACAACAATCTATTTTTTTTTCTCTCTAGCAGAGTCTGAACATCCAGAATTTATTAAAAGTGGCAGAACTTACCCTCAGACAGCCGAAAAGACAGATGGCACTGAAAATCTATCGGTATGTATAATTTCATTAATAATGGTTCTTTTACCTCTCTTATATTCCCTCTGTCCTTTCCATAAAAAAATCTTGCTATTCAATTCAATTCAAATTTATTCAATTGTTAGACCAAAATACATATCGTTATGAATCAACTTTCAATGGTAAGTTGCTAAAATGCATTCTTTTCATACAGAGAAGGCTATCAAAATCAAGTTTTTGTAAAAAATGACGGTCTTCTGCATTTTTTAGAAACAGTTTGAATAGCTAATAAGTTCTTTGTGTTTCTGATCACTTTGTCAATGTTGTACGATTTGTATTAATATCATCACTGTATAATTATCCTCGTAAAATTTCTACGTAATGTTTATGAATAACTACTTTGTTGAGGAATGCAAAGTTGTTTTACAAGTCAGTAATTAATTCACATAATTATGACAATGTACAATATTTTGGAAACAAACAATTTTAACTCATAACTTTCTTGTATTTTGACCTAATTTCTGTGAAACTTTACTCTCTTTATGAATATTAGTAAAGGGGGATGGAGGGATGAGGCTTCCATTTCAATATCAAATGTGATGTCCTCTTGTCGCGTGTTATTATGTCATCACAGGAGATCACTCCGGACCGTGTTGATGCAGCTACCAGAGATGACTTCATGCTTATACAAGATGCCATTCATGAAGAGAGACGGCAACGAGTGGCCGAAACTTGCAGTCGGCATCCCGGACAGCAACGCGATGTTCTTCGCGATCCACCGCAGAACATCATTGTAGACATTCCACACAAGATCCTCTTGTGTTTCGTCCCCAAGGTGGCGTGCACGAGTTGGAAGAAGGTCTTCCTTGTGCTCAAGGGCGTCATTGAGACCGTGTATGACGTCAACCAGTACCAGGTCAACCACAAACTCCAACGTCGGCTCGATTTTTTCGCCAATCAGACTTACGCCGAGAGAGAGGCAATTTTAGCAAACTTTACAAAATTCATGGTAGCCCGTGAGCCGTTCGCTCGAGTGCTATCCGCCTATCTTAACAAACTCTCACCGAATACAACTTTCAGTCGAGCGAAGCACTGGCAGAGAGAGATAGGTGAAGAAATAACGAGACACTTGTATGAAGAAAACACGATCGGATCTTCGGGAGGGTATAATGTGACGTTTGCCGACTTCGTGCGCTTTCTCACGGTGGAGGAACCGATGAGAAAACAGCACAATCGTCACTGGAATGAACTGCATGAGATGTGCGCCCCTTGCGACATCGACTATGATGTCATCGGTAAGTTTGAGACGATGTCGACAGACGCTGAGTACATTCTACGATTGTTCAACCTCGTTGACCTCGTCGACTTCCCTTCCGCGAACGGAAGCAGTCCTACCGGAAGCTCAAGTAAGCTAGAACAGTTCTATGGTCAGCTGCCTGCCGAGGATATCAAGGCGCTCTATGAGAGATACAGACTGGATTTTGAACTATTTGGGTACGATGTCCCTGAATGGGTCGATGATGCTTAGCATCCTTGTTGATATCGATATCTTAACTGGGCATAGAAGTGCAACATACTCAGAGAGTTACTGGTTTTACGCAGGATATCGCTTAAAATGAGCTGGCAAGTTCATTTCTATAGACAATCTTCTATTGACTGTGTTATAGACTCTGGCGAACTTTCTCCTTGAGGTATAATGATGATAATAATAAGTAATAATGATGATGATGATAATAATGATGATGATAATAATAATAATAATAATAATGATAATAATAATGATAATAATGATAATAATGATGTAGTGTATAACATTTACAAAACACTTGATTTCATATTTTCTAAGCGCTGTGAAGTTAGAACAGGGAGAAAAAAAACAACTGAAGTAGAAAACAATGGACAAGTGTATATACATTACTACATTAGACGATTGTATGTAGCAAAAATTATCCTAAAAACATTGGAGGTATTGGTTCTAATTTAGGGGTATGTTTTTTCCCCTATATGACACGATAGATTGGTATAGTCCATATTCACCTGCACTAGCTGGCCTTCCATGCGGTCCAGTTGGGAGTATTTGAAGCTCACCACTTGACCAGCTTATGTACCTGTGGTACCGGTAACCATACGTGCTTGGGTTGTGAATCTCTCACAAAGCGGGACCTCCATAATTTTACATGTTGTATGTCCTATCCGTGGGACAGCGTGTTTTAGAACAGTTCTGCATTCGGCATTACGACAGACGTATCACTTGATGGCGTTCTCCAAGAGAAATCCCACTCCGGACCATGATGAATCTTTGGTGTAACATTCATTTTAATGTGATTTGCCTTGGTTGGTTGCAATACTGTGTCTCTTATCATTTCGTTTGTCACACAGATTAGATTTAACTCTTCCTCACTCAGTCACTCGTTTGTTTGAAAGTTACGACGCTGCGTGACATTGTTGCCTTTTTTACTTTCTACCCTGAATCTGAAGCTTTGAATAATTCCTTATTGTCATGAATCCAATCTGACATTATCATAATGATATTCATAATTGTGTTATTGTATAATTGACTGGTCTAAAAGAAAGGATTACTATTGTATGCTTCTATTTTGCTAATTGTGATTTTGCTAATAATCATGAGCGGGTATATAATCAGGAACACATTACATGTATACAAATGTAATACATAAGTTCATACACAATCATTTACGATAAATATGTATAATGTTATCACAGGTCAAATTAAATCCATTCTTGTTGATTCGAGATATTTGCGGTTGAAGCGGCTGCAAAACACAGAAACTACTCAAAATAAGTAGAATAGATATTTAATCATAACCATGATCATTTCAACAACATTCCTTGTTATGAAATAAATGAGGTATCTTTGGAAATGTTTTGTTTCAGTTTATCTGATTAAGGGTGACACTTCATGCGTTTTGTTGTCAAACGCTTAACACGACACACACACACACTCACACACACGCACACACACACACACACACACACATATATATATATATATATATATATATATATATGTTTAAAAATACATGTAGGGATACCTATAGTGTATATCTGGATGTGTGTTTAATGTTATATGTATAACATACATGTCCCATTTGAAAATAATGACTCTATTCAGCAGTGCATGCAAGATTTTGACTATTTCTTTTTTTCGAGGGAATAATAAAAGAATTTTGGTACGAACGAATTGATATTTCCAAACGCAATATTGAGAAAACGAAATGCAGAAAATCGAGATAAGCTCAAAATGTGTGTTTGAAACCAGTAAAGGAGTACGCAGGTGCACTTTAATGCCACTGTGCACAAGCAGGGCAGGGACGGGCAATGATAGACTACGAGCTTCTCGCACTCCTATGTACATCTTTTGAGCACAAGTTTGATAGCAAGCAAGTGCTTTGCATGAAACAAAGCGGCCATCAATATTACTCTCATGTAGTTTATCTAAATATTGATCCTTAGGAACACCCCTCTTCAAGAATTCCTCCTCATTATCATTTCTGTTTCAATGTTATTTTTTTTTTTAGTACCTTCGTTTCTTTTTCTTGTCTCTTTTTTTTTTTGGGGGGGGGGATTGCCATAAGATTATGATACAGAGCACTTCTTGTTAAAAAAAAACAAAAACGGCTTGTCTCCATTATACATTGGCAATCTATACGCCAGTCCCATCAGTTTATTGTAATACCGTATGTCCCAACAAAAATTACAACGGGAGCTCCGCAGTGATATCTTTAAAAATAGTGAATCAATCTAAATACAAATTCTTCATGGGTATGAAACTATAACTCATTGCCCTCATCTTACAGAAAACCCCACTCGATTTGCTTCAGTGGTCAAAGAGAAATGAGGAATTTTGTAGAGGATGTCAGGAATCTCTTCCCTCCAAGTTTTGTCTATTGTATTCACACACAAGAGTATCATAGTGCTAAACTTATCAGACTCATGACATTTTTTACAACAATCCACATTTCTTTGTGACCGCTTAACCAAATTAAATGGGGTTTTCTGCGTGTTTTATCGTCAGTGCAACGGATTCTTCCTTCTGACGGACCGACATCAAAGTTTCTCGTTCTCCTCCGTTTCATCTTCAACGATACCTTGGTATTTCGTATATGAAACTTGCTATATATCATCAGTACTTCCATTTCATGTCAGGAAATTTCACTCTTTTAATGTTGGGTGGTAAGTTTTTAGCAGTCTCCTCCATTAAAAAAAAAAAAAATCTGACTCGTATTGTCATAAAAGTCACTGTCCTTAGTTCACAATATTTTCCTTGTACTTATTTTGTATAACTATGTTTATTTAAATATCTCATTGCAATTGTGTAGTTTTATTGTTAATGAAATACATGAAATAAAATAAATGAAATGTAAAATGAATAAAAATTAGTATTGATTACGCTTGTGATTGTGCAATACACTAACAGTCAACAATGAGGGCAATAACGCGTTTTATGCAATGCAATAACTAAGGAGTTCACGATTTAGCGCATGTCTCATTTTGATCTTTAGCTAAAATGGAAAGGTCTTATGATGAATTAGCATTCTTTGTTGAAGCATGTTTTCTTTGTAATCACTGTAAATGCATGGAGCGTTTTTGTTGAACATTTTTTGATGTATCATTGAAACTAGTGTCAAACACAAAACTAAAAATACAGATCATCACTTATTTGAGGATTCCTTACGTTTTAAAGTCAATGGCAAAAGCACAAAATAATATTCTCCTCTGACCTTTATTTTGCACGTGCACAAATCACAACTGTGAACTCCTTTATTCCTGCAGTGCTGTACGTTAAATATTGTATATCAAAACTCACGTCGGAATGGAACGAATGATTTTTCTGTTTATTTTTTTTTATTCCGTTTTATCTTAACAGGGTAGCCCTTTCAGTTAAACAAAACAAAAACAAAAAACTGATTTACAAAGAGGCCCCTGCATAAAAACAAGACAAAAAACATACAAAGTTGCATACAAAAGTACAGTAAATGAAACAACAACAACAACACATGGCTTATAAAATGTATATATTATGCATTATATAAAATGCTAAATTACAGTCAAAAAGTATTTCACAATGACTGATTCGTTCGGATAGACTCAAATATCAGATTCAACAATTTTATATTCTAATAGGCACAAGGGCTTGCTGTTTTTAAAATTTAAGTCAAATTTTCACACAACCACTGACGGATTAGATACATATCTTTGAAAACACTTTTGTAATTACTAAGCGTTGAGATTAGCAATATCAACGCTATAGGCCCCAATCTATGTATTTTGGGGGTGATGATTGTTTTTCAGAAGACTTTTTAATCCGAAAATGAAAAATGGTTGATTGTTCCGAAACGCACAAATTCCCTTTACTTCGATGTTCGTTGATCCGGAAATGAAATCGGGTTCGTTAATCCAAAAGTTTGTGGCGTTATTCCGAAGGTTCGTTAATCCGGAAATGTGATAAGGTTCCTTATTCCGCTATCATTACTATTTTTCTCCATCAGATCAGAAACTTTCTACACCAAGATCCTGCAAGTGGCATTTAATACCTAACAATCAGTGTTATATCAATATGCTGCACAAAAGACACCACAAAGTGAGCCTAGGTTGAATGTCTCTCTGTAATGCCTTTTGTTATTATTATCTTAGTAACATGGAAATATGCAAGTTATGCTCTGTCTAGGAAAAGAATGCATTCCAATGTATTTTGTTCATTATAATCAGTACTGTCGCAATGACTAACAAATGACGTCACCGACAGACATAGTTTTGGAAGTTTCCTTTTTTTTTGGGGGGGGGCATATACCACTTTATCGAATCTATGTGAAGAAAAATAGTGAGAAAATATTATTGCTACAGTATCACAAGGCTCGTATTAAGATATTCATTTGACTACATAAAGTGATGTTGACGGTATTATGAATCAACATCGAAGTTATAATGCATTTGCATTGCAGAGTCCCTTTTAGGTAAAATTCCACATCATTTTCACATTGCCTAGATCCCATCAAAACTCAGAAACTTTTTTTTTGTGTGTGTGTGTCTGTTCGCTGTGTATGTGTGTGTGCGCGCGCGCGCGCGTGTGTGTGAGTGTGTGTGTGTGCGTGTGTACCTACTATATTGTCTGTTTAATCATACTCGTCTGGCGCGGATATTCCCTAAAATGCGATGCCTTTCATGCATCAAGGCACAGGTTACGTCTGACTAATATCCCATTCTCACTTTGGCCATGCAGGCACATGATTTTCGCAAACACGACTCATTAAGACAATCAAAACAAAAGGGCGAAACTTCCGCAAACTGATGGGGCTGGTTCGTCCGTGTGGCAGGGTAGTTTCGCCCTGTTGGGAGAACAAGGATACATCCAACATTTAAGACAAATTGTATATAGAGAAACGTGAGCCAAAGAAATAACATTTGACAAGGGACTGGAACAAATAGGCTTAACCAAGTTGTACAACATGCTATTATATAATGTAGGTGACATGTAGACGGATTAACTCGTCCAGACTCAAAACGGTGGAGAGAAAACAAGCTTGGAAACAACAATATATTCGTCTAAGAGTAGCCAGATTTGATCAAACATTTCCAGCATAGTACGGAGAGCGGTGATAAGCTGTATAATAGGTGCTGTGCTCATAAGAAGTGATTCTAGTGACTAATGACTTCAATCACAACATAGCCACGACTATCATTCTTGACTGTCTGTTCCAAATGGTATTGTTTAGGGCATGGTAAATTCAAAAATTTGTCTAATTAAATTCTCAAGTCTCTAAGATTAACTGTTTTACGCAATTGGCAACACCTCTTCAATTATTTTGAATGAAATGTGCTTTAATCATGCTACTGCTAGAGTGGAATATCAAGAGAGTTAAATAAACATTTAGACCTAAACTAAACTGTCAATATTTTGTGACCACGAGTACAAAAATGTAATTGTTTAAAATTCATAACACTTGCATTTCATTCGATGGTTTCTCACGAAAAAGAATATGTAAAATTCCATTGAGAATTGGTAATTTTAGGAAGAATAATTTGTTTAGTAACTCATGAAAGAAAAACAAATTAGAAACACCGTGTTTATGATAACATTGAATGACTAGCAATTAGTGAACATTAAAAAAAGTTAAATCGTTAATAAGTAAAAAGGTGATCAATCAAATCAGCTGCCGTCCCTATGAAAAGGATGAACGGGTAGAAAGAAATTCGAGAAAATACTGAAGCAATAGCTCCTTAACAGGATTGTTACATCTGGATGTTTTCTAAATTACGCTATATACAATATTGTATTTCCCATCAGTAGCACTTGAGCAACTAATACTTCAAGGGGAAAGAGGTTGCCATTAATAATCATTGACCCAAAACACTATTTCTTATGATATTTCGTCTCCAAATAAAAGGAGAGCTGTGAAGTGTTGCCGTAACTGCCTCTTACACTGTTAATGTTTGAATGAAAAAATTTGAAATGTTAGAATGCTTTTCCTTTCTTACTTTAAAGGACAAGTTCACCTTCATAGACATGTGGCTTGAGTGAATGCAGCAATATTAGTAGAACACATCAGTTAGAGTTTGAGGAAAATCGGACAATCCGTTCAAAAGTTATGAATTTTTGAAGTTTCTGCTCAGTCACGGCTGGATGAGAAGACTATTATAGCTTGTGATGTCATATGAGTACAACTATATAAAGAAAGTATAAAGAAAATTCAAGATATTCTCACTTTTCTCACATAATAAAAGAACACTCGACTTCTCTCTTTCACAAGTCAGGGGGAATAATATTACCCCTAACATAAGTCAGTAACAAGTTGAAGAAATGTGCACTTATTTTTAAAAAGTCAGTTTTGTGAAATTCTCTTTTTATTTTCCTTATATCGTTGTACGCATGTGACATCATACACTGTAGTAGTCTTCTCCTCCAACAGTGACTGCACAGATATTTCAAAAATTCATAACTTTTGAACGAATTGTCGGATTTTCCCCAAACTTTCACTGATGTGTTCTACTAATATTGTTGCCTTCACTCAATTCACATGTATATGAAGGTGGACTTGTCCTTTAAGTCCGACTTTTATACAACAATAATACGTGTTTGGAATTGCACATTACGCATCTTATACACGGCGAGACAGCTTATTTCATGATATTCCTGTGTTGTATGACCCTCAATGGTGTTCTTGGTAGTTTGCTTTGGATCTTGATTAAGAACTTTAATGAATATGTTTGACGATGGTTATCATATAGGATCAAGAATGCTGAAAACTGGATTGCTTCTTCATTTAACCATAACGAATCCGAACGATGCCATATCGCAGCTGTTTATAGGACATTGACAAATGGCAATAGGGTCCTACTCCTCAAGTGCCATGCATTCTCACAGTGACTTGTACTGTGTCGCTCCCAAAAACTCAAAACAGCCACAGGAACCACAAACCTATATTTTTGTTGAGATACTGCGCAAAGTTCAGGCTTTGGTTTGGCTTTAATGGCGTCAAGACAAAAGGTCTTAAGTAGATCTGCTGTGTTCAACTGATATTGCACGCACAGATACGCAAACAATTTGTATGTCAAGAAGTCTACGTGCTCATTTTGGTGCGGGGGAATTCCCAAGCACTTCGATGCTTCCATTGCAGCTGGTATTGTATAACTCGCACACAAACAAATTGTATCAATATCTGTGAGAGACTGTCACGGTATTGTCTGGATATTAACTTCCTAAGGAACCTGCTACAGTATTCCATAGTACTATACTACAGTGTCCGAAAGACATTTTTGAGGGAACGGTAAGAATGCATTATCTAAGAGCTCCATTCTTCAATAGTTAAGTTTGATTTAACTTTTGATTAAAAAAAAAAATCTTTTTAACGAGTAGACCCCTTTGTTTTGGGGTGTACCCTATACCCCCTATTATACCAAAGATAACAACAAGAACTTGAAATGTACCACAGTTTGTAAGATATAACGCGCTGTTTTATTGTTTTGACGAAGACGCCCTATAACTTGGATGGAAACATTGATACCACGTTGCAAAATCTTCGTGTAAGTAATCAGCGGAAATGAGACTGAAGTCTATTCTTAAAAATATAATACAACGCAATAGAAAGTTGTTTAAAATGCTTGTTGTATTCAAAAACTATAAATGTCTTTATAACCCTGCGCTAGTTCTGAAGCATTACATTGCTATTTTACCTCGTGTGCAGAGGGTTGAAGAAAATAATAGACTTTTGTCCCCTTGATCACTGAGGGTTGCTCCGATATATAGCAGGGCATTCCTAACCCCTCGGTCGATATGTGTGTTAAAACAAAAGAAAGCTCTCATTGACTCAAAAATATTGCACGGAGTTAGAATTGCTCAACATCAGGCTTCTTAATTTTTACAGTTTACACCCAATTTTATACTTAAATGAGGATCAGTGGGGAAAATGTCTTACTCGCAGGTATGTTTACGAGTGTCGTGATCAAGACTGGAATCGCGAACTAAGTCTGCTTCGTCACTGTATAATCGCGTCTTTGCTGAAAAGTCGTCAGAATTTGGGCGCCATGGCAGAGTTGGAAGAGTTGGAAGAGTACAGCCAGTATTCTGATGCGATCAGAGAAGTGATGGATTCGGAGGGTGTATTTCCCGACGATATTCCCAAGAGGACAGCGAGGCAGGGGGTCCGTGGATACGCAGTGGTCCATTGCAGCCACTGCGAGTGGTCATGGAGTAGCTACAGATCTCATGTCGTCATTAATTTAAGGAAACAGAGGGTGGTTAGGGTAAGTGGCAAAAATCTAAAAACCTGTACTGTTGAAATGCTTTCCATGGTTCATGAGATCAGTTCATTCATTTTTTATGACGTTAATGGATTTTGCGAATTTTTTACGTAAGAATCCCACTGTCTTGTTGAACTGCGGGAGGATGGAATAAACATGTCGCAATATTGCTCTGGTATTCAGCAAGTGTATTGGCAGCACAACAGATCATTTTGTTTAATACAACGTATTTTCATACACGCACCCACACAAAATCAGTAAAACAATGTAATCAAGGTGAATACTATAAACCGAAGTACACTGAATGTTGTGACTTTAATGATAAATTTTAGATAAGTGATTAGGTATCATTGGCTGAGTTTGCAATCAGCATAGTCAAACATTCATGACAATACGACGACTCATAAAGCTTGCATCACCTTCCTATCTAGCCTTTATCCAAGGCTTGCTATCTAGCGTGTATAGCTAAACGAAAGTGCAAACTCACGCCTTTTTCACTCAGAATCTCATAAAACAGCAAGAGAATTAAAACAGAGAATTTGAGAGTTTCCTAAGTTTTCATAAAATAAAAAAGCACCAAGATCGACAATAAAAAGAGGAGACGATAACATGTACCTCATTACTTCCCATTGGTTGTTATGCAAAGTGTCATAAAATCCCGTGCTTTGTTAATCTACAATTTTCCATCCTGAATGAACACTGCTCGTTTATTACGACACTATACGAACAAATCGAGGAGAAGAACACATCCCATATCTCTACACGTGTAAGTGTTTCTGACATCAAAGATAAAAGAATACCAGTAATGAGGACTGGTCAGTGTAATGCTTAACATGTAACAGGAATCGCCAACCAAAACAATAGTGGAACGAGCCAAAGCGGTAGTGGTATTAGAGAGGCGATAAAAGTCGCATGGCCATACAAATTTACACTATGATACATGTATTGATATTTTTTTAGTCATCCGACACCGTCAGTTATTAACATTGTTGCTCCCATGTGGAAACTGTGTAATAATCTTATTCGTTAATTTATGTGAGCTCCACTATGGGGATTTTGGTTATTATGAGCTCCTTCTCGGAGACGTTTCATTAGCATGAGTTCAAATATCAATTTTTTATATTGTTTATTTTGATATCGATATTGGCTGAGGTAATTCATTTTCAAGCCTTATCTTTGATAAAATAACAAACAAGAGTGTTATTACAGGTATCCACCTGTCACGTAATAATGGAGGTAGGCTGTCATTCTCTCGAATTTACACTTGTGTTTCTTTTGCAGATTTGGAAGCAAAAGTGCAAGAAATGCGATACGGAAAATGTGATGACCTTTAGAGATATAGACTTCCGGCCACTCGTCGAAAAGGCCTTAGGGCAGTAAGTTTATAACGTTGTTGATAATTATTTGGCACATATTATATTGAAACATCGTGATATCCAAGCGCTATTACAGCAATCCCTAGAACTGGCAAAATGTTGTCGGGTCAGCACTCTTTATTTTCTTACAGCTAAGTGTCTAAAGATAAACAGTTGATAACTCTTCCCGAGGCCGAGACCTTACTCGATTTCGTCGCTCATGTTTTACTGACAGTATCCTGTGGAATTATCTGCCCACAAAAACTAAAATATTTCAACAAGTTGAATCAATAACAGATTTACACATGCGAAGAATGCGCAAATTACGCAGAATTTCTTACACAACATAGGAACAATCATTTGACATTATAGATAGTTAAATGAGTTGTACTATAGGCATAATTCTAAGGGAGAATTACGAAGCTTTCTAATATTCGTCTTATATTCACGATATGTAGTTGCTTTGAATGTGTATCAATATTGTTGTTGATTTGGTTTTACCTCTAAACACGATACTTGTATCAGCTTATATCAATGAACACACAGCGGTTTAGCGCAATCAGTACCTAACCCTTGCACTTGGCCCGCTTGCACATAAAAACATGTACATGCATCCCACAGTTTGCCCTCACTTCTCACGCCTCTTTCCCGTCAATGTACAGAGAGAAAAAATTCCGGAATCCGACGCTAAGTCACGTTGTCAATGACGTCGACGATGGCGGACATCGAGGTGGACCTCCGCATGAGAGTCGTCTCTGTGAGAAGTGTGGATACGGCAAAACTCAGTGCTGGATTTAAACCTTCAAGTATAGCTTCAAGACAGTGAGGCTTTGAAGGATATGGACATTCGGGGAGAATACAAAACAATGGTTATTATCTTGTGTAGAAATTTGACTGTCTTGACACCAAAGAGCTTATAATGAATTTAGGTACTACGAAAAATCTCTTTGCTTGACATCACTTTAACCTATATGCACATCATAATCCAAGAATGTGTGTTTTTTCCCTGTAAGCTTTGCAGAAATTGCATCCGAGCATTGAAGCACATAAGCATTCCTGTCTTTTGATTATTAGTAGGAACAGAGTATATAGTCCATGGGCCAGGCCAGATATTGGTACCATCTGAGGTGGCAAAACCTTTTTGGTGTCATTTTGTTTGTCGGGCATAGATATGCTTATCAAGCTATGATAGCATTTCCAAATGAGTAGCTTAGTCATAGTAAATGAATTTTTAACCAATTTGGTCTCCTGGTTATATCCCTATACTTCTGAATCGAAACTAACCGCCATACAAAGAAGAGCACAGTCTTCTGTATGTTCCATAGAGCTGTAAAATGCAGCTCTATGGTATGTTCACAGGTGTTCTGTTGTAAACGCGGTGCGCTTAGTCTTTATTCAAGGCAGCGAAGGGAATATCCAAAGGTTATGATGTCCACAGCGCTTAGTCTTTATTCTAGACGGCGAAGGGAATATCCAAAGCGTATGATACAGTGTATATCCTTTTATCTAAAAACAACAACAACAACAAAAGCAATTCCTAGTGAATTTTACCGTATTTTTCAATCATTTATCATTTTCCGGTGAAAACGCTACGGTGAAAATGCTGATACCACGCCAATGTCGCTTTATTTCCCTCCAACAATATAAGATAATGCAAAAACAATGTACCGGTACACTACGATACATTATAATGAATGATATTGTAAATGAACAGAGTGATTTTTGTTTAAAACTGATGTATTTGTTGATAGGATAGTATAAAAACAGTATAGATAATCCCTTTTATGAGGAACTTTAGATATGATAACGGTACATTGGTCTAGATAAAGAACTAAGCGCACCGCGTGACAGCTGTGGACATCATAACCCTTTGGATATTCCCTTCGCTGCCTTGAATAAAGACTAAGCGCACCGCGTTTACAACAGAACACCTGTGGACATACAGAAGGCAGTGCTCTTCTTTGTATAGCGGTTTAGTTTCGATTCAGAAGTATAGGGATATAAATACGAGACCAAATTGGTTAAAAATTCATTTATTATGACTAAGCTACTCATTTGGAAATGCTATCATAGCTTGATAAGCATATCTATGCCCGACAAACAAAATGACACCAAAAAGGTTGTGCCACCTCAGATGGTACCAACAACCCATTTTTCGGGTCTTGGCCCATGGACTAATAGGCCCAATTATGGTGTGGACCCTTTTGATGCAAACTTTTCTAACAGCCTAAGCTTTTCAGCTTTTTACGTAGGATAATACCAAAACTAAATGTCTTACCTCCTTTTTTTCTTTCCATATAAAAATCGAAACAACGCAAAACAAGCCGCCAACAAGCCACATAAATCCTATATAACTGGGCTCTTACATTTTCAAGAAACACCACCTTTTTCCATTTACTGATACGAAACTTTCATTTTTAATCATGTTTTGTAATTTAAAGCAACCATTAATAATTTAAGTCTTTCAAAAAAGTAGCTGCTGATAGGATGGGTGTCATATTCTATCTACAATGTTTGCCTTGATAGTATTCAAATAATCACTTTCCTCTCTATTACACAGTTACGCTTATAGCTTGATTCGTTCTTCAAATATGACATCACAAACAATCTTTTCAAGCAGCAACAGCTGCACAAAAACGTTCAAAAATATCCATAACTTTTTAAGGGATTGTCTGATTTTTCCTCAAACTTTCACCTGTGTGTTATACTAATATTGCTGCATTCACTCAGTCCACACATAATGTTCGGGCGAACTGGTTCTTTTATGAGTGAATGGACAAAGACTCTCTACTAGCTCTAAACCCCTTCTTTTGATTTCTTCTGATAGCAGAGAAAAAAAGGTTATAGCTGTATTCAGCTTTGTCAACTGAAAGGACAATCTCACACCATGGTTTAGATACGGCCTATGTCCACTCCTCCACGTTGACAATGAATTGCTTACCCGACTGAAATTTTACATTCAGTAGGTCTGTCTAAAGACCGTCGAACATTTTCCTATTGTCACATTGGAGCAGAGGTGGAAAGGCGTTTCCATGGTTCGAATTCATAGTACAGTATCCATGTTGGGCATGGATGTCAAATATAGGATGTCAAGTATACCTCATATCAAGGTCGGAGAGTGACGAGTTAAGTGTTACTGAAAAAAATAGAAGTACATTGTAGGTATTTTAAGGTAACCATTTAACATGAATATCGCATGTCATGTGAAAAATCATGTTTATGCCTCATTTCAATATTATGGTTAGACACAGTGAACTTTAATACAAAGTGTAGTCACAGCACTTGGTTTTTCAAGCCCTTTATCATACCTGTCAATATTGACACACCTATCATTGCATGTAATTGTTCTGGTAGTTATCAAATAAATTTATTTCAGTTTATACTGGTTTTTTTTTCTTATTCAAAGTGACAATAAGTTGCTTTTCAAGCCCTTTTTTTGTACCTTCTTATTTTCATGAATCTATTGTTATCTACATTCGTTTTGATATTTTATTTCATTGTTTTATTGGAATATTTTTCTCTTTTTTTAGAAGCTTTAAAATTTGATGATTTTGTTTGCCCGAACTGGCCACCAAGAAAATAAAGTGAGTTTCGAGCCTGCATATGTATATATATATATATATATATATATATATATATATATATGTATATATATATATATATATATATATATATATATATGTATATATATATATATATATATATATATATTAGAGAAAGTGAGAGGTAGAGAGAGAGAGAGAGAGAGAGAGAGAGAGAGAGAGATTTTGATGGGAGATAAGCAGCAGTATACTAAGGCCAATGTTTGGTTCAATTGTTCTACATTACTAACTTTTCTGGTAAGGCTCTTATAAAGATTGTCCGCGGACGTTCAGGAATCTATCATTAGCTCTATATACTAAAGAACGTCAATCTTATTATAGCCGAATGCAAACCCCCTTGCAAGCAATACCTGTGCTGTTTCAGTTGTAGAAGGTCTGCTGCATTAAAATGTCCCAACCCTAAAGTTCCCAAGTTCAATTCAATCAAGTTCTCATTTTCCATCCAACAAGAATAAGAAACAAAAAATAGTTAAATATAAAGCATGCATAAAACAATCACATCGTTTGATTAATTTCAATCACGGAAAAAGAAATGCAAAACGAAAGTGAATCGCATGTTATAGTATATAATAAGATATGAATATGCATGCTTGGAAGGATAACAATACAGTATGTATGGAGTTCGAGATTACAATCTGAAAGAAGGCTTATTTCAGCACTGACAAAAAAAAAATGATGCTGTCCTTGATACTCTTAACAGTAGGTTCAAATCCTGCCTAAAATGTATACTTGGAGATCTTTTTTTTTCCACAATGTCCCTGTTGTCTCAGGTGCATGAATATTAGTATCTTTTAGTAGGAATGACAGGGCCATCTGAACAACTAGTGCCAGCAATGAAGAGGCAACTCTGTGTAAGAAGACCATAAGCTGATAAATTGACATCAGTGTCATTGTAAATGTACTTATTGTGATTGTTATTGTTATTATCATCGTCATTATGATCATCATTATTAAGATATCAGGGAAATGTATATCTACGCATAGATGAGTCTTATTCTTCGTGATTGTGACCAACATACTGCATTGAGCTCGATTTGTTCTCCATTTAAGCTCAACTTTCAAAATAAAAATGTTTACGCAATTCATATTATTCCTTTAATTACCTTGTGAACAAAATCTGGTCGTTACCATGGAAACTGATTCCATTCAATTAATGATGATACCCGCCAGGTTCATTGCCTCTTTCACTACCTCACGTTGCTCCATCGCAGATCCGCGCAGCGACAGTGCAATAATTTAATGACACTATGATATAATTTTTCTGACATATTACGTTTGCACAAACAATCAAATACTTCGCCACGGAAATGTAATCTAACTTTATCTCCTCAACAGAAATGTGTTATGTAGCATTAGCATACAAAAATAGATTCAATTCCAGTATAACACTTCCGAAATATTCAATAATCATACTTTACTATAATGTCAAACACAACAAGGTGGTTATATGAGGTGGTGGCTCCATGTTATAACATGGAAAGGTCTTGTGATGAAGCATTCTTTGTTGAAGCATATCAATGTAAATGCATGTAATTGATGAATCACTGAAACATGTGTCAAACACAAAACTAAAACTCCAGATCACCTCTTGTTTGAGGATTCCTTACGCTTTAAAGCGATGGTGCAGTATTGGTGGAGATGAAAATTGGGCTTTTAACTTTTTGCGAGATACCAAGAAATCTCTTATGAAATAATACAGAGCATACCATTTTAAGAGGAATTCAAAGTTTATTTGATTAAAATCGGCTTTGGAATGACTGAAACATCCAAAAACAAAGTAAAACAAAGCGATCGTAATAAAGTGTGGGTCCCACACTTATAGGATCGCTCTGTTTTAGATATCTCAGCCATTTCAAAACTAATTTTCATCAAATAAACATTGAATTCCTCATGGAATTACATGCTCTTTCATATTTTATAAGAGGTTTCTCATTATCTCACAAAAAAATGTTAGAAACCTGAAATTAGGTCTCAACCAAAACTATACGATCCCTTTAAAGTCAATGGTAAAAGCACAAAATAATATTCTCATAAAGTTTGACCTTTATTTTGTGCGTGCACAAGTCACAACTGTGAACTCCCTTATTCCTGCAGTGCTCTACGTTGAATAAATAGCAAAACTCCCATCTGAAATGACCGAATGATCATGATGATTCGTTTGATAGGCTCAAGTATTACATACAACAATTTCATATTTTGATTAGCACGAGGGCTACCTGTTTTTACAGTTAAGTCAAATTTTCACACACCACTGACGCATTTGTAAGCACTTTTGTAATTCATAAGCGATGAGGTTAGCAATATTAAAGCTTTGGGCCCCGATCTATGTACATGTATTTTGAGGGTGATGTTCGGTTTTTCCGAAGACTCTTTCATCCGGAAATGAAATTGGGTTCATTAATCCGAACGATTGTGGCGTTATTCCACAGGTTCGTTATTCCAAAAATGTAACAAGGTTCGTTATTTCGTTATCATTACTAGTTTTTTTTCCCAATCAGATCAGATTATTCAATGCTTTCTTACTAAAAGATATTACACGAATAATTTATGAGTTGTGAGTGCATAAGGGCACGAATATCGCACGAGGCGCGAGATAAGCCACTGGTCTATTCAACAAGGCGCGTAGCGCCGCGTTGAATAGACCAGTGGCGAATCTCGCGCCGAGTTGGGTATTACGTGCCCCAATGCACGAACAAAATCATAAATTATTCGTTTTATACAACACCTTGTCCACAATCACAGTACTAAATTAGTGACCGCCAACTCAGGAAGGCCCAAAAATAAATATAACAATTACGCCGAGAATTGTAAATCACCCTGTGTACTGCTTTCAAACACTCGTCACGATTCGACCACACAGTCACAGGAATCACAAACTCCGCAGGGTCTATACCCATTCTACATTATACAACACCTCAAAATGATGTCGAATTGTGATTGGCCAAGAACATGTCACATGACATTCAATAGAAAATACCCACCCGTAGCAAAGCGCCAGCAAACTACTAGTACTAGTACATTGTACGTGCTGGCCGGCTGCGCTGCGCTGCCGGTAAGTCTCACATAATAGCCGGGTTCACACGTACAAAATAGCGGGATGACGATCGCGATGCAAATCTCGAGATTTGTATCCCGCTAATTGGTGTACGTGTGAACCCGGCTACAAGTACCAGGCGCGGCGGAGTACTGCAACGTTAACGTGTACGCGCAGCTATACTTTACCTAGCTAGTTGCATGTATCGCGGCCTTTACGCCTACTCATACTGCTGTGTTTTTACTTTTGACTCTGATCTGCTACGCGGACCACAGTGATCCCAAAATCAAGACTTCATTTCAAGTTGAGAAACCGTAATTTGATTATTTTTCTGTGTTTTTATGCAAAATCATTTTTGGAAATAGACAAAGCAGTAGGTATAAAGGCCGCAATACATGCAACTAGCTAGGTAAAGTAGCTGCGCGTACACGTTAACGTTGCAGTACTCCGCCGCGCCTCTTCTGTGAGACTTACCGGCAGCGCAGCGCAGCCGGCCAGCACGTACAATGTAGTTTGCTGGCGCTTTGCTAGTGTAAGCCACAGAACTCTGTGAGCGGCCATGCATTAGTAGTCCCCCGCGAAGCCGTGCTATAGTACCTTCGAGCCGTGCAATTTAGGCCCATGCCAGGGGCCTATTGTATGGCTGTCACTCTCAATGAGTTTGATAGGTATTTTCTATTGAATGTCATGTGACATGTTCTTGGCCAATCATAATTCGACATCAATCTGAGGTGTTGTATAAATATATATTCACAATCCCAATGAGTGATTCGTAATTTTGACCAAAAAAAAAAAAGTTTGTTTAGTAATCAGTGGAAGAGAAATATAAATAGAAACTAACACCAGATGATTAACAGTTCCTGTAGCAATTAGTAAACAAGACAAATATATATTTTCCTTCTTTAGATAGCGGAAAATAAGTACAAAGGTGCTCAGTCAAATCAGTTGCGGTCCCTAATACGAGAATCAAGAAGAACAAAATTCGAGAAAATACGGCAGCAATAGCTCCATAGCAGGGTTGTTACATCTGGATATATCTATAGATTTATTTCATATGTTATTACCTAGTAGGAGGTGAGTACGATACTTCAAGGGGGAAAAGTTGGAGTTAATGAATCATTGATCAGAAACATTATTTTTGTATGTTTTTCTAAACTAAAGGAGAGTTGTGAAGTGATATCGTCACTTTCTCTTCTAGTTTGCCTGTGTTAAGTGAAAACATGAATAATTTGAACGTTCTTTCGCATTGCACATTGGGCATCATACACCCGACGAGACAACTCATTTCATGATATAAGGCTATCTGACCCGAAATTACTGTTCTGTTTCTTTGCTTTCCATTTAGATTGAGAACTGTAATGAATTGGCTCGATGACTCAGCAACTGTTTGTGGGACATTGACAACAAACACTGCTATGCATTCTTGCAATGATTCAAGGTGCTCCCATTAATTCTGAACAGCCACTGGAACCACACAGGAACCACAAACCTACAAAAAATTATTTAACTAATGTGCACGCACAACAATTAACTACGTCAAGCAGCCGACGCGCTATTTTTGTATACGGGGGAATTCCCAAGCAATTCGATGCTTTCATTGTAACTGCTATTGTTACTCGCGTACACGTCATAAACAAATGATATCGACGCCTGTGAAGGATTGTTACGATTATAGTGTCTGGACACTACTTTCGAAGGAACCTACATTTCCATACCAACACCAGTGTCGGAAGGCAATTTTAAGGGAAAGGTAAGAATGAATTGCGTAAGATTTGCTTTCTTCATTGGTTTATAAGTGTGACTTAACTTCTGGGTTTTTTTTTCATCTATTTCCCGAGTAGGTGCCTTTTCGGTCTACTCTACCCCGCCTATAACCATAGGAATGTATACCACACACCACATCTCGAAAGATATTGTGCTGTTTTATAAATTTTGACCAACACGCAAGATAACTTGGATGAAACATTGGTACCATGTTCGTATCTTCGTGTCATCAGCGGAAATAAAACTAAATTAGTGAGAAAAAGTAAAGCCACTCGAATGTAAGAAAGTCGTTAAAAATGCTTGCTGTATTACAAAAATAAATAAATGTCCCAAAGGGATGATTAGAAGCATAGGCGCCGGAAGTGGGGGGGCAGGGGGGGCGGCCGCCCCCCCAATCCAAAAAGTGGGGGGGCAAAACGCATTTTTGCCCCCCCAAAAAGCCCCCCCCCCCCAAAAAAAAAAAAAAATAATAATAATAAAAATAAATGAATAAACAAAGAAAATAAAATAAATATGTATACTGTATGAATAAAAGGGAAAAAATATGGCTACAAACGGCAGCTTTTGGACTGTAAAATGTCAAAATTTTCAAGCTCGCTCGCTTCGCTCGCTCGCATCCAGCAGTTGAGCCCGGTGCGCCTCCCCCTTAATTTCTAAAGCGAAAAACATAGCTACGACGGCAGTTGTTGGACTCTAGAATGTCAAAATTTTCAAGCTCGCTCGCATTGAATCGTTATGCCATTCTCCTAATGTTGCTGACAGTAATTGCCAGTAGTTGCGCCCGATGCCCCCAACCCTTAATTTCCAAAGCGAAAGATAAATATAGCTACAAACGGGAGTTTTGGGACTGTAAAATGTCAAAATTTTCAAGCTCGCTCGCTTCGCTCGCTCGCATTGAATCGTTATGCCACTCTCCTAATGTTGCTGACAGTGATTACCAGCAGTTGCGCCCGATGCCCCCCCCCCCTTAATTTCCAAAGCGAAAGGTATAGTTACAAATTGGAGTTTGGGGACTGTAACATGTTAACATTTTCAAGCTCGCTCGCTTCGCTCGCTCGCATTGAATCGTTATGCCACTCTCCTAACGTTGCTGCCAGTAATTACCAGCAGTTGCGCCCGATGGCCCCCCCCCCTCCTTAATTTCCAAAGCGAAATATATAGCTACAAACGGGAGTTTTGGGACTGTAAAATTTCAAAATTCTCAAGCTCGCTCGCTTTGCTCGCTCGCATTGAATCGTTATGCCACTCTCCTAATGTTGCTGCCAGTGGAATTGCCAGCAGTTGCGCCCGATGCGCCGCCCCATTAATTTCCAAAGTGAAAGATATAGCTACAAACCCCAGTTTTGGGACTGTAGAATGTCAAAATTTTCAAGCTTGCTCGCTTCGCTCGCTCGCATTGAATCGTTATGCCATTCTCCTAATGTTGCTGCCAATAATTGCCAGCAGTTGCGCCCAATGCGCCCCCATTTATTTCCAAAGCGAAATATATAGCTACAATTAAAACTCCAGTTTTGGAACTGTAGAATATCAAAATTTTCAAGCTCGCTCGCTTCGCTCGCTCGCATTTTATTGTTATGCCATTCACCTTATGTTGCTGACGGTATATAATTTGTCGATCGTTTCACACCGTCATTCCATAATCCATGTAAGGAAAACTTACAATGTTCCTCAATGACTGCGTTGTTGAATGTATCACATTCCGTAATGTATTGTAGTCCCATTATTGCTCACGCACACACGCACAAGCATACAGACCGTCAAAATTACTTTATGGTTCCCCCATGTTTCGACCCACCGTACGCCACTTTACACACACACACACACACACACACACACACACACACACATATATATATATATATATATATATATATATATATATAATAGATGTGTGTGCGTGCGTGTGTGTGTGTGTGTGTGTATGTGAATATTGTGTAACATATGCATGGTCTAATCTTGAGCCCCCTCCAATGTTTGCCCCCCCAATCCAAAACTGCTTCCGGCGCGCCTGATTAGAAGGAATCCAAGATGGCGCTGTGCGGTTAGGACGTGCCTGAGTGTTACGGAGGCATTAGGAGGAAATAAAATTGCAGCTCATTTCGCCTATTACAGTTTGAAAAGTCAAAATGACATCGAGAAAAAGGAGCTTAGAACAAGGAGTCGTTACAATCTCCCATTATTTCAAGGAAAAGGAGGATTTTGACCCTAAGATGGATTTTAGCGACGCTACTACGGAGAAGGCTACGCAAGAACACAGTGACAGTGATAATGCACACGGCTTAACTGACTCGGCAGTGCACACGGTAGTGAAACCACTTCACCGAGATATGGAGGGAACCAGCCCGGGCGCGTCGGCGGAATCACCTCCACGCTCCTCGCTTGAGAAAAAACGACGAGTAGACGGGGAGAAGTCAACCACAGATGAACTACTCGCGGCCCTTATCCACAAGATAGACGAAATGAACTCCAATCTCACATCCAGGTTGGACACAGCTCTTGGTAAGATTGAAACAAATGAGAAAGAAATCAGTAACTTGAAAGAGGAGCAAGAGTCGTGCCGTTTTGATATCAAACAGTTACAGGACCAAGTAAACAAGCAAGAAAAGGAGAATATGAAATTGAGAGAGCGTCTTGTTGACCTCACTGCGAGAGAGATGAGGAATACGGCTGTGTTTTACGGGTTTCCTGAAGGTGCTGAAAACGCTGGGAAGTGTGAGCAATTGATCAAAGAATTTGCCAAGTCAAATATGCAAATGGAAGGTGAAGTGAGCATTGAAAGAGCTCATCGCACAGGCCGCATCAGGCCAAAACCCGGCCCTCCTCGCCCAGTTGTGGTAGCTTTCAGTAGATACACAACCAGACAAACAGTGATCAGCAGTGCCCGCAGATATTTGAAGGAGAGGCCTTTTCAGCACAACGGAAAGGATCACCAGATATTTGTCGATGAGATGCTGCCGGTAGAAGTGCGAGAAAGCAGGAGGAAATTGCTGCCACTGAAACGAAAGCTGAAAGAGGAGGACCCAAAGCGAAAGGTGTACTTCAAATATCCGGCGCGATTGTTTTACAGGGAGACTGAGAGCGGAAAAGAAGTGGAGTACAAGCAGCACACCACAAGATAGAATGGATATTGGCAGTTTGCTTTTGCACAGTAGACAATGGTCTAACAAAATACGAAATACTTTGAAAAACTCTTGACACGACTGCGATAGCTCAGCAGTCGGCACCCTGTCATGCCAGCAGTATATTAACAGTTGATATCTCCGAAGACAAGATACACTTTTCATGTGATTAAGTGATAAGGAAAATCATTTGTTTTTGCCAACCTGAGGAAAAAATAACTGTGAAGATGCCCAGGGGCACTTGGATTCCTTGTGATCATGTTTTATTCGATTTCATGCAAATTGTATGTGTGTTTTTTTCATTGCCAATGTTTTGTTGTCTGTTTTGTCTTGATCATGGTGGGTCATAAGAATTTACAAGGTTACCTACTTGTGAAATATGTATAAGGATCTGAAGTTAATGACCCATAATGTTAATGGGCTAGGGGACTTTAAAGCCAGGAAAAAATATTTTTGTTTTTTATCCAAATTAAAAAAGGATATTATTTTATTACAGGAAACCCATTCGACTGATAAGGATGAAAGTTTATGGAAGAACCAATTAAGAGCCGATATTGTATTCAGTCATGGAACCTCCTCTAGTAGGGGAGTGTGTATCATATTTCGGAAAACCCCACATATAAAATTGATAGAGACAGTGAAAGATTCTAACGGGAGATTTTTGTTGGTTAAAATGGAAGTATATGGAAAAAAATTTATGATATGTAATGTATATGCACCAAATAATGAAAAAGATCACATGCATTTTTTTAAAGCTGTAGACTTGACTATACAAGAATATTATGATGCTGAACAGACAATATTAATAGGGGGAGATTTTAATTTTATTCAAAATTTGGCATTGGACCGAGAGGGCGGTAATATGAAATCCACTTGGAAGCACTCTTGTGAAATAATAGAAAATATTAAAAACGTTTATCATGTAATAGATATCTGGAGAGACAAGAACCCGTTATTAAGACGATTTACTTGGAGACGCTCCAATCCTTGTGTTCAGTCAAGACTGGATTTCTGGTTAATCCATGAGTCTGTACAAAATATGGTGACAGATTGTGATATGGTCCCCTGTGTTTTGTCAGATCATGATTTTGTGAATTTACATCTGAGAATTAAAGAGTACACTGTGGGCCCATCTTATTGGAAGTTTAATAACAGTTTACTTAGTGATGTTGAGTATGTTGAAAATTTAAAGGGACATTATGAGATGTGGGTAAATGAATGGGAAGATAAAAATGATAAAGGAAAATTATGGGATTGGTTAAAATTCAAAATACGAGAATTTACAATCACATTTTCTAAAAGGAAGAAAAATATAAAAGAAATTAGAAGAAAAGAATTAGAACAAGAATTGAAAATAATAAATGACATGGACCCGACAGAAATGAATGAGCAAAAATGGGATAAGAAAGAGAAAATTGAACAGGAACTTAACTGCATGTACAATTATTTAGCAGAGGGGGCCATATTACGTTCAAGATGTACCTGGTACGAGAAAGGAGAGAAGAGTACAAAATATTTTTTATCATTGGAAAAGACACAAGCACAGAGTACAAACATAGATGTATTAGATACAGGTGAGGAACTTATTGAACATCCCCATCATATACGAAATTTTGTGATGAAATCTTTTGGTAAACAGTTTGAAAACAGGGATACAGTGTCTGACAAAGTGAGTTATGATTACATAAAAAGTTCCTGCTTAAAACACCTCACGGAAGATGAAAAGGCCTCTTGTGAAGGCCTGATAACACATGAAGAGGCAAGGGAAGTCCTCCTTGGGATGTCAAAAAATAAAACACCTGGTAATGATGGCTTATCGGTGGAATTTTATGAGACATTTTGGCCTTTGATTTCTAAAGAACTAATAGGATCATTTAATCATGCTTTTGAAAAAGGAAGTATGTCCGTGTCACAGAGGCAAGGAATAATTAAATTGATTCCTAAATCCAATAAAGATAAGAGATTATTGGGCAATTGGCGACCAATCACTTTAATAAATGTGGATGCAAAGATACTTTCTAAATGTTTAGCGAAACGTATGTCCAAAATTATTGGTAATTTGATAAATCCTCAGCAAACAGCATTTATTAAAGGCAGATATATAGGTGAAGGTATAAGACTGATTTCAGATTTAATGTTTTATGCAGATGCCAACAATGTATCTGGAATTGTGTTAGCATTAGATCTTACCAAAGCATTTGATTCACTCAGTCATAGGTATTTATTACAGTGTTTAGAATGTCTTAATTTTGGTCCGTCAATGATACAATGGGTGAGAACATTGCATGCAGGTATAAATAGCTGTGTATTGATAAATGGCTTTACCACTGGTTATTTTGAAATTGGAAGGGGTGTTCGCCAAGGCGACCCCCTTGCCCCCCTTTTATTCATATTAGGGCTCGAGATATATCTAATGAGATTGTTAAATAATCCAAATATTATTGGAATGGAGATGCTCGGAAAACAGATTAAATATACAGCTTACGCTGATGATATAACATGTTTTTGTAAGGATACAGAATCATTATCAGTATTACTAGAAAGCTTTCAAGAATTTTCTGAGATATCAGGCCTTTGCCTCAACCGAAGCAAATCAGAAGGAATGTGGATAGGAAATGATAGACTATCGAAAGAAAAGCCACAGATGATAAAGTGGACAGACAATGGTCTTAGAATTCTTGGAATCTGGTTTTCATATGACAAAAAAGAAGCAATCCGAAGAAACTTTGAAGATCGATTGGGTGAGATTAAGAGAACATTTTTTATTTGGAAAAATCGTAATTTAACGTTAATTGGTAAAATTCAAATTTTGAAAACATTTATTATGTCTAAGATAATTTATTTGATGTCAAACATTGAAATTCCTCAAGATTTTGTGAAAGAAGTAGAGAAGTTAATGTTTTCATTTTTATGGAATGGCCCAGATAAGATTTCAAGGTCAACTATGTATGCACAATATGCTGAGGGTGGTCTCAAATTCCCCAATTTACAATGTATGATTGATACGCAGTTAGTTAAGTGGGTTAAAAGATATTATGGAAATCGTAACCATCAATGGGTGCTATTGGGAGATTATTTCTTAAAAAGGCTTGGTGGAATTCTAGTGTTTCAAAGTAATTATTCCCTTGAAACTATTGATAAGAGGGGTATCCCTCCATTCTATGAGAATATTCTACAAATATGGTTAAAGACAAACATACATGAGGATTTTATTGGTGATGAAAATAGCCAAGCAGACATCCTACAACAACCAGTATGGAATAACCAGAATATTTTGATTGATAAGCACTCAATATTCAGCAGCCCGTTTTTTGAAGCAGGTTTATGTTATATATATCAAATATTTAGTATTGATGGACGGCTCATTGATTTTGAATTTTGGTTAAGGAAAGGAGTGCCAAGCAAATATAATATGATGTATATGGCAATTGTAGACTCTGTTCAAAAATACTCGAAATGTTCCTTCAATACACTCCTATTGGAGATGTTTTGGAAAGAAGAAGTGGCTCAAAAACAAAAGGATCTTATTATTTCACAGTTACAAAATGTGAAATCAAAACCAATATATGAGGAATTTTTAAAAGAGATTAAATCAAGACCTGTTTGCGAAACAGTTTTTGCTGGCAAGTATGGAATTCAACCAGAAGATTGGACACAAATATATATGTTGCCATTTACATGTACAATTGAAGTAAAATTGAGAGAATTTCAGTTCAAGTTGTCGCATAATATACTTTACACAAATGAAAGATTGTTTAAGATGAAAATATCAGAATCAGAGTTGTGTACGCTTTGTAAGTCATGTGCTGAGACCCCTGTACATCTGTTTTTTTATTGTAAAGCTGCCAAAGAATTACTTCAAAAATTTGTGGATGAAATTGGTACGATCTTTCATGTCAAATTAGAGGATTGTACAAGAATTAGAGTAATGTTTGGATTCATCAAAGACTGGAAAGGGCCCCACAGGAGTTTATTGAATCATTTAATATTGTTATACAAAAGGTACATATATATTCAGAGATGCAAAGATACAGGTGTGAAATTTCATGGATTGACAGCATTTATTGTTAATATCCGATATATAGAATCCAACATTGCAAAACGAACAAACAAATTAAATTTTCATTATAAGAAATGGTCCCCTGTAGAAAATATTTTTTAGGTCATTGTAGAAGAACATACAGTCGACTCTCGTGATAAAGAATATCCATATGGCAGAACCCCGACGTGATGGGGTAGTTTTTTGGGGGTCCCAGGGTTTGAAAATTTTCCTATTCAGAGGTATTTGCGCCCTGGATACGGCAAGGTTTCAAAAGTGACAAGATCACGGTGATTTCGCTGGGCCCAAGGAGTTTATTGTAACGAGAGCTGACTGTATCTTTAGGATATTGTTCAATTGTTGAAGAGTTTGATACCCATCTTTTACTGTTGTTGTTGTTGTTGTTGTTAATTTGTTAAACAAAACATGATTTGTAATATGATTTTGTATGTTATGTTGTATAATGAAGAGGAAATAAATAAATTTGTAAAAGAAAAAAAAAGGGATGATTATGATATTGTTTGAGGTGAGGATTCATATTTTAACTTTCTGCGAGAAACTTAGAAATCACTTTATAAAATATCAGAGTGCATACAATTCTAGTAGGAATTCAAACTTTATTCGATGCAAATCCGTTCTCAACTGGCTGAGATATAAAAAAAAAGTAAAAGAAAGCAATTCTAATTGATTTTGGGTCCCACCTATTATTAGGATAGCTTTCTTTTGGATATCTCAGCAATTTCAAAAAGAATTTTCATCAACTAAACTTTGAATTCATTTTAGAAATACATTTCTTTTCACATTTCATAACAGTTTTCTCATTTTAAAAAAATCCTCAAAAAAGTTGAAAACCTGAACCCCCATCTGAACCAAAGACTGTACAATCCCTTTATCACTTAATAACCCGATGTGCTAGTTTTTGAGCATTACATCATCCTTGGTTTTAAGTTGCGTTTTGCTAACTTAAAAATACTTATGAGGATTGAGGGTTCTTTCCTTGGTCACCGAGCTGTTACTATCACAAGGTATTTCTTGCCCCTAATGTTAAAAACAAACAAACATAAAAGCACCTTACATTGACTCGGAATAGTATTCACAAAATTTGGCCTGCTCCCGGGCACTTGTGCTTACGCCATTGTATCGCATTTTTGCTGAAAAAAAAATCTTCAGAGTTGAGCGCCAGCCATGGCAGAGTTGGAAGAGTACAGCCAGTATTCTGACGCGATCAGAGACGTAATGGATTCGGAGGGTGTATTTCCCGAGGAGATTCCCGTGAGGACAGCCAGACAGGGGGTCCGTGGATTCGCAGTGGGGCATTGCAGTGGATGCGCGCGGAACTGGAGTAGCTACCGAGCTCATGTCGTCATTGACTTAAAGAGACAGAAGGTGGACAAAGTAAGTGGCAAACACCTAAAACCTTTCCTCTCAAAATGTATTCCACGCTTACTTAGTTAACTCACTTAATTTGTTTGCAAATTTCTGTACGTTAGGGGTACAGTCTGTCTCAACGTGCTGTTGGCATGTGGAGGCAAGAAATGAATACGTCGAAATAGTAGTTGTTTTGGTACAGTATTTGCATTGGTAACACACCAGCGAGATCAGTGTTTTGGCAGTGCAGTCTGCCAATTGGGCAATCATTCGTGAAGATGATACACTGTTTCAGGCCCGTAACTTGAGGGGGGGGGGGGGGATAACCGACACCCTGTTGATGAACGACACGACCTGTTGTCAGGTATGTATAGCTCATGATAATTATATAGTACAATCTCAAACTAAGCAAACAGAGTAGAAGAAGTTTCATTAAAATCAATAAAACCAAGAGAAAGCTTTGAAAAGAGGCGTTGAAATCATTAAACCTCACGACTACCAATTGGTATAGTATAGGCAAAATATAAAACATGTTCTCAGCAGTTAATCTACAACCCTTTACTCACCAGAAATGATTGCTGCTACTTTATTATACGACACTACATCATTTTGAGAAAGGTACATCCTTTATCTACACACGTCAAAAGATAAACTAACTGATTATTTGAGGACTTGTTATTATGACATATAACATGTAATAACAATCACGAACAAAAACAATAGTTGAACGAATCAATGGCGATACATTCTTAACATACATCGGAATATTAATCCTGTTTAGTCTTTCAACACCTTCAGTTGTTAATATTATAGTGTTATGATAGGTATCGATTTATCACACGTGTTGGAGAGGTGTCATTCTCCTAAATTTCCATTCGTTATTGTTATACAGATCTGGAAGCAAAAGTGCAAGAAGTGTGATACGCCAAATGTAATGTCCTTTAAAGATGTGGATTTCAAGTCGCTCGTCGAAAAGGCCATAGAGCAGTAAGTTAACAGCGTTGCTGATCATTTTGACACATACTTTGGTACGGTCTGATGTCCCTCACTTACAACAAGCCAACAAGCTCATAAACGTGAAAAAAAAATGTTGTTTTTAAGTACATTTATTCTTACTTTCGTGTAGATAGGTTTATAGTATAAACTTAAATTACTTAAATTTATATAAACCTATATAACTCATATTATGAGCAAAATGTTATACATTGAAGATGATAATTAACTTCCCGAGACCTAAATCAATTTCGCTGAATACACTGTATCATGATGTGACGATATTATGTGGTATAATCTTTTGGCTAAAACTGAACATTTTGGAGTATTTGAAAAAAAGATATATAAGTCCTGATGGAACTTTGGCATATTCATTTAACAATAACAATCAAATGCGCACAATGCCTGTATCAAACTCATGCGTTTGTCCCCCTCCCCGTTCCCCTCCCCAGCCCCCCAAAAGAATCAGCTGCTTGCACATCATCCAACATTTCACAGTTTGCACTCCCTTTCCACGACTTTATCCCGTCAATACACAGAGAGAAAAAATTCCGGAATCCGATGCTCAGGCACGATGATGACGTCGACGACGACGATGGCGGACGTCGAGCTGGACCTCCTCATGAAAGTAGTCTCTGTGAGAAATGTGAATACGGCAAAACTCAGTGCTGGAAAAAGAGGTCTTCAACCACCAACTAGAGTAAGATTTTGAGGGATATGGCAATTCGTGCAGAATAGAACAAAGCAATAGTTATTATCGTGTGTAGAAATGTGACGATTTTGAGATCAGTCAAACAGTGTAGACCCTACATCATGATCCAGGAAACTTTTTTCTTTCTTTCTTTCTTTTTTCTTTCTTTCTTTCTTTCTTTCTTTCTTTCTTTCTTTCTTTCTTGTCTCTGCAGGAATCGCATTGAATCATCCGCATTCCTATATTTTGATCAATAGCAGGGACGGAACAAGTAGCCTATTATGGACTCTTTAGAGGCAAACCTTTTCAAAAACCTTCATTTTTTTCAGCTTCTTGTGTAGAATAGAACACCAACTTAATGTTTTGCTTCTTCTTTTCGTTCCCTAAAAAAAAATCAAAACAAAGCAAAGCAAAAACAACAACGCAGCTAGACAAAAGCCCTTGTAAGTGGCTTCTTAGATTTTCCAGAAAGATCACATTTTGTCTAGTGCTTGATACGCAATTTTCATGATGGATCATGACTTGTCATACAAAACGTCTTTCAAGAATTTCTCACTATTTCAGTCGCTCTTGATAGGGGTTGAACGTCACGAAGCCGACACCCATGAGTCACGCAGCCCACGAGTCATACAGCCCATAAGTTCGACACCAAGCAAAGAAGGCCCACGAGACTGACACATTAAGCCCCTTGTTGTGTCTGTTTAATTCGTGGGCTCATTTTTAATACCTAGAGTCGAACTCATGGGCTTTATAGGCCTAGTGTCGAACTCGTATGCTGTATGACACATGAACCTTTTTTATCAATGTCGAACTCGTGGACTGTATGACTCGTAGATGTCGATCTCGTGGGATAACCCTTTTGAAGGATAGATGTATTTCATTTATACAGTACATAGCCTGATGGTATTGAAACAATGATCTTTTTTCTCTATTACAGAATATGCTGATATATTGATTTTTGAATGATGCAAATTGCCTAACCATTTTTTTTTTGTTCACTTCACACATTCGATTTGACTTGGTGGACACAAACGCCATGACTTTCGGACAAACTAACAAACACTGAGATCTGACGTTATTGATAGGTTAGATCGTTGTTAATGAGTGAATAAATACAGACTTTTACTTTCTCTTGTGTAGTAAATAGAGAGAAAAGACTACATTTCTTTGTTTTATTGAGCAGAAAAGAGAATATCATATTCATGTTTCAGAAACGGCTGTGTCATTTCTATACGTTGGGAATGAATCACTCTCGATTCATACAGTAAGTCTAGCTAAAGACCGTCGAACATTTTCCTATCATGCCTATTGTCACAGTGAAGATATGGATATGCATTTCTATGGTTCGACGTGTCCGTGTTGGGTATTTAACCCCTTGTTGTGTTCTCTGCCAGTTATTATGATCAAATTTTATCAAACATTAGAATTATGTATACGTCTATGATTGATGTAATCATTTCATGAATCTGGGGTGTCATAGGTAAAGTCAGGTTTATGCCTCAATTCAATATCAAATATGTTAGACTCAGTGAACTTTCAAAGTGAAGTCACAGTACTTGGTTTTTCAAACCCTTTATTATATCTGTCAATAATAACTCATTTATCACAGTTTTTTTTTTGGTTCAACATTCTTTATCATACCAACAAACAATGTAACATGAAAGGCCAAGGTTGTCTCCTGGATTAAACAACAGGAGGCACAAGGCAAAGACAAAGGACAATACAGAAAAACATGTAAAATGCATCTTACATAGTAAGAAACACACTCGACAAGTACAGTAACATAATCACAAACAAATTTACCAAAAAATATATTCATACACGAACAAATTAAAATATGCAATATTTTATTTGAAAACATACCTTTCTATCATAATAATGCAACCTTATCTCATTCTATTTTTTTTTATCTCTTTACCTTTTACTATACAAATCGTTCTCTTCAACCTCTCCCTCCCTCTCTCTCTCTTCTCTCTCCCTACCTTCCCTTCCTATCTTTCTTATACCTTTATTTTATTCCATTACCCATTAATTCATTTTACACCTTAATTTCTCCTCCAAAAAACTTCACTTTAACTTTCTCATTAAAATTAACAACAATCCATTAACAATATCAAATCATATAACATCAAATCTTATATAATATCTATACACTAACAATAAACTAAATCTCAAATTCTTTTTTCCTTGTATAAACCTAAACATAAAATCTTAGCACTCCACTAAAAAAAAAAACGTTACTTATAATATAAATGAATATACAAACATCCTATCTAATTAATTGTCATGATATTTATCAAATATTTCAATTTGTGGTGTGTTTTTTTCTTACTTACGATGTATAAATGCGTCGAAATTTGGTATTGAAAAATATCACTGTTTGACTTGAAAATGCCGTACTCCTCTCCTTTGTCATCTATTCTGTATTGGTACCAACTCGCAGACTACAAACATGAATAAATACTAGACCTATATATATATATATATATATATATATATATATATATACATATATATATATATATATATATATATATATATATATATATATATATATCATATACAGGATGGCCCATAAAGAACGGAACACCTAAGATGTTTAATTTCAGCAATATTGTTGCAAATATGTCATTATTTTTGCACAATGTTTTGAAGGCCATTCATTTTCCAATAGAATGACACCAAATTCTTAAATTTGGTTGGTGCGTTATGATTTCAGGACCATTTTTGTCAACCCTTGCAATTTTCAAAATGTGATCATCGAAACCATCGAGAATTCGGCTTACCATAGAACCAGTAGCATTCACAATGATATTCACAATGACATTCACATTATTCACAATAATAACGGACAATAACGACCAACTTCCGCCCCACATTCCACACATTGGGAACGCTACTGGTTCTATGGCAAGCCAAATTCTCGCTGGTTTCGGTATCTCTGCGAGTGCAAAATGATCACATTTTGAAAATTGCAAGGGTGGACAAAAATGGTCCTGAAATCATAACGCACCAACCAAAATTTAAGAATTTGGTGTCATTCTATTGGAAAAAATGGCCTTTCCAATAGTATGCAAGATAATGACATATTTGCAACGATATTTCTGAAATTAAAGATCTTAAGTGTTCCGTTCTTTCTGGACCGCCACGTATATATATGTTTATATATACAATATATATATATATATATATATATATATATATATATATATATATATTGTATATATATTGTTAATATATATATTGTTAATATTTATATATATATATATATATATACAGGGCTCCACACTAACTTTTATTTTTGGTGGCCCCGGGCCACCGGGCCACCGTTAGTGTCGAGCCCTGATATATATATATATATATATATATATATATATATATGGTATGTATATCATTCATATATATATATATATATATATATATATATATGTTATATAGGAGTAAGACATTGTGATTAGTATGCCACGGGAGGCGTAGCTTGTTCTTCCTATTTCCTTTATTTTGTGTTCGAGCTTTCGGCCATGTCGGTCTTCATCAGGATCTACACAGACAAATTATACTGTCTTAAGCCTGCATAATGTCTCCACGACCTTGAAGTTCAAACGTTGGCACATTTCTTGCATCTATAATACACCCGTACATATATATAGTTAAAGAAATTAGATTTGAGGTGGACGTCGGGTCGCAGTATATATATATATATATATATATATATATATATATATATATGTATATATATATATATATATATATAATGTATATATATATATATATATATATATATATATATATATTAATCGTTCAAACATATATGCATATAATATTATGATTATATATGATATGGTTGTGTGTGTGTTTGTATGTGAAAGTGTTTTCATGAGTATGTTTTTTTTCTTATCATTTATTTCTAATCAACCACCCGGACATCATCTGCTATATTACAGTATACTATTCTCCTTTGAACAACAATGATCTCTAGATAAGTGTTCCCGAGATACTATTTCATATTGTTCAATGATTATTGCTAAGCCAGGAAGACAAATGGCAGTTCACTGAGGTTATCACAATGACTGAATTCTTCTTCATTACCATCTTTTCTTGGTAAGTCTCTTGAAATGATTGTCCGGGGACGTTCAGCAATCTATTATTCGCTCTATAAACTAAAGAACATCAATATTACCGAAGCCGAATACAAACCCCCGTGCAAGCAATATCTGACCTGTTTCAGTAAGTAGAAGGTCTGCTGCATTAAGATGTCCCGATCCAAAAGTTCCCAAAGTTCGAGATTATATCTGAAAGAAGGCTTACTTCAGCACTGACGAGAAATTTGATGCTGCCTTTGATGCTCTTAACAGGAAGGCATGAATTCAAATCCTGCCCCAAATGCATACTTTGACAATTTTTCCCCTCTCCTTCTCAATGTCCTTTTTCTCTCAGGAGTATGGGTATTAGTATTCATTAGTAGAAGTAACATGGCCATTAGAATGACCAGTGCCAACATTGAAGAGGCAATTCTGTATATTAAGACCATAAGCTGATAAACTGACATCATTGTCTTTATTACTATCATAGTGATTACTATTGTTATCATTGTCATTACGATCATCATTAAGATAATTAGGGAAACAGCTGTACTAACTGTACTAACATATGAGTCTTATTCTTCGTGATTGTGACAAAGGATGCTGCATTAAGCTCGATTTGTTTTCCATTTAAGCTCAAATTTCGAACTAAAGATGTTCAATAATCCAAAATTACGCAATTCATATTTTCCATCAATTATCATTAATGAAGATACCCGCCAGGTTCATTGCCTCTTTCACTACCTCACGTTGCTCCATCGCAGATTAACCGCGACAGATATATAATGCACTCTTAAATGAATCCCACAAGGATTGGAACAATCATCCTCCAGCATTCCCACTGATTCCCACTGATCAGTTACTAGCCATCCCCTTTAATTTTGGTAAATGTGTTATGATTTTAGGACCATTTTTGTCAACCCTTGCCTTTTTCAAAATGTGATCATTTTGCACTCTCAGAGATACCGAAACCATCGAGAATTCGGCTTGCCATAGAACCAGTAGCATTCACAATGATATTCACAATGACATTCACATTATTCACAATAATAACGGACAATAACGATCAACTTCCACCCCACATTCCACACATTATGAACGCTACTGGTTCTATGGCAAGCCAAATTCTCGCTGGTTTCGGTATCTCTGCGAGTGCAAAATGATCACATTTAAAAAATTGCAAGGGTGGACAAAAATGGTCCTGAAATCATAACGCATCAACCAAAATTTAAGAATTTGGTGTCATTCTATTGGAAAAAGAATGACCTTTCTAATAGTATGCAAGATGATGACATATTTGCAACGATATTTCTGAAATTAAAGATCTTAAGTGTTCCCTTCTTTCTGGGCCGCCATGTATATATATATGTTAATATATATATATATATATATATATATATATATATGATATATATATATGATATATATATATATATATATGTATATATATATATATATATATATATATATATATATATATATACTGCGAGCCGACGTCCACCTCAAATCTAATTTCTTTAACTATATATATGTACGGGTGTATTATAGATGCAAGAAATGTGCCAACGTTTGAACTTCAAGGTCGTGGAGACATTGTGCAGGCGTAAGACAATATAATTTGTCTGTATAGATCATGATGAAGGCCGACACGGCCGAAAGCTCGAACACAAAATAAAGGAAATAGGAAGAACAAGCTACGCCTCGAGTGGCATAATAATCACAATGTCTAACTCCTATATAACATATATATATATATATATATATATATACATATATATATATGAATGATATACATATCATATATATATATATATATATATATATATATATATATATAAATCGTACAAACATATATGCATATAATATTATGATTATATGTGATATGGTTGTGTGTGTGTTTGTGTGTGTGAAAGTGTTTTCATGTGTATGTTTCTGTTTCTTATCATTTATTTCTAATCAACCACCCGGACATCATCTGCTATATTACAGTATACTATTCCCCTCTGAACAACAATGATCTCTAGATAAGTGTCCCCGAGATTCTATTTCATATTGTTCAATAATTAAGCCAGGAAGACAAACGGCAGTTCACTGAAGTTATCACAATGACTGAATTCTTCTTCATTACCATCTTTTCTTGGTAAGTCTCTTGAAATGATTGTCCGGGGACGTTCAGCAATCTATTATTCGCTCTATAAACTAAAGAACATCAATATTACCGAAGCCGAATACAAACCCCCGTGCAAGCAATATCTGACCTGTTTCAGTAAGTAGAAGGTCTGCTGCATTAAGATGTCCCGATCCAAAAGTTCCCAAAGTTCGAGATTATATCTGAAAGAAGGCTTATTTCAGCACTGACGAGAAATTTGATGCTGCCTTTGATGCTCTTAACAGGAAGGCATGAATTCAAATCCTGCCCCAAATGCATACTTTGACAATTTTTCCCCTCTCCTTCTCAATGTCCTTTTTCTCTCAGGAGTATGGGTATTAGTATTCATTAGTAGAAGTAACATGGCCATTAGAATGACCAGTGCCAACATTGAAGAGGCAATTCTGTATATTAAGACCATAAGCTGATAAACTGACATCATTGTCTTTATTACTATCATAGTGATTACTATTGTTATCATTGTCATTACGATCATCATTAAGATAATTAGGGAAACAGCTGTACTAACTGTACTAACATATGAGTCTTATTCTTCGTGATTGTGACAAAGGATGCTGCATTAAGCTCGATTTGTTTTCCATTTAAGCTCAAATTTCGAACTAAAGATGTTCAATAATCCAAAATTACGCAATTCATATTTTCCATCAATTATCATTAATGAAGATACCCGCCAGGTTCATTGCCTCTTTCACTACCTCACGTTGCTCCATCGCAGATTAACCGCGACAGATATATAATGCACTCTTAAATGAATCCCACAAGGATTGGAACAATCATCCTCCAGCATTCCCACTGATTCCCACTGATCAGTTACTAGCCATCCCCTTTAATTTTGGTAAATGTGTTATGATTTTAGGACCATTTTTGTCAACCCTTGCCTTTTTCAAAATGTGATCATTTTGCACTCTCAGAGATACCGAAACCATCGAGAATTCGGCTTGCCATAGAACCAGTAGCATTCACAATGATATTCACAATGACATTCACATTATTCACAATAATAACGGACAATAACGATCAACTTCCACCCCACATTCCACACATTATGAACGCTACTGGTTCTATGGCAAGCCAAATTCTCGCTGGTTTCGGTATCTCTGCGAGTGCAAAATGATCACATTTAAAAAATTGCAAGGGTGGACAAAAATGGTCCTGAAATCATAACGCATCAACCAAAATTTAAGAATTTGGTGTCATTCTATTGGAAAAAGAATGACCTTTCTAATAGTATGCAAGATGATGACATATTTGCAACGATATTTCTGAAATTAAAGATCTTAAGTGTTCCCTTCTTTCTGGGCCGCCATGTATATATATATGTTAATATATATATATATATATATATATATATATATATATATATATGATATATATATATGATATATATATATATATATATATGTATATATATATATATATATATATATATATATATATATATATATATATACTGCGAGCCGACGTCCACCTCAAATCTAATTTCTTTAACTATATATATGTACGGGTGTATTATAGATGCAAGAAATGTGCCAACGTTTGAACTTCAAGGTCGTGGAGACATTGTGCAGGCGTAAGACAATATAATTTGTCTGTATAGATCATGATGAAGGCCGACACGGCCGAAAGCTCGAACACAAAATAAAGGAAATAGGAAGAACAAGCTACGCCTCGAGTGGCATAATAATCACAATGTCTAACTCCTATATAACATATATATATATATATATATATATATATATGAATGATATACATATCATATATATATATATATATATATATATATATATATATATAAATCGTACAAACATATATGCATATAATATTATGATTATATGTGATATGGTTGTGTGTGTGTTTGTGTGTGTGAAAGTGTTTTCATGTGTATGTTTCTGTTTCTTATCATTTATTTCTAATCAACCACCCGGACATCATCTGCTATATTACAGTATACTATTCCCCTCTGAACAACAATGATCTCTAGATAAGTGTCCCCGAGATTCTATTTCATATTGTTCAATGATTAAGCCAGGAAGACAAACGGCAGTTCACTGAAGTTATCATAAGGACTGAATTCTTCTTCATTACCATCTTTTCTTGGTAAGTCTCTTGAAATGATTGTCCCGGGACGTTCAGCAATCTATTATTCGCTCTATAAACTAAAGAACATCAATATTACCGAAGCCGAATACAAACCCCCATGCAAGCAATATCTGACCTGTTTCAGTAAGTAGAAGGTCTGCTGCATTAAGATGTCCCGATCCAAAAGTTCCCAAAGTTCGAGATATATCTGAAAGAAGGCTTATTTCAGCACTGACGAGAAATTTGATGCTGCCTTTGATGCTCTTAACAGGAAAGCATGAATTCAAATCCTGCCCCAAATGCATACTTTGACAATTTTTCCCCCCTCTCTCTCTCAATGTCCTTTTTTTTCTCATTAGTATGGGTATTAGTATTCATTAGTAGAAGTAACAGGGCCATTAGAATGACCAGTGCCAACATTGAAGAGGCAATTCTGTATAATAAGACCATAAGCTGATAAACTGACATCATTGTCTTTGTTACTATCATAGTGATTACTATTGTTATCATTGTCATTACGATCATCATTAAGATAATAAGGGAAACAGCTTGTACTAACATATGAGTCTTATTCTTCGTGATTGTGACAAAGGATGCTGCATTAAGCTCGATTTGTTTTCCATTTAAGCTCAAATGTCGAACTAAAGATGTTCAATAATCCAAAATTACGCAATTCATGTTTTCCATCAATTATCATTAATGAAGAAACCCGCCAGGTTCATTGCCTCTTTCACTACCTCACGTTGCTCCATCGCAGATTAACCGCGAAGCGACAGTGCAATGTTATTTAATTTGAAGAGATGATGATAAATGATATAATTCTTCTGAAATATTACCTTTGCACAAATCAATGTAATACTTCAACACGGAAATGGAATCCAAAATCATCTCATCAACACACATGTGTTGTGTAGCATACAAAAAAGATCCAATTCCTGTATAACACTTCCGAAGTATATAATATTCATACATTACCATAATTTCAAACACAATGAGATAATTATATGCTAATTAGTGTAATATGTTGCCGATTTAATGCTTTTTAGGTTAGCATATAATTCATTCGGTTATTAACAACAAGATATAGTAATAAGAACAACTTATGAATTATGTCTACTTTCGTATTGCTGGTAACAATAATGCTGGTAACAATAAAGGTAGTGTGAAATCACCTGGGGCATATAAGTGGTAAGGTGGTGGGGCGTCTGGCACCACAACAGTGTACAGATTACATACAACGTACTCCTGATCTATCGACAGAAGTGTTACAATGTACTGATGTATAAAGCTGGATCGTCCTAACTGTTGTTCTTTATACAATTAAATATACTCATATAATAAAATATTAAGAAAGTAATGCAATATGATTTTGATCAGGATCGATCTCTTGCATAATATATATATATATAAATAAATTACTATGCTGTGAGGAGGCTGTGAAGAATCCAGTTTTCAGTCGCCTTGCCTTCGTCGCCTCAGTACATTACAATAAATGGCTGACGTAAAAGAATTTCATGAATTTGAATGACGTAAACCTGCTTACCAAAACAATACATTGTTTAAATTGCCCACAGTGGGGAATCCCCGTTAACGCTTCGCTGTTTCGCGATACCCACACTACTATCCGTAGGCGCCATAAGCAATATGCGTAAGTTGAGTGGCTGGTCCAGCCTTCCTATGTTACACCGTACAAGTGTCTCTAAGGAAATTTCGAGGTAAAGGTAAGTGTAAAACTGTTTAAAATTTCCGTGACTCAAATCTCAAACATATATAAAATTGTTTTTGTTTTCCTTCTCTTAATGTCATAGGGCCTCTTCTTTTAGTCCTTTTTCCTGCCTGATTATCCTCAAAATTTCCGTTTCCATACCCATTGTGAATGTGGTAGGCCTATATCAAAATTGTGCTAAAACGTCGAGTCATTCAAAATTAGCGTGCTCTGGGTTCATAACTTACAAGTCGTCGTTGTTACAGTAATATGATTAGAGTAGGTCATTTCCCTTTAGTCGTTTGTTTCTCTATTTAATGTGGGATTTCACATGTGCAATGTAGATCATTGGAATTTAGGTAACGAACCCACTGTGTCCACCCAGTGTCAATGTACCATGACAACATGACAAGAATATGTCTGTTACGATGAACATCAGAGATTAGTCATAATGCAAAAAAGTCTAAAGGTAACAACTTTATTTGGGTGTTGATTGGTTAGTTTCACTTAAATTTCATATTCATAATATAACAAACAGATAAAAAATGTAAATTTACACATCATTGCTTGTAGATTTTGTCATGCAAGAAAATCACGGTAACTGACTTGCATGATAACTTTCCTGCTGATAATTTATCTAGAAGATCAGAAAATCAAATAAACAACCGTGAAATAATTTCAGTTACCATTTTTACTCATGCCATTAAAGCATTTTTAATTTGCTAATGGGGATAAGGTGACAACAGTGAATAATTTTCAAAACTCTGTTTTCCTTTGTATTATAGTTACAGTCCAAATGTTAGAGGAAAATATTGCATACTTGATTCGATATGCAATTAGCAATAAATTAGTAATAAATAATGAAATAATAGCCCTCCATTGTTGGATTGCCTTTTTTTTAAACACACTGTATTTTTGTCCTTTTTTCAAAGCTTTTGTGAAACATGGCACAGGTATATGAAGTACAGAGTGCCCTCCACCCCCCCCCCTCCCCCCCCCAAAAAAAAAATACCACCGACCACCACCACCACCACAACCACAACCACCACCACCACCAACAACAACAATAAGAACAACAACAAAACAAACACAAACAACAAGTTTTAATACTATAGTAGTCTGGAAGTGTGTTTTAAAGCTTGAGTAAACACTGGCCACTTTTGTGAAAGACATGAAATAAGTTTGCGCAAGAATTAGCCATCTACATTAGGTTAACTGAAAAGTTGTGCAGTTTAGAAATGACTGACTTGTCTAATGAGTTTATGATAAATGATAGACATGAAACTCATGAGTTTGTGCACTGAATAACATAGCTTGTGCATTCATGAGGTTATGCGTGAGTGATCATGTATTGCCTTTTCGATTACATTTTGGCCACTGAAGCTGTTTTGACAGTAACATCTGCTGATGTTGATGTCTTGTGGTTGTAGCAGTGCTCCTGGTAGCTCGTGTAGGGGGTGGTTGTGTGTCTCTCCGTGTGTAGATGTGTAACTGAGCGATTGATTGAACCATCAATTAGCGTTTGATTGATTGATTGATTGATTGATTGATTGATTGATTGATTGATTGATTGGATAGGTGTTTGATTCTGAATTATCGTATTTCTCTTCCTGAATTATAGTGACGTAAACCATGTCATGCCCAGCACAAAAACAGAACCCTGATAATTCATTATCAATTAAGGCAGATCACCAGCGGGTAATCCTTTTAAAACTTCCCCAATAAAACATATTATGATAACTGTTGCATGCAATTTCATTTTGTACATAATACTATATCATATAGAACATAGAGCGCACAAAATCATATCCATCATTATTTATCATAAACTCGTCATATCACCATACGCAACTTCTCAGCTGGAGAACTTCTCATGTTAGCCAAAATGGATAGTGAATTCTTGCGCAAACTTCTTTTTACGTACGTTTTTTAAAATGTGGGCAGTATGTAGCATGAAATGTTTTCTGAATTTTTTAATGGTGTCGATAAAAGAAACCTTCACCTGACCATAATTGTACTTCAGAATCCTGAAATTGTAGTCATCTACAATTCCATACACCAGGAGAGTAACTCTAAGTGCAGGAATAAAGCCGTAGAGACGCCTCCAGATGTCCATTGATGATTCCAAAATATTATGCTGGCATTCATATTGACGTCACTTGACGAAATGTTCCCTGTAAAAACCTGTACCTGCACAACTACAATGAGATATGGGTTGGTGCAGTGACAGTTTGTGTTATGATACCAAAATATACAATAAAACCATGATGCATAAGCAAGTAAAAGATGTTGTTCAAATTATGATATCATGTCGCCTATGTGAGGCTTCATCCTTCTAAAAATGGGAAGGGAAACCTCTTGATAGAAAGCAGCAGTGGTGTTGTTACGATGGTAGACAGTTCCAAATAAGGACGGCACAGAAACAAAAAGAAAACGTATAGGGGTCTATGTTGTCTAACAATGTACTGAAAGCTTGAAGATTTGGTCGTTTCTGTTGATATAAGAATCTAGTTTGAGTTAAAATTCAGGGATATTTACACGTTATTGGCGTTGAAGGGCAAAATATAATTTGGATTGGGATTTATTGACTAAGGCTTGCGACGCTTTTTTTTTAACTTTGCTGAATATTTCAACTAAATGACTTAACTTGACAGAAGCATTTCAAGGTACGAGTGAACAGGACTAAACAGTATTTTGAGTCGAGTATTATGTGACAAGCCACTGGAGTAATGGCGAGCAACTCAATGACAATTGACTATAAAAAGTCATCATTGATAAATCCGACACAGTGAAGGGACATATACATTGTCACACTAAACTTTAGACCATACCTGATTATACCTGATGTGCATAATTTCAAAGAATCTATCACAATCCCAGCTGTTTTTCAAAGCAAATTACAAGATGATGAAGTGATTTAGCCGAGTTTTAAATGATCCTAATTATTTGGCCCTTCGTGTAACACTCAAACTGTGAAAAAGTGCAATTTTTCATTGCTGTCTTTAAAGTTCATGTAGTCAGTCATGCATGACATTTGTCAACATAATAGATAGAAAGAAGAAGAGTTCTTCCTAACTCACAACTGACATTGCGCTCTCCATAGCTGACAATTAAATGAAATAATAGCTCTTCAAAGTTAATTCCTTTTTTTTTTGATACGCACCTTCTTTATTCCCCTTTTCAGAGCTTTTATGAAACATGGCACCGATATGTGAAGCTCAGGGTGCCCCCTAAAAAAAAGCCCCAACAACAACACAACAGAAATTTTTTGGCGTAGCCCCCAAATGTTTTTTTTGATAAAATTTTGACAAATTATACATGGGTAAAGCTAGAAGTCCCAATTATCACATCATGACTCCCAAAATAGTCTGAAAATGTGTTTTAATGCTTTAGTGAACACTGGCCACTTTTGTAAGAGACATGAGATAAGGTTGCGCAAGAATTATCCATCTACATGGGGTTAACTGAAAAGTTATGCAGTTTAGAAATGACTGACTCGTCTAATGAGTTCCAAATAATCGTAATCATTTGGCCCAGTGAATGTCCACTTGATATCAAAGGGATCCCCAATTCTTGACTGCTGATAATCCAATCCACTGGCGAAACTGGCTAAAATCTTGTTTGTGAACTATCCCACAAAGTATCTTAAAAATGCTTGATGACTTGAATTCAAAATTCAACAACATTGCAGTCATCCACAATATCCATATATAACTCAAAGTGAGTGAATAAACCTGTAAACAATCCTTTGAATGTATATTGAATTTCCTGTATATGCTGGTATTCGTGTTGCGAAAAAAAAATCGTAACACATATCAAAATATGGATAATAGGGCTTAGATCGACGAGTCGGTTCATCCACCCTCTGACCATCAGTAGTAGCTGAAGAGACTGTAGCCACTCGTAGTTGCTCAAGCACGTGCAATTTACCCGCAGCCAATTTTTGAGCATGCTCAAAACTTTTTCCGGGTGACTCGCGGGGATTGCCAGCAGAGGTCCACGCAAAACCCCCGTAGGAAGCCCGTAGCCGCCACAAGTCACAAGCAGTTGACCCGCTTGAAGTACGTAAGTTGCCCCTGGATCTATGCCTATGCGCCGGAAGCGCGTGTCATCTGCGGGCATACTACAATCATAATACGGGTGTTTTACTGGCAAGGAACGGTGTCGAAACTGCCAATATCCGTGTAGCTGGTCAGTTCTGTGTGCATGCTGATGGTCAGTTACTGCCTTTCTGCTGGTTAGTTGACAGTAGACTGCGGCCAAGATAATGGCATTCTGTGGGAGTTCTGCCATATCAAATTCCTTCAGAGGGATTCCTTCACCAAGTTGCCAGCCGTTGCCCTCACTTGCCACCCATGCGCTTGACACGCAGGTCACACGGAATGCACGTATGTAGAACGTACGTGGCACGGGTCCAGCATGTAGGACGCACGCGAAACTCGCCAAAATCCTTAAAATCTTTCTAAAAAAATAAATAAATGTCCTGCGTGCTGGTAAATCCCCATACGCAACAAGTCCGCGTAGCTCGCCGGAAAGGTGTGACAGGGCCTAAACATGGCTGCGGGTAAAAAGGATTTGCGTGCGCACCTCCGGGGGACTACGGGGAAGATACGTACTAGGTACTGTCATGTGCGGGCCATCTGCGGGGATCTCCGGGTAGCAAAAATTGCTCCCCGCAAATCACACGTAAGGCTTGCCCGGAAAGGTGAGACAGGGCCTTTAAAAATCGCTGACTTCACAATTCACACTACTCCGGAATTGCGCAGTCACTTGCGCCTACGTGGCGATGAGACCCAGCTACGTTGTCAAGCTCATTCATAGCATGCTCACAACAAACGCAGACAATACGTTCTCAGCAATCTATACTCGTCTGTTCTCAATAAACAAACCTCCAAGATTTTGCAAATGTCTGACAAGCCAGCATAAAACTGCATCACTCCCACCTGACAAGATTGTTAAATCTGCATTCAAGGTAAGCTGATCAATGGGGACGTACGGTGATTACCTCTGTGTTGTTGGTGATTTGTTGTTGTTGTTGTTGTTCTGATGCACTTTAAAATTGTCTTCGTATGTGATATGTAAAGCTTTTAAACTCTCTTTTGATTCCACTCTATCCTCTCTTTTTGTGCAATTCCATCAATGTGAATTACAATGTATAGTATTCGTGGTATTTCTAGGGTTGACAAAGTCTGAAGAGCAATAGAATTATCAAAATACTGCAAAAGAGGTAATTTAATGATACATGTGTCTTCTTACATCTTGTTTTCACAACAAGAAATACAAACACACCCCCCCCCCATATATTGTATGTGACATGATAAGAGGATTTACTCAACTCGATTACACTTTTAATGCCGGTGTTGAACAAAATATCTATACTGCGTATATACGGCGAAAGAATATCAATCCGATTTTTTCTCTTTCAATTGGAAAAGTAATATTTTGTTTTCATCATATATCGGCGGTGTATATAGGTCCCTTTTACCGACGTACACTCCTATAATATGCAATTGGTGCATGCTTAACTGTGAGTTAACCCGTGGTGTGACTTGTTTTTGCAGCAGGGCTGACAATAAATGTTGCTGAACTTCCGCTATACTCGCTCCATTGATGTTGTCATATCATGCACGTAGTCACACTAGCTCTGCTGCCAAGCAATGCCGACATGCGAGCAGTAGCACCTTCCATTTTGCATCGCGAATATGCTCGGTATCTATCTTCATTCACATTGTTTAGTTAAAGGGATCGTATAGTTTTAGTTGATACCTCACTTCAGGTTTCTAACATTTTTGTTGAGATAATGAGAGACTCCTTATGAAATATGAAAGAGCATGTAATTCCAAGAGGGATTCAACGTTAATGTGATGGAAATTGGTTTTGAAATGGCAGAAATATCCAAAACAGCGCAATCCTAATAAAAGTTGATACCCACCTTTATTAAGATGGCGTTGCTTTTGGATATCTCAGCCATTTTAAAACCGATTGTCATCTATAAAGCTTTGAATTCCTCTTAAAGTGGTATGCTCTGTATTATTTCATAAGTGGTTTCTTGGTATCAGGCAAAAAGTTAAAAGCCCTAACCTCATCTCAACCAATACTATACCATTCCTTTGATTTAAGCTCAATTTGATTTGGGAGCAGGCCCGGGGGAGCAGGACGATTCCATAGGATGCCATGTGTGACACTACTATCGATTGTTATCCCGATCAGAATCTGGTACTGTCGTTGTGCCTACCTCAATAACATGCAGTTATAAACGCACATTCTCGTCTCGTAGTCTCTTCATATCAAAGCGAAACATCGTATCAGAGGTACGGTAGTGGCGTAGTGCTGGAGTGATATACATCCTCAGGAAAAACACTTGTTGCTACCCTGAACCAGAGTTTGACTAGTAAAACCATTGCATAGCGCTGGAACTTGCACCCTAAACTTGTAAGTACGATTTTTGAATTTGCACGAGTGTCCGTATAGTCCTACCAATTTAGAATGGCGTCTCGTCAAATTTCTGCGCTGCAGCCGATGTGCTGCACTGCAAGGGGAATTTTGAAACAATCTGAAAGGGAATTTAAGGAATCACGGGACGATTACCTTATTGCCACAGAGTTAGATAAGAAGCCAGAGACGGTGCAAGTAGCCACTCTTCGAGCAGTGATGATAGGACAGGAGTGCAAGGATAGTCTAGATATACCTTCTTGCCAATGAGTGATGAAGAGAAAAGGACACCTGAGAGAATTCTCGAAAAACTGAGTTATCATTTTGCACCAGCAAGAAATGTGTTGTATGACAGAAATGTGTTCCATAATGCAAACCAACAGCGGAATGAATTTGTTGGACAGTACATTGTGCGTTTGAGACAACCGACAATGTCCTTCAAGCAAGACACAACACATACCCTCAAGAAAGTTATAGCAACTCCAGAAGTGATTGAGATGAGCAGCTACACCAAGAAAGTTGTACAAGTTGAAGAAAGCATTCACCTTGCGCAAACGAAATCCAGAAATGATGAAGCTGAAGGGAAGCGTACGTCCTCGGCAAAGCAGAAGCAAAACAAGGACAAAAACAATCCTGGAAAGAGTCTGTCAGCATGCAGAAAGATTGATGCAGATTCAACGGTTCAGGGAGACCGCGAAAGATATCCAGCTTATTGGAAGACATGTAAAAAGAGCGAAGGTCCTGGATGCCAAGGATGGCTTTCGGTAGGTAAGCGGTGAACTGCACCCTTCGGTCGAGTTACCGATGGCAACGCATGCTTTTTGACATATCGACAGCGCCGGAAGAGTTTCAGCGCCGCCAACTTGAGATCATTAAAATACTGACTTGCGTAGAAGTTGTAGCAGATGACTTCTTGGTGTTAGGCAGTGGAGCTACACAGGAGGAAGCCCTGATTGACCGTGACAGAAATCTCCAGAACTTTCTGGACAGAGCACGGAAGGTCAACCTGAAGCTGCTGGCTAAGAAGAATCTGCGGCTGCGCTTCAGCAAAACGCCGAACACGGGACATCTCTTGACGAGTGATGGCCTCAAGCTAGAGCAAGATAAGGTGGAGGCAGTCGTGGAGATGCCACCTCCCATAGACAAGAAAAGAGTACTGTACAACGACTCCTTGGAAGTGTCACGTACTTGTCCAGATCTCTGCCGAGACTAGACATACGCAGATGTCCGTTTCGAATGGAGAGATGACCATGAAAAGCTCTCGATGAGTTACAGGTCCACTGATAAAGGCTCCTATACTGAAGTACTACAACGTGAAGGAAGATATGACGATCCAACGTGATGCATCAGAGAAAGGGCTTGGAGCCACACAACTTCAGAATGGACAACCAGTCTATTTCGTCTCAAGGACCCTCGAAAAGACCGAACAAAACTATGCTCAAATTAAAAAAGAATGCCTGGCCTTAGTGTACAGTGTACTGCGGGAAAATATCGATCTGTTCATACAGGGGAGGAAGGTGACAGTAAGTATTGACTACAAGCCGATGGTTCCGGTATTCAAGAGAGCCCTTCACAATGCCCTGAAGCGGCTGAAGAGAATGTTGCTTCGGCTACACAAATACGACATTGACCAGCTGAAGTGCTGCCCAGGGAAGGATATGCTGCTTGCATATTGGCTCAGCAGAGCCTACCTGCATGACACTGGAAGGAAAAAAATAGATCTATTATGAGCTGGAACAAATCAACCAGAGTCAGTATGTGAGGATCAGTGATGCCACATCACTCCAATTACACTAGGAAACACAAAGAGATGCAGTTCTCTAGACCTTGACACACATTGTCATGAACACTTCGCCGGAGATCAGAGTCGAAGTGCCTGTTGTAGGCTGAACATGAAAAAAAAATGAAATAACTGTGCAGAGCGAAATTCTGTATAAGGCAATGAAGGCTATTGTACTCAGAGCAATGAGGCCCCTAGCTGATGTTGAGCAGGATCCACAGCAGCCATCTGGGACAGGAAGCATGTGTTTGCAGAGCAAGAGATGTCTTGTTCTGGCCTACGATGCAGTCAAACAGTGAGAGAAAAGGTAACGCAACATGAACTATTGTCTCAAAGAACCTGTTCTCACTGAAGAATGATGATTATCTCATCACAGTCGACCATTACAGTGACTAGGCCTACTGAGAACTGGACAATGTGACTAGTAACATTGCGTCAGTAGCACAATGTTAGCGCAAGGTTTGCTTCAGTAGCAAATTTGTATACAACTGGGAGTGTCAGCATCTGACTTCGTCACCACTGCATGCACAAAGCAATGGAAAGGCGGAGTATGCAGTAAAGATCGCAGGGATGATCGGGAAGACAACTGCAAGGCAAGGAGAGGATGTCTTCCGACACATCCTAGATTTGAGGAACACACCTGACAGCACTGAGATAGTCCAGCACAGAAGTTGATGGCACGACGAATGATTACTCTCCTACAAACGCCTGAAGCACTGCTTAAGCCACAAGTGGTAGAGGGAGTACCAGAAAATATACACCGGAAGCAACTCGCCAAAAAGCAGTATGACAAATAGGTAGTGCCCTTCCGGAGTTGGAGATTGGAGAAAGGGTTCAAATCCCACCATCAGGTTATGAGTGAAGACTAGGAGTCTGCAAGGAGAAAGTGGGTCCGAAGTCATATTTGACCCTGACATATACGGATTAGACCTTGAAAAGGAACCTGAGCAACCCAGCAGTTGAAGTTGGATACAATCTCCACTGGCCTGTCATCTAAAGAAACGTCAGCCAGCACTGGTCGCGATGCTCAGCAGCAATGAATAAATCCGGCCCACAAGATCTATCATAACCAGGCAAAACATTCGTATTCCAGCGAATATCAGCAGTTTGATCGTGGATAGTTTGAAAAGAAAGCACAATAACAGCTAAAGCAACTAAAAACAAAACAAAACAAAAACAGCAATGCTTGGGATTTATATGAAGAAGTGGAACTGTGCACGCATAAGATCAGACTGTTTTGAGTTGTTTGAAGGCAAAAAAAACGATTGAAAATATTGTATAAGATTGTTTCATATCCATTGGAACATTTAAACCATCATGTGAACTGTATTGATAACTGCACTTGATCAATAGCCTGAAGAGAATGACGCCTATTCAACTCCATGGTATCAGTTGACATAGGACTTTGTTAATGAGCATTGGTTTAAAGCGCACACAGGTGGAGCTTTCATCGGCGCAAAGAACTCAGAGGATCATCTATTGCAATGTTTGGCAGTAAAACTTGTAATATAGTTGGGATACCCTTAAACACACCAAAAAACAAAAAAAGAAAAAAGAAGAAGAAGAAGAGAGAGAGATAATGAAGAAAAGAAAAAAAGAATTGAAAATACAATTGGATTTTCCATTGTTTGAACTATCTTTATTTTTAAGGAAGGGAGATAAGACAGCACTATCGATCTTTATCCAGATCACAATCTGATATCGTCGTTGTAACTAAGTCAATGACATGAAGTTATAAACGCACGTTTTCGGCTCAAAGTCTTTTTATTTTTGAGGTGAAACATCATCGACCATCTCACAGAACAATACAAAAGCAATATGTTTCCTCGGAAGCAGGTACTCCGAGGTGCTTTACACGAATTCGCTAAAACTAAATATCACCATAAGACAAATTTGAGATTATGTTTTGATACTCCTCATTTTTTGCCTCCCGTATCCAAGAAAAAGATGCTCGAATTGGGACTAGATTCATCGGTAAGAAATTAAAAGGAGATAGTATTATATCATTTTCTCGCCTGCAGGATGGACTACTTGTATATCGTAGACGAGGAGATCGAGGAATGGGAATATAGTCAAAATTTGACAATGTCAAATATCTCCAAGAAGAACGCCAAGGTCAAAGTGAAGGGAAAAGGGAAGGCCAGTTGCATCGATTGCGGAAACGAGTGGACCAGCCGTCACACAAGAGTGTCTTTCAACTTTAGGGCTGAGACGGACGACAAAGTATGCATGCATTTTTAGTGGTTCACGTTAAAACTTTGTTCCTGTGAGTTTCACAGAGTTTTTGTTTTGTTTTGCTTTGTTTCTTCAATTCCATTTCCATGAAGTATTTCAATCCTATATAATTCTTTGGATTAGCAAATAATAAGAACGTATGTAATCTTCGAGGGTCGCCGCGTGTATATTGAGTTAACGATATAATGATAAAAATACTTTCTAATTTCATTGGGATTCAAATCTTTTCAGTGGCGGATCCAGGAATTCCGTAAGGGGGGGGGGGAGGCGCAAAAGAAAAAAGGTATTTCTGGTGTCAATTCTGGGTTTCATCGGTTGGCATGCATAAACCCCCCCCCCCCCAGACTTCAGACCAATTTTGTGTTGCCATTACGCGCACGCGACCCCTTTCATTTTTTTTCCTTTTATTTCTTTTATTCTAAGATAAATTAAAGGGGATGCACCCCCTGGATTCGTCACTGCTTTATCATGTTTATCACGCTGAATGTACAACCATGCGGCTTGCAAATCGCTGTTTTAAACGTTTTATCAAATTGAATTGAGGCTGTAAATAACAAGGAAACACCGAAGTAAAATATTAATAGTTTATAAGTTACTTCAGTTCAAATAACAAAGTTCAAATGAAGTTGCTGTTCTATTTTCTAAGATTGTCTAGGGATGGTACATTTTACGCATACTTATTGATACATCAATTGAGCTGTAATTCTATAGTACGATTATACATGTTCATGCTGCTCTCTCACTTTGGGCGCGGGGCCCAAATATTCCTGTTTCAACTGTAAGACCTGGTCCTCTACATTTTTATTAGAAAGTTAGAAATGTCCGGTAGCTGCAAAAAAAAAAAAGTTTTAGAATTATATAGATGTGTCCATTCATCAAATTAATTTCAAAAAATCACTGCTGAAATATTTATCCACAATGAGCAGAAAATTAAGTACAATCTTATGTGATATAGATTATTTGCTGACAGGTTTACAAAATTGGGTCGCAAGGCTGCAAATTCTGTGAACTTTTCTATGTCATGAGTATGACGGAGGAAGAGTTTCGGCGCATCACCATCGAAGCGCTGGAAAGGTGAGACAGAGAGTATAACTAAAACAACAACGACTGAACTCTTCCTTTTCATGTCTGCAAAGAATAATGTCCAGCACACGGAGAATTACACTGTACTTTCGTGTTTAAACATTATGTTCTCACGTTAGATGTCATTGTGTTCTTACATCTCCTTGATGTTTTATGCATCTGAATGATAGTTTTCGAACATTCTCTGTGTAATATGTTTTGTTCATAAACATCTGTCGTGGAAAATCATTAAAATAATTATGCCTCAATTCAATATTGAATATGTTACACTTTAAGTGACTTTGATAGTCATTTATAATACCTGCGTATTTTCACACATTTATCATTATGCTTTACAAGTATCTTAATGGTGTTTTTTTTAATTGTATAATTTGTGTCTTCTTCCTTTACACTTCTTAGAAATATTTGGTATTTAGAGCACTTTATGATACCTGCAAGTTTTTTTATGTAACTATCACGGGTTATTTCATCATCTACAAATATTAACTGATTTCATCGTCAATACGTTTCTTTCTTTCTTTCTTTTTTTGGACACTGAAAAAAGAAAAAGAAATTTTATGAACGTGTTGCCCCAAAACACATATTAGTGCATGTAGAGGCATGAAATAAACATACATAAATAGATATAAGTTTGTATATACAAGATGCGTATATTCAAACGCATCTCAAAGTATACACATGAATTATATGTCTTTATAAACATAGCTAAAGTGGCTCTTTGTTTTTCTATATTATACTTGATAGAATGGAAGAGCGACACTACGGACAGGGAGGAGGGAACTCAGTGGGGAACCGTGTGAGAAGAGGTCCCCCTCATTTGTGCTATCTGTGTGAGGACTGTCTAAATGGTTCATGCTGCATCAGTGGGAATGCTTGCAATACGTAGACCCAATATATTATATAGCGGCTTTGGGAATAGTAGAGTCTGGTGAAGGGAAATTTGATAGCAACGGACTTGTGAATCTCTTTCCGTCTAGATATTTGTCTACATATAATTCGTTTATTTCTCTCCCACTTTCCTCTGTTTTATGCTGACTTCTCAAGGGAACCCAAACCCAAAGAGCAATTAGGATTGAGAGAAGCAGCAATATTAGTAGGACACATCAGTGAAAGTTATAAGGAAAATCGGACAATCGATGCAAAAATTTTGAATTTTGAAAGTTTTGGTGTTGGAACCGCTGGATGAGGAGACTAACAGACTAATAGAGGTTATGACGTATACTTTAAAATTTCATAACTTTTGCATCGATTGTTCGATTTTCCTCAAGCTTTCACTGATGTGTTCTACTAATGTTGCTGCTTTCACCACTCAATCCACATTGCTCTTTGGGTTTGGGTTCCCTTAAACTTTTTTTTTTTTTGGGGGGGGGGGGGAGACCTGCCATTCTCACCCCCCCCCCCCCCAAAAAAAAAAATCATATTTTTATTTATTTGATTCATGAGACGGAAAACCTTATGGCTAATAATCATTTGCTTTAAGTTTATCTCCTATAAAGGAAGGAGTTGGTCAATGCATGACTCTTTCAACTTCTTCAACTATGCATCATCTTTGAGAATTTGACATGATATACAACCAACTTTTCGGAACCAGATCTTTAAAGTAAGCATTTTATAGACGTGTCTCTATTTGGCAAATACTCGTAACGGAAGAGAGAGAGAGAGAGAGAGAGAGAGAGAGAGAAAAAAAAAGAAAGAGAGCGTTGGAGAAAGTATATTTTGGACAAGAGAGTGGCACAAAACTACATTGTAAATGCTCTGTCTATTAGTCTATACCCTCCTCAGTTTAGCATAAAGACCGGTGGCACCGGAAATGTGGTGCCAAAAAAAAAAAAAAATGCTTTCCCTCATTCCTCACAGGTGAGTTTATTGAAACGTTTCCATTTTGCGTGTAACCTAAATCATTAAACAAATTGAAAGAAAACAGATTGAAAATATATGAGAGTATAAATATTGGTATAACGCACTAAGTAGTCGTTGAATACATTCACGTCAATGCTATGAACTTTGTCATGATAAAACATAATGGTTAACCTCCAATGTTGGTAGCGTTAGTAATGTCACTCTCAATCATTTTATAACTATTGATTGATTAATTGATTGATTATGTTAAGTATTTTACAGGTTTCTGTGTGTATGCGTGCGTTTCTTGTATCGTTATCATGTCAATGATTCGAATAAGTCATTGTTTATATGTCAGCTTTCGTAGAAAAGCAGTTGCAGTAGACATTGATCACTCTGCATATCGTAAATACTGATATAAGACGTATTTCCCTAAAATGGATGAGAAATAGAATGCATTCCAACATCATCTTGGTTTGTTCTAATGCATTCTCGTTGTTTGCTTGTTTTTCTTGCTTTGATTCTTTCTATCTTTTTGCTCTCTTTCCCTCTACGTCCCTCTCCTTCCTTTTCCTCATATTCATCTTTGTAAATTTGTTTTTCTCTTGATTATGACGCTATGTCTTGTCTTATACTCTACCGATTGTATCATTACATTTTTGTTGAAATGTAGAACAATAAAATAAAATCAAAATTAAAATAAATCATTGTAATGCTATAGTACCATACCACAGAGATAGAATTATGCGTGGGAAAGACAGAAGATGAAAGTATGACAGGATGTAGCACATTACACGGGAGACGACGGTAACATATACCTAGCCGCAAGCATCACACGATTTCTCAAGAATATGTAATGAAGGTCACACGTTATGCATTTAACGACCATTGTAATCTTGAGTGAGATTTTGGAAAAAGAAATGGATATCAATGTGCCGATGTTCTTGACGCTCATCCAAGTAATTTGACTTTAAAGAATTATAAATTTTCACATAATTGAAACACAGTACAGCTCTACATCTCTACCCCTTCCCCCTTCTCTCCTTTATCTATTTCGTCTCTGTCTCCTTTCTCGCTCTGTCTCTGTTTCTTTCTTTCTTTCTCTCACGTGCTTGTTCAGTTGAATTGGCGTGGTGATGGATCAATGCAGCATCTCTTTGCAATTCAACTTGTAACAAGCGGTGTGGAATATGCTGAGCTTTAATCGGTACCTTTTGTTATGATAATGTGAGTTGTTATATATCTATGTATATATATATATATATATATATATATATATATATATATATATATATATAAATGTTCATCTTGGAACTTTCCACGTGTTGGACTTCGAATGTTGTAATTGTAAGAAGAAAGAGTCTCAAGTACGCCATGGATCCAACGAGAAGTTTTTTATTACAATTTTTTTATTGTAATAAAAAACTTCTCGTTGGATCCATGGCGTACTTGAGACTCTTACTTCTTATAATTATATATATATATATATATATATATATACATATGAAATCGATGATATGACATTGGTTTTGCACGATATTATTGCAGTTTTGTAATATCCTTGTACTAATGTTTTTCAGAGTCAGAGAGTTTGTTTCAATGATATCTTGTGTGTCTGTGTCTGTGTGTGTCTGTGTGTGTATGTCTGTCTGTTCACCAAAAAAAAAAAGAAAATATGTGAGAGTTTTGAGGCCATCACCTCTTCCAATTTTCTTCTGTGGTTGCAACTAATACTGCTTTCAATTCATTTCATTTCATGTATTTTCAAACAATTACAGTAAAACATATATGTGCACATATATACTTATAAAAAATAAATACAACATTGTAACAAATGCTTTCTTCGTGTTAGTATATTCAATTTAATAACACTTTAAGCATTTCTTTTGTCCCATTTAGTATCAGCATCATTGTTTGACTGTATAGTAGGGCCTACATAATTTGAACGTTGCACTAATTAGCTACCGTTGACATGCGGATGTGCACATGTCCTGTTCAGCGAAAAGTCAATGTAAGGATAATCCAATGTTTTTATTCTCCTATACTTCAAACTCTCTTCTTTTTTGTTTTTACTTTACGTTGCAAAGTGCGAGCATAAATGGCGTGATAATGTACTTTGCTTCTGATGGAAATATAATATTCATATTTTATACATAGGAATAGTTATATATTATACTTATTTAAGTTTATGCAGAATCTCCAGACCGCGTAAGTTTTGATCAGCAGTTATTAAGTGTTGTTTTATCTTCATTTAGCTTTCATGAGTGTATACGTGTGAGTGGGTTACTTTCTTTATATCATTTGAATGGAAATGAATAAATGTCATTGAAAAAAGTTTGTGTGAGTGTGTGTATGTGTGTGTGTGCGTTTGTGTGTGAGTGGATGGGTAGAGGCTGAACGAGTTACCAAGGAAGTGAGAGAAGGAGAAAGAGCGAGAGGGGGGTAGGTTGTTTGCATGTCTATATTGATTAATCTCTACAGGGAGCAGAACTACAGTTACCGCTGCATATTTGTAAAGTCGTGTCTTCCCGTATCATGAAACGCTAAACTCAGCTGGCTACGTTTTCTTTTCATAACTTAAATATCTGTGTTGACTCTCTCTCTCTCTCTCTCTCTCTCTCTCGCTCTTAATATATAACAGCAAAAAAAAAAGTGCATCGAAATAACAAGTCTAAAGTTTTCAGATGAACAAAGGTGCGGCATATCGTTCTGTATTTTGTTATCGGAAGACCAAAACTTCCGAACATTGGATCTTAAATGCAACGAGTGCATGGATAACCAAGCCTTATTCCACAATTGGATTAACGAGCATGACTAACAATATGGATGCGACCCTTAAAAGGCCCTATAGCTGACTTTTGCTCATAAGAATATCGTAGGTCCTCTTGCCAACATTTTGCCCGTTTGCTCGTTGCCGTGTAGCAGTGCACCAAGATGTCGGCGAAAAGATACCGAATTCAACTAAAAAGCAGATCGTCGGCTAATTTAGTAACTCAATTACCACTTAAGTTCCACATTTGTATCTTTAAAAGTTGAAACTAGTATCAATATCAAACAAATGAAATAAGAGACTTAAATTGTCTTAACTTGGTAACTCACAGATTCAACAGGTCTGATATCGTTAACTTCAGGATGCAAACTGCTTGAGCAATTTCGGCAGAAGACGAGTCCAAATTGCGCAATTGCTTTGCGCGTGCGTGGGCGATGGGACGCAGTTACGTTACCACGCTCACCCACACGTAAACAAACCCGAAAGATTCTTGCCAATATCTGACTAGCCAGCACAAACTGCGTCGCTCCCAGCTGACAAGATATTTAGAAATTTCATCCTATATAGGTAAGTAATTTTTTAAGAGTAGATTACATCTGTTTTCTATTTTTTTCTGACACTTTTGAACTTGTGGAATTGGTCTCCACATAACAACATGTACTGTATTTGTAAAGGATCAAGACTTCTTTTACTTTCACTCTATCCTCCTTTCTTTTTCGAGACCATTAACATGACATTTCGAAGAGTGACACAGAATGAAGGACATGGTTATATATTACAATCTTAAATCAAAGCTTCTCCTTACATCCTGTTCCATTAACAAGACGGTTTATTTCATCTGGAGACTTAACAAAATTTGCCTTGATTTAAGTATATCTTGTTCTCATCATATCTGCTGTATCTAGGTCCCGTTTACGTTACTTTATGCAGTCGGTGTATACTTTCACAGGGGCTGTGAGTCAATCCGTTGCGCCGACTGTTTCCGCAGTTGGGGCTGACATTCAGTGTACTTGAACTTCCGCTAAACTCACTCCATTCACATTGTCATTATATCATGCACACAATCACATCAGCTCAGCCGTGCCAAGTCTAATGCCGACATGCGAAGTAGAACTATCCAGTTTGTATCTCGAATGCTCGATGTCTATTCTCCATTTAGTAAATTTCAGCCTGAATTTGGGAGCAGGAGGTACACGTATCAGATTCCATGGACCATCTCACAGAACCACACGAAAGCAATGCGTTCCCTCGGAGGCAGGTACTCCAAATTGCTATACAAGAGCGAGCCAGAACTAACCACCATAAGACAACTTTCAGGTAAGAGAGTCCTACAAGTAGCCCTCCAATGATCACACATAATTTTGTCCACCATGTAAATTCTCTCCTATCTCACACCCTTTTCTGTACAGTCACATTACTGGTAGACCAGCAAGATGGATAAACGTTACAAGAAAGAAATTTTACTTCCGGGCTTTCATTTGGACTCATACTTTACACATTCAGAGTCCTATATCCACTTGATAGGGATTCTCGCACGTGCGTTCTCAGTCTGAAATCCTTCCGTCATGTCCAATCTATTCGTTAATTAACATTCGTGTGTTGTATATATTTGTGTATTTATCAATAACAATATCTTATCTATGCCTTTGCTATTTTTCATTTATTTAATTCATGTGCATTGTTTGTTGGCATTCTACTTCTCAAGTTAAAGAAAAATAGAAATACAATGTTTTCATGGTTGTAAAGAGTTAAACGAAGCTAAAAACTAAAAAACAAAGGAACGAAACAAAAGTACAATCTCAAGTTATAGGGGCTATATAGCACAATTCTTATGAAATACCCATTGTTGCCTAAATCATAAAAGGCAGTGCATTTGTGACCCTGCACCTCAAAACAAACAAAAAGTCGCCAGACATGAATTTTTAGTTAAGACCATATTCTAAAAGAGCAGATTTTAAGCTTTAAAATGATGTATAACTCAAATCAAATGGACTCTTCTAACCTATCTAAATATTGGAAAGAAAGCACAAACTCAGGAAAAATGTGAACGGAGAAAAGAGGCTCTGAAGTACAGTGTCTATTCAAGCGCTTAATCTTTACCAAACCGTGCTGGCTGTGCGATGAATGGGACAAAAAGACAGGAAGTAAACCACCAGAGTAACAACAATGAAGGGATTATCAGATTAAACTGAAATTAAGCGTGCCTCATTAACACATTCTGTCCATAATTAATGTCATCTTTCAAAGCAGTAGCACTATCCTTTCAAAAGTTAATAGAGTTGAAAGTGAAGAGTGTGGACAAGGTTTTTCAGAAATGAAAAAGGGATTCTAAAGACGCACCTAATCACACTATTCTACCAAAAATGTACGAGATAAACTGCCAAAAAAAGACACTTTCCTGCCCGTTTTATGATACCAAACTTTAGCATAATGTAAAAGAAGACCCGCTCTTTCAGAAAATATGAAAAAGTCAAATTCGGCTAGGTTGATCCATTTCACTTATTTTCAGTCCTCACGCAAAATCAATGTGTGCGACTTTATGTTCGTTTTGAGGTGCACGGTAACATTTGATTCAACCAGGAAGCAAGATACCGTCAGTATAAGCATGGCTTGATTTGGCCGACGATCTCATCGGGTGTTGAACGTGGGTTTGCTTCTCACCAAGAGGTAATTTTTTGCGATACATGGCACATATAGTGGGAGAGAAGATGTACGAGGTGTGCCAGAGAAGTTCCAGGACTGGTGTCATAAAAGATTTGATTCAAACCCAAACTTTAAACTAAGAGGTCTTACCTCCAAAGTAATCTATCTGGAGTATGTAACAGTGATCTTAGCTCTCTGCAGCATCAGATTTGTGTGGGTTTTTTTAGTGCATCAAGCAGATGGTGCATGGCGATCGTCGGCCGACTGTTCTAATGATGGCAAATGAGCTGGTCACAAAACTTGCATGCGTCGATTCTTCTGGTCATCACTCAGGAGTATTGGCACTCTCTTTGCGCAGATTTTCGGCATGCTCAGATCTTCAGAGAGATTCTTCCAGACGCTGTCCCGATTCATGCCCAACTCACCTGTCATTCAAACAGTCGGCCGACGATCGCCATGCACAATATCTGCCTTACGCGTTCAATGTTCATCTCAGTCCTGGTAGTTGAGGGTCTTCCGCTCCTGGGATTAGCTTCCACAGCCTCTCATCTTTATTTAAACTTGTTGCATCACTCATAAACGTGTGTTAGACATTGTCTCATCTCTGTACACTTGCTGCAGCAATCTCAGTGCCTCTGACTGAGTTTTCCCAAACCGTACCAGAAACTTCCTTTTTGTTCGTTGTTCTGTGCTCATTGCCGAACGACCTGAAACAGAAGGTGTTTTTAAAAAATAATGCAGCGAAAAAATCTAATGGTTGCAGAGAGCTAAGATCACTGTTACATACTCCAGATAGATTACTTTGAAGGTGAAAATTCTTCGGTTAAAGTTTGGGTTTGAAATAAATCTTTTGTGACACCAGTTTTGGAACTTTTCTGACACACCTTATGTGTTAGTGCCGTGTGCGTCCAGCATGCCAATTAGATATTACCATACAGAAAGTATCATAATGTTCCCCAAAGTGTATCTACACTCACTGTGTGCAATGTTTATGGTTTTTATTGGGCCACTTATCAACCATCACCAGTCACAGACTTCAAGGCAAAAGGAAAAGCCTCGGGTTAATCATTATTGATCCTTGAAGTTTAGTACAGCCACATAATAATTTTCCTAGCAAGTAGTGCAGATTAAGTGAAAAAAAATATTTGAAATCATGAGTGAACCTGCCAAAAAGTTAATGAGCACGCATGCGTGTCGTTGTTTTCCTCAAACCAAAGTTATTTACTCTCAGAAGAAATAAAGAAAAAAGTTCGTTGGCACAATGTTACACCTTTGGTATGGCAAAGAAAGCACGGTTTCGTCATAAGTGCTAATTGATTTATTCATTCATTTAACTAGACAGGTCTAATTTTAAGGAACATAATTGGTATCCCACTCAGCGATAATCTAGTGTAAACCTATGACTATAACCGATGAGGATGGCAAGAAGAGAAAGCAGATCTAGAAGTCTGCTCAATATTAATCTTGGCCCAAAATCCCTCCCCTTAAGCATATGATTCTTGACGTACGTGGCGTCCCAGCATTTATTGTTTAGCCCAGAGTAATATGCACTCCTGCTTTTCTTAAATTCAAATAATATTGTTAGGATATAGATTGTGTCTACCTCTTAAAGCCACATTGCTAGATACATCCAAGTAGATTACCATGTGAATCTGTATCAATTGTCATGAGTGTCACGTGCTCACAGTAGGTCTGCGCGTGGACCAACTGTACGCAACAATGATTAGGTATCGTTTCCAAGAGAAGCAGAAAAGCAGTTTTTTAAAATCTAATGTGCATAATACTCATTCTTTTTTTTACTTTTGAAAAAAAAATGCGAGAAGGCTCACAACCTTAGTAGCTGCAGTGATGAATTTAAATGTTGTTAGTTATGACCGATATTTTGTTCACCTTTTTCGTTTAACCCTGCATATTCTAAGAGCATAGTATAGTTATAAAAACAAACATTTTTTTTTTTAACTGAGCAAATCAAAGAATAATTTACATAATAATGAGAGTAACAAAGATAAATCAGCAGCAATAATGACAATGATTATGGTTAAGATAATCACATAATAGGAAAAAAGGATAATTGTATCATTATTAGTAGTAATATTAAGTAACGTTATCATTATCACTACTACTACTACTATTATTATCATCTTCATTATTTGCATAATGGTAACAGCAATAACATTTCTTCTTCTTCTTCTTCTTTTCTTCTTCTTTTTCTTCTTCTTTTTTTTTTCTTCGTTGACAGCTGATTCTGTTCTTCTTGCTAAGATGACCACGGAGGAGTTTGGACAATCTGTGGCAAAAGACGACATCTCGATGAGCTGTTCCAACCAGAACGTGCCTTCAGCAAAGAAGTAAGTTTGTATATTGTTAAGAGGAAGAGACAGACTAGCCAACGTATGACGGAAACGGCAAATTATGCAGAGTTGGCAGTGTTTCACCCTTGGTTTACGAGAACTAAAGTTTACCATGTATTATTCTTTTGAAAACTGAAATATCTCCGTGCAGAATTTGTATCAGGCCCTACATTTTGTTACATTACAACGGAAATGGGAAACGTTTAATTGTTGTTTTTCTTAATAGTACCTACAACTATTTAGGGCTTATACCTTAAATCGCCGCGAAACTGGTGCACTGTTTAAGAAAATGATTTGGCGAGGGGCAACTGTTAAAAGACACATGCAGAATTGAATGGGCGGGGGGGGGGGGGAGTATACGACAGTTGGAGATATAAATGTAATATAATATCATTCTCTTTCTCCACAAGTCGAAGCAACATAGGCTCTATTAATACATGGGAATAGTCTGTGATGTCTTAGATTTGGGACTTTTTTATATTTATGAAAAGTACCACAGAAATGTATGCCACCGACGATGAATAATCAAAAGAAAATAAAAAAAGGAGTGACAGATACAAGAATTTCAGCCATTAACCATGTCATCGAATAGTCAAATTTCGTACTTTTTGATTGACGATTTCAAAAAATATTCCACCTAATACTCGTACTCAGTAATAAGCTTCGGTATTGTTGATTTCATGTCAAAGAATGCGAAAAACTCTTCCATATGAGAGTGAGCGAATTCAATGACACATATATAAATCTATCCGGCTGATTTACCTTATTCATTGAAATTCACATGAATGTGACGTATAGAATTGCGTAATTCTGAGTATACCGTGACGTGGCTCTCTATAAACTAGTAGATAGTTGTCCGTTGTAAGAAGGTTGTGTATGAGAGCACATCATAGGCCTCAGTTCAAGAAATTTAGCATTTAAAGGCAACTCGAGAAATCAAATGCAAATACCCGTAATCAACTTTGCGTTTGAATGCAGTTGCTTTGTTAAAAGAACTTGCTTCCTAAGGCAACAAAAATCAAGCGCAACTTTGAGTTTGATCCAGGATCAAACATCTGAAGATGTATGAGGATATGGTGATATCAACACTTTCTCATCCCTTATCCTCTTTCCTGTTTTCATAAAGTTACAACTATATTTGATTGTCGATCTCGTCTCCCTTCACGACATAAATATTGTGTGTGAATGTGTGAGTGTGTGCCTCTACGTCTGTAACGTAATCTAATTTGTTTCCAGCTGTAATTTTTGCGTTTTATGCCGGGATAGAATACGATTTTACGTTGACTATGAATTCTGCAAGGGTGCTCCAGAAGAAGATAAACAATTTGAATTGATATTTCATCGGCTTCAGAATGGACTACGTACAAATCATACTCGAAGAGATTGCCACATGGGAGGACAGTCAATCGCTGAAGCTGGCAGATGTCACCAAAAAGAACGCCAACCGGATCCCCATCAAGGGAAAAGGAGAAGGGAAATGCGGAAAATGCGGGAATAAGTGGACCAGTCATCACACAAACGCTTCTTTCAACTTCAGACCCAAATCACGAAACGAAGTAAGTCCACAGACTCTCGATCGTTACACTGTATATTGGTTCCATTAGAAGCTTATGTTCCCTATTGTTCCCACGATTACAGCTTGTTCCCATTAGAAACATGTTTCCTGTAGAATCTTGTTTCCACTGGAGGCCTGTTCCCTTCAGAAGTTTGTTCCTTTTAGAAGTTTGTTGCCATCAGAGGCCGGCTCCCTTTAAATGCTTATTCCTATTCGAAGCTTCTTTCCATAATTAATAAGGAGCTTGTTCTTATAGAAGCTTGTTCCCATCGGAAAATTAGCAAACATTCGAATCAGCTTTAATATCAAAACGGATCATGCAGTTCTAACGAGTCTGAGGTAAATTTCTAAGATATCTGATGAAGTTAATACTACTACTAATAATAGTAATTCTAATTCGAGGGCATGTATTGGCTTTCAGCCTATGCCAACTCGGGTTCCATTAACGAAGTTGCACCTCCAAACATGTCTATCTAACATGGCTGTCCTCAGTTCATTAATACTATAAAGGCCTGTGTCCTTCAGTACACTGATGAAAGTAGTCCTACTTCCTCTTTTTGCGAATGATGGTTTGGTGTGGTACTTTACCAAAAATGTCTGACAAAGTGCGTGTGAGAAGAATGAGATTAGCGGGACACTGTGCACGACACCCTGTCTGAGCTATCTGGCAATTCCCTCGTACTCCGGGAGCCCAAACAGGGGATTGCAAAATGAGGAATATGAAGTTAATAAATATGTCTTTGCTAAACTTTTCTTCTCAGTACGTCATTTTTTGGAGACAGAAGTGCAAAAAATGTGATACAGCCTGTAACATGAAGATGAAGGAAGATGAGTTTCGAAGAATAACAGCGGCAGCCTTGATAAGGTGAGGCCAACGAATTCCCGACTTTTGTTCGTAGAATTATGTTCGCTTCCTTCTGACGGTAGCAAACTTTGAAATCCTTCCGTCGATTTCTGGGTGTAGCTTACGCCCTCAACGCCAGCAATACGATCTCGATCACCAGGGAGTGGACTATAGGGCTCACACTCATAAATATTTCCCCATAGGGATGTGTGTTAAAAATCAAATTTCAAAAAATTCTGTAAAATAGCTGGGAGAAATGAGGTGTTTCAGCTTCACTTACCTGGATAAGTTAGATATACCCTTTCATCCATCAAATTCTCAGGGTGGATAATTCAGTTCAAATTCTGTCCAGGGGTCCGCAAAGCCAGACTACGAGTTCTTGTCACTCAAAAAATCAGCCATTTTCCGTACACGTACCCAATGAAATAATAGTCCCCTCAAATTCCACCAGAAAAACTTTCATCTTCCAATCAAAATGCAATTTGTAGAGGAATTCATACTCAATATCTACAGCTATTCAGTTTTTTGCCAAACTACATCATTGATTTTTAATCAATTTTTTTCTTCATTTATTTTGGTATCTTTGGTACGAATTTGTGAAGGGGTCTGGGACATTCCATTGTATTTACGGGTGTGAGCACTATAGTGGAGGTCATATTTCTCATTTGACTTTTAAACATCATAAATGTGTTTTTGATGATATTTGCACCTACATCATATGGGAAATTACACATTCAAGACTTATAAAGCTTCTCAAAGGGACATTTCTTAAACTCATGCCCTTTGAGGTTTTTTAAAAAAAGATAAAGATGTAGTGTTGATCAGTTCTTCATAAGATGAATACCTAGATGCAGGCAGTAATCTTTGATTATGGGGGTGTCATCATCACACTATTGCCTACAAAATACTTGAAAAGACTTTGTTTTGTCAAACAGACTAACTTTATGAATTTTGACCTGTTTCAGTGGTAGCCAAACAAAGAAATACATTAAAATAACACAGTCATTCAAAGTTGTGTGATACTGATGACTGCTATGTACTAACAAAGATCTATCTACACGACAACAACATAATAAGAAAACAAATTGTAGCCAAACAGAGTTGGGGGGGGGGGGGTAGAGGAGAGAGGTAGGGGGGGTAGGGGGGTAGGAAGGGGAAGGGGGAGGGAGGAAGAAATCAGACACAATAGATCAACATAAACCAGCAGAGTTTGTATGGGATGAACACTTCCCATAGACTTGTGTGCATTGCATGCATCCTCTATAGGGCTCACACCCATAAATATTTCCCCATAGGGATGTGTGTTAAAAATCAAATTTCAAAAAATTCTGTAAAATAGCTGGGAGAAATGAGGTGTTTCAGCTTCACTTACCTGGATAAGTTAGATATACCCTTTCATCCATCAAATTCTCAGGGTGGATAATTCAGTTCAAATTCTGTCCAGGGGTCCGCAAAGCCAGACTACGAGTTCTTGTCACTCAAAAAATCACCCATTTTCCGTACACGTACCCAATGAAATATAGTCCCCTCAAATTCCACCAGAAAAGCTTTCATCTTCCAACCAAAATGCAATTGTAGAAGAATTCATACTCAATATCTACAGCTATTCAGTTTTTTGCCAAACTACATCATTGATTTTTAATCAATTTTTTCTTCATTTATTTTGGTATCTTTGGTACGAATTTGTGAAGGGGTCTGGGACATTCCATTGTATTTACGGGTGTGAGCCCTATAAAGGACATGTAGTTATATGAACGTGCAGGCAGCGATTGGCCGGTTTAAAAGTCATCAACAAACGATATGATAATCAATCCATCCCCCTGATAAAAAAAGAAAAAGAAAAACCCAAACAAACACACATACCAACCCTGAGTTGTGATTAACTACTTTCATTCCTTGTAACCTTTTACAATGAAAAAAAAATAGTACACCTCAATCTATAATGTCCTTCGTTCTCCAATCACATCTAGATTTTCTCTTTTGTTTTTTAGACATTACTTCGGCTATTATATATATATGTATATATATATATATATATATAATATCTATATTTATATATAAAACGCCAGGAGAGATCCTTGTCATTTGATTGGTTGTTTGACATTGATCATTCGGCCCATTTCACTATGACATCATCATCCGTGCAATTGTGGCTCCATTTACCGTGCAAATTTGGATCCATACGATTTGGTCCATTGCACGCTCGCTGAGAGCCCGGCACACACGCGTGTAAAACACTTGCGTTTGCAGTGTGTGTAGTATGCTATACAGCGCGCTAGAAGCTTGCGTTTGCAGTGTGTGTATGCGACAGCGCGCTAGCGTAAGCGCTCAGCGAGCACTTTCGCGATCTTAGATTCTCTCTTTGTTTCTAAATTGATAAAACATCAAATGACAAGGATCTATATTAGACGTTATATAAAACAAATAAATGCTTTTCATTCGTGCGATGGACAGAATATTTCATTCGGTGAAAGATGAAATGTTTGATCCATTCAACAAGGCGCAGCCTCGTAGAATGGATCATGATTTTTATCTTTCACCTCATGAAATATTCTGTCCATTGCACTCATAAACATTCATTATTATCCATACAGAGGATTTTTAGAGCCCAAATACAAGTATTATTTTGTCGATGCAAATCATAACCTCCGACCCACTTAGAAAGTTTGTTGAACTCGACCAATATTTTTTGCCGAGGTGACCAATATTTGAAATATTGGACGGCAAGAGGGGGATTCCCCAAAGTTTTTATAAACTGCACCGTGATTGGTTGAGATATATACGAGATGACCTGAAATGTGAAGTAAAAACGTCTGTGATTGGTCAATCATGAATTAACGAAAATATCGTTTCTTCTAAAATTCTGTGTTTATACAAATAAATTTCATATATCAATTAGTTGAAATTGTTTTTCATACAATTTTTCAAAATATCACTTTCATAACAGGAAATTAAATTTAGGTTTGATGAAAACAAGTTGCATTTTTTTTTTGTGCATGCAGATTGATCAGCTCTGCATGCTCAGCGCTACTGCTAGATAGCCCGCGCGCGATATACAAATATACATGTAGCCGGCCGCCGCTTGCATTTGCATGCGCAATATGCATATTACAGTAACTGTACATGTACGTTATGGAAGTACAGTAGGACTACAGTACACTAGTTGTGGTAGTAGCCTAATTCGATCTTTCACGATCTACGGTAGATGTGACGTGAATTGTTTCTCAGATCTCGGATACAAATACATCTAATTCTGGTCTAAATTAGCTAGATCTCGGTCAAACAGTACATGACGTCTACCTTGGATACATAGATCAATGTTTTATCAGAGACTGAAATGGATAAACTTGCACTGTTAGAGTGTACATGTACCATACTCCATGTCAGGATCAAGTACAGTAGGAGAACATACAGCACTCGGAGACAGAAAGGGTAGGCCTAAGTGAAAACATTCTTTGCTAAAATCCTCTGTAGGATAATAATGATAATAATTATTGAATGTCCTACTTTCGGTTAATACAAGGACATATTGGACTCGCTAAGCAAAATATTGGACTCGTCTTCAACTTGTCCAATATTTGTGCATAGCTCGTCCAATATTTCCTTGTATTAATCTCAAGGCCATCCAATATTATATAATTATTTGTATATCATATCAATATGTGTGTGCGTGCGTGCGTGCGTGTGTGCGTGCAAATGCAGTCTTTTTGGTAGCCTAGCGGCTTTTCATGTGCTTATTTCACTTCCTGCGATGCCTTATATATTCTGATGTTTTCTTTGTTGTTGTTTTTCTTGATAGAATGGAATACCGTCAACGTAATATCACAAGGGAAATGGACAGAAACGATATCCGAAGGGTCTCTTTCCACCTCTCTGATATCGGCCAAGGATCCCGTCATGAGTGTTCGCTATGTGAGAAATGCAACTGGGGCCAAGGACCGTGCTGCGTGCATGGGAAAGCGTGTCACTGAAGTTGAAGTCCATAATGCGTTGCACACAAGGAATGGAAGAAATTGATGCAATTCGTAAACCGTATTACGGCATTGACCTAATTGAGCATCATTCTCTCGTGTAATCTATACGTTCGCTGTTTATCCATCTCTCCCTCTCTCTCTCTCTCTCTCTCTCTCCCTATCACTGTTATTGTATATGTTTCTCTTCTGCTTTCTTTCTTTCTATCCTTATGTGCATTTCTCTTGACACCATTTTCAGTATAATCTTATAAATATAATATAAACTTCTCATTTCTGAAGACAATCACCTTTCATTTTTCCAGTCATAAGGATGAAAAGAGATTATGATATGATGTTCATTTCTGATCATTCTTCTTACACGTTTTTTTCTAATAATGGATAGCTGTAATGCCTGTTCTTTTTTCTAATTAGCCGGAGAGGCAAAAATAAAGATACTTGAAATTAATACAAGAATATCCGTTATTAATGCCGTAAACTTTCTTTAATTCCCCTCACAAGTTTAAGTATTTAAAAGAACCAGTTCAGTTGTTCGGTTTATATTAATGCCTCTGAGCTTGTCAAGCCTGCACGTTGGTACTTTGAAGGGAAATTTACCCCAGACATGATAGCATTTAGTGAAATCAGACAACACAAGTCATTAATTTTGAAGTTCGGTGAAAATCAGACGATTCGTTGTGAAACAGAAATTTTATACAGTTTGGGTTAAATTCGTTCCTGTCTTTGTTTGATAAGAAGGCTACAATAATCGGTGGTGTGACTGTAGGTAGACGATATGAAAAGAGAATTCAACACAATTTATTTGTTGTCTTTTAATGAAAATGCAATTTCCTTCGACTTATAACTGACATATCGGGTTAACGGGTGTATTTTTTCTTCTGTCATATTTTGTTTATATTCTGTGCAACCCATTTTCCATATTTATCATAATGGGTTAAAAGAAATAGTACTTTGCCGATTGCAAACAGTTAATATACACATATAGGCCTGCACGCAATGACAATAACGGTAGTTGGTGTAAATCAAAAAGGTTCCGGTTGTACAAAAAAATTAACGATCCTTACTGTGACGTCAAACTATTTTTGTAGCCTTCTTATCCAGCAATGATGGCGCTTAGTTTGACCAAAAGCTTTAAAACATTGTTACTACTAAACGCTTCGTCCGATTTTCCTCAAACTTCCCTAATGTATCTGAATTCATCGAACCCACATGACATTTTCGGGTAAATGACATCTTTGTCTATCACTGTTAAGTACCATTTTTTTCTTTGCCAGGAGAGATAATAATAATGGTCATTCTGACATAACAAACAATACGTTGTAAAAACATTTTCGAGAAAAGAAAGTAGTGCAGTTCATACTATGGTCAGGTTAATGTTATACACGGAGTAGAATGAACGACGACTTCTACACTTTTTTTTTTGAGACGTTGAAGGACAGAATTGTTCATTCCATGATAATAGTCACTAGTTGTTTTATTTTCGAACAAGATTAGATTTTAAAGATGATGGTTGATTTGGAATACCATTGTCCTTTTCGTTACAACTACTTGGACAATCCCAACTAATCTTCATACTTTTAGCGTCTCTCTTTGTTTCGAAAATAACTTTGAATGTTAGAGGGAAAAGTAAGGAAAAGTCTTAACACCCTATTGAGGCACAAAAAAAAAAATGTTTGATGCTTCATCTGAGATCGTATGCCCAGCTCGTTTCAGCATACACTAGAGGTATTGTACACAAAATAAAAAAGCGAGCAAACAAACAAAAAGGTAAATAAAGCTCAAAAAAGAGAGAAAATATCTTGAATATACGCAAATGTAACACTTTTTCCAGTATTGAAGAGTTGTTCACGTCAATTACGATCTCATTCACATTTATCTTGTTCAGAGGTGACTACTTGTACTCAAAACCGTTTTATACTTTTTGCAGCTAGATTTGAAGTCGAAGAGAACTCTACACCAGTTACCTATTAGACAAACGTATCCGCAACATCATTAATGTATACACACACATACATACACTCACATAATATATATAACTGAAACCAAATTCATGCTGTAATCACCAACAGTTTCTTTCGACACACACATTTTCCAGCGACTCGCTCTTTCTCAAGTGTTCTTGATTCTGAGTGGAAAATTTGTGTGCCAAAATAAACTGTTGGTGATTGCACCATGAAGTTGGTTTCACTTTTATTTTTGATGACATTATCACACCAACACGTGGACAACTTACTCTCTCTCTCTCTCTCTCTCTCTCTCTCTCTCTATATATATATATATATATATATATATATATATATATATATATATATTATATATATATATATATATATATTATGTATATATATATATATATATATATATATATATAAATTATATATATATATAATATACACACCCACCGCGTGTTTTCGTATGTTCGAGTGTGTTTTGTTACCATGGTTACTGTCATGTCGAGGTATTGTCCGCTGTATCATGATTTTTTTGTGTGTGTGTGTACCTACTACTCTGTAAATCTTATTGTTCTAATGGAAATGAGAGATAATAGATTTCTAACTGTGACGCCAAACTATTTTTTTTTAGCCTTCTTATCCAGCGATGATGGCACTTGGTTCTGAACGAAAAGCTTTATAAACTCATTACATCTAAGTAGTGCAATATCGTCAGATATATTTCATATAGTAGAATGAACGACGACTTATTCACCTTTTTGAGACGTTGTTCATCTCATGACTCTAGTTACTGGTTGGTTATGTTTTTTGATAAGATTAAGTTATTGTTGACTTGGAATATCATTAACCTTTTCTTTGCAGCTGTTCGGCCAATCACAGCCAATCATCATACTATTATCTTCTCTCTGTTTAGAAAATTAAATTCAATGTTAAAGAGAAAAGTAAGGAAATGTCTTATGAAAAGAATACCCCAGTGAATCATAAACATTTTCGGTACTTCATGTAAGACCGTATACCCAGTTCGTTTTTAACATACACTGGAGGCATTGAGAAAATAAAAACATACAAGCAAATAGTTGAATAAGGCTTAAAAGAGAAAAAAAAATCTTGCAAACATGAAAATGTTACAACTTTTGGAGTATTGAAGAGTAGCCCATACACGTCAATCTCATGGTATTCATCTTGTTTCAAAATGACTACTATACTCAAAACCAAAAAGTGTGTATATGTATATATTATGCTTGATTATATTGCTAGAAAAAAAAGGAATTGTAAATAATACCATACAAAGGGTGAATAAATCAAATCAAATAGAAATTAAATCAAATGTCATCAACATTAAGTTTATTTGTTAAAGTATTTTACTTTTTGCAGTAATAGCCTCTTAATGATGTGAAGACGAAGAGAACTCTAAATCAGTTACCTATATAGAGAAGCATATATTGGCAACATCATTACAAGTTTACACACGCACGCACACACACACACACACACACACGTGCGTGTGTTCTTGCGTTTGTGTGTTTTGTTACTGCCATCATGTCGTGGGAATAATATGATGCATGGTGAGGATGAGATATGATATTTTGTTTCTCTCTTGATTTTGCCGTATCTGCGAGTTATTGTCACATCGTTGTCGTTCTTTTTTTTTTCTCTCTCTCTTTATTGCTCCACCACTTCCACATCACTTAAAGGGCTGAAGGCATAGGGGCGGTTGGGGGTGCATGTTGGCGTGTGTGGGTGTGTGTGTGTGGTGTGTGCGTGGCGTGTGTGTTCTCGCAAATGGCGTCGATTTTTTTTTTCTATCGAGAAACAAGTAATGGAATGTGCCCAGTTGCCTTGAGCAAACCATCAAATCAGCGTTTGGCAGGCATTTTGCGAGAATGTATATAATCATTATATGTGTGTTAAAAAAGAAAAAAAAAACGGATTTCGTGTGTTTGGTTAAAAAAGAGTCACAATGTATGTTTGCACAATGTTTGTGTATTTTTTTTTTAATAAAGTAAGAGTGATGTTGTTCTTTAAATGTAAAATTTTGTGAATGAAAATAAACGAAATTCGAATAAAGAATTTAAAAAAGTTACTGTGTTTGTATGTACACCAACCAATGTGAGAGTCTTGAGGCCATCATCTCGTCCAGTTTTCTTCTGTGGTTGCAACCAACATTTTTTACTTTCTTTCATTTATTTTCCAACAAAAATTCAACAACGGGAGAGCATGTACCTGTACATAGTTTAAAATAGTAAGTACAACATTGTAACAAGTGCTTTCTTCGTGTTAGGATTTTATATACGATTTGATAACACTTAAAGCGTTTTTCTTTTGTCTGATTGTGTCAGCGTTATAGTTTGACTGTTGTACTTAGTTTGAAGTTTAAGCTCACGTTAACATGTAAAAGTGCAAAATAATGCTGCGTTCAAAGGTCAATATAATTAATATCATGTTTGATGTTTTTATTCCACTACTTGGATCCTAACGATTTAACTCTAGTTTTCCTTTTTTTAACTTAACATTGCAAAGTAATGATAAAATGAAATAATAGCGTGATCATGTACTTTTCTTCTGACATCATAATAACAAGAAACTGATGAGATGATGGAAAATATACAAACTATGCAAAATCTTCAACGTACCGAAATTTGGATCAGTGATTATTAAGTGTTGTTTTATCTTTATTTGGCTTTCATTGTGTATCTGTATGCACCGGTGAGTGCTTGTGTTCTTTTTTTTTTTGTACAGAAATACCAGTTTTAATTACTGTCCTAAATCCCCATATTTCGTTTGAATGAAAATGAATAATGTATACCATTGAAAAAAATGTGTATGTGCTGGTGTGGGGTATTATAAATAAATTTAAAAAAAGAGAGACTTAAGGGGCTGGTATAGTTTAGGTTAAGATGGGGGTTCAGGTTTGAACTTTTTGATAGGTAATTAGAAACCATTCACACGAAATAGTAGAGAGCATACTATACTAATAGGAATTCAGAGTTTTTCTGATGAAAGTCAGTTTTGAAATGGCAGAGATAACATAAAACAAAGTGATACAAGTTGTCCTAATAAAAGGCAGTACCCCTCTTCTATTGGGACCATTTTGTTCCTCAATATTTCAGCTTTTTCAACAATAATTTCAACCAAATAAACTTCTTAAAAATCTTCGTAGTATTTTATGCTCTTTAATATTTCATACCATTGATTTCTAAATATCTCGCAAAAGGTTAAGACCTGAATCCTCATCACAACTAAAGGCAAATCGTCCCATTAAATTGCCATAAATTGGCCACTCATAAATTTCACGTGTTTAAGATCGCTGACTTCAGGATGCAAACATCTTGAGCAATTTTGGCAGAACATGAGTCAAAATTTCGCAATCGCTTTGTGCGTGCGCGGGCGATGAGTTGCAGTTATACTCACCAACACTTATCAACGCAGACTCTATGACTCGGTATCAGTAAACAAACCCCAAAAGGGCTAGCACAAAACTGCGTCACTCCCAGCTGACGAGATATTTTGAAATTGCATCCCAGGTAAGCAGTTTCTTTAAGGGTAGTTTACCTCTGTTTTTTTTTTTTTTTTTGTTCTCTGACTCACTTTTGAAATTGTTGGTCTTCACATAATTATTATATTCGCAAAGGATTATGATCTCGCTTACTCTCACTCTATTCTCCTTCATTTTTCAGTGTCATAAACATGACATTGTGAAGAGTGACACACAGTATGAAGAGTATATTATGATTAATTACTTTACAACAATACTTGCACATACTTGTATACCTGTTCCATTGACAAAGACACGTAAATTTCCTTATATTTTGTAGGGAACTTGAAAACAATACATTCAACTCAGACTCATTGCAATGGTAATGTTTAACAATAACAAAAATAACAGGTAAAAAAAAATGTTTCATCGCGAGATTTAACAAAATCTGTGTGAATTAAGACCAGAATATTGTGTTTTCATTACGATTGGTGTATTTAGGTCCCGTTTACGTTTATGCAGTTGCTGCGTACTTTCAGAGAGTATGAGTCAGTCCGTTGTACCGATTGTTTCCGCAGTATGGCCGCAGTATGGCTGACATTCAATGTACCTCAACTTCCGCCAAAGTCACTCCATTCACGTTGTCATAACATGCACATGATTTTATTCACATTATAGCGCTGCTGCCAAGTCTAGTGCCAACATGCGTAGTAGAACTACCCAGTTTGTATGGCGAATGTACGATATTTTCCCTCCAATAAGTAAATTTCAACCTGATTTTTGGAGGAGAAGGTATAAGATTCCATGGACTATCTCACAGAATAACCATACAAAAGCAATGTGTTTCCTCGGAAGCAGGTACGCAAAGTTGCTCTGCGCAAGTGGGCTAAAACTGGTCACCATAACAAGACAATTTTCAGGTAAGAGAGTCCAAGCTAGCCCACAAAATCGCCTATATTACATTATCAACCATGCTTATTATTTCGTTTTGCACGTTCTCACTGCACCGTTGCATCATACTTGTGGACAAAAGTGGATAATAAATACAAGAACAAACTTCGTTTGCCGATTTCCATCTTGACTCGATCATTCACACTTTTCTCTACCACATTACTCCTGCATTATCTTTTCAGAGTCTTGACTTCTTTTCATCAATTAATACACTTATCCATTTATTGATGAATCCACTTGTTAGTTTGTCTATAAGACGTATTTATTGACTCATTTATTTCATATTATGAGCGCAAAGACTCGGGTTGTGAATCACCATCAGGTCGGACTTGGAACAGTCCAATGTGGAGTCTAACACATGAAATTAAAGGGACGGTACGTGATGTGACTGATTAAACAAGTAAGACGAAGGGCACACAGGAAGTATACTCCCCAAAGTGTACACTCACAAAATCAATGTCAAGGGTTGGACCACCAATCAACCATTTACCAGTCAGATTCTTTGACCTCAAATGGAAAAGCTTTCTGCCTTCTGTAAATCAATTCAATTCAATCCAATTTAATAGCTTATTTATTTACATCAAAGAAGAAAAAGAAAACTCGTTCCAAAGCGGTACAGGCTGTCAATTTTGATTTTTTTTATTTGTCTCATAAGGACAGTTCGTCGAATACATTATAAAGTATATGCACGAATCAATTAGTTGATCCTTGAGGCTTATGATCAACTATAACAATTTTCCTAGGTGTTTCGTAGATCTACTAACAAATTCTTTGAAATCACGAATGAACCTGCCACGAGGAAGATGCTTATGTTTTGCTTTTGCCTTGTTTCGTTTCGTGTGTGTGTTTTTTTTTTTCCGTCTTGTTTCTTTCTCCCAACGCTTTATCTCCCATCCCCGCCGACTCCGAGCTACGGCTACTTTAAACTATCTAAAGAAACTAAGAAAGAAGTTTATCGTTAGAATGTACTTTGCTTTGGCAGAGACAGCATGATTTCTTCATGAGTGCCTTATTCATTTGCTTATATATATGCATATTTATTTATGTATTTATTTATTCATTCATTCATTTATTCAGTCATTCATTAATTTATTCAGTCATCTATTTGATTAACTTGATAGGTAGATGTTTATGCATAGTTGGTAACCCACTTAGCGACAATAATGTTGTGGCCTATGAAAAGAAACGATGGGGCTGGCAAGGAGAGAAAAAATTTTACTCAATCAATCTTTCATAACAATTCATTTCGTGAAGCATAAAGCTTGACGTAGGTGGCGCCCCCGTCAAATTTGATCGTTGAGATGTCATGCAAAAAAAAAAAATCTAGGTAATAATAACAGGGTCCCTACTCCTAAAACACTTCTAAAAATCAAATAATATCCAAGTTTTCAAGGCAGATTACTAGATACTTCCTGCCATAAGACGAATAGCCTGTGACTATGAGTCAAGGATCATGGTGTCACGTGCTTCGATACAGTAATTCTAGATCTTCGTGCGGACCAACTGTACGCAATATTATCGTTTTCAACAGAATAATAAAAAGAGTTTTTCCCCTTTATATTATGTGTATATATGTCATGTGAGTATCTTTTTTGTGGATAATACTTTTGTCAGAAGTGGGGGCGGCTCACACTCCTCTTAGCAGCTGTGATTGTTAAACCAGTATTGTTAGTATTACTATATTAACATCATCATCATTCTTATTAACATCACTTCCATATTGGTTCATAAAAATGACATTTCTTCTTCTTCTTCAACAGAGTCTGTTTTTCGTGCTAAAGTGACCACGAAAGAATCGGGACAATCCGAGCCACGAGTCGACATCTCTGAGAGCTGTTCCAACCAGCACGTGCCTTCAGCAAAGAGGTGACTTTAGTTCCTAGTACTGATAAGGAAAAGAAAGAGCGATAAAAAGTAGATTGCAGAGTTAGCTGAATGTGTTTTAACCCTTTAATGACGGGAAACTTAAGTTTGTCATGGTGTTTTTCCTGTGGAAATGGCGATATCTTCTAACCAATTAAATGTAAATACATCTCACTGAAAACAGACGGCATGACTGTTTTTCATTATGATACCTTGCATGCATGCATGTATTTGAAGCTGATAGTATGACTATTTATATGCATTGTATAATGATATTATGTTGGAGAAAAGTAACAGAACGGATGTTTGATGTGAGCGTATATATCGACTATCAGGTCCTATAATGTTTTGGAAGAAGGATCACTGTCTCCTATTTGTTTTTAGCTGTCTGGTTTAAAGGTGCTGTATACCAGCCGTCTGTTTATTAGTTTAGATGAAGTCGCTGTTGTGCCCTTCTGCCTCGGTCATACGGTGGTGTATTCAGTTCTTTGGTTATTGAGTTCAGTGCGTGTACAGCGACTTATAGCTAGTTCGCAAGAACAAAAATAAAACGTAACGCACACGCACACAAACGAACAAATAAACAATATGAACACATGCAGCATATCATTTTTCAACCAGCGTTATGGTTCATTATTCCAATCGACTCTGTATAGTTGTATTTCACATTGTGCGGAGAAAATGTGCAGAAATTTGTTAGGTTGGTAGCTTAAATGAGAATAATATAGCATCATCAGCATCATCATCACAGTTATTCTTATTGTGTTTCTTGTCTTATTTTAATCATTGTAACATCGTTATGAAAATCATCATGAGTATATATTATGAAGTTGTGGAAATTAAATCAAAACATCACGTACACCGACTCTTGCTTTCTTTTGTATCGTTTCTGTTGTTAAAAGGATATAATAATTATGAAAAATACCTTTCCACACATATTTTTTTGATTTATTTTCTGTTTCCCTGAGGATTTTATGCATACACTATCATGAAAGGAAAACTAAAATGATTTATCGATTAAAGAAACCCTTTTACTAAATAAGCATATATTATACGATAGGCCGAACTCAACCACATCTGTCCTGGTGTCACCAAAACAGTTAGCTCTAGGCATAGCGCTCCCGATGACCTTCTGTGGCTGTTGAAAAATCTAAGCTCTATTAGTGGAACACTATGCCATGTTCAATTAAGTTGGCCTTATTTAATGGAGTAAAATCAACTGGCCGGAATGGTAATGGATTCATCAAGACCGGGATTTAGATAAACTTCTTTTCCTTACCCTGCATGATGATATCATATATTAGTCCCAAATACACATTGAGGCTGACAGACTTAAGCTCTCACGTCTCCTAATGAACTAACACAATATTCTTTATGTTTCACCTTTTTACCACGGCCAAGCAGATAATGTTGTTGCCGGTGCTGGATTGTTTGTCTGTATATTTTTGTATAATAACTCAAACAGTTATGAAGGATTTTGAGGAAAATTTTCAGGGAAAATTGACAATATCACAAAAGAACAAATGATTCAATTATGATTATGATAACTATAAAGACACTTATTTGTTTCAGCCATAATCTTATTTGTGTAATTATACAATCCTACATGTGCGATTATCGAGATCGTTTTATCTAATGACATTAACGCAAATGTGTTTGTATGTCTATGTATGTATGTATGTATGTGCGTATGTGTGTGTGTGAGTGTGTAACATATAATTCAATTTGTTTCCGGAAATAATTTTTACGCTGAATATGACCGAGGACATGGTGTTGTGTCAAATAGCCGAGATCACCTTGTACAGACAATGAACTTGAATGAAAAAGCAATCAGAAGAAGATTACATTTTATATTGATATTCTGTCTGCTCCAGAATGGACTATATAGAGATAATACACCAAGAGATTGCTACATGGGAGGATAGTCAATCACTGAAGCTGGCAAATATCGCTAAAAAGAACGCTAAGATTGACACCAAAGGAAAAGGAGAGGGGAAATGCGGAAAATGCAAGAACAGATGGACCAGTCATCACACCAGCGTGTCTTTCAATTTTAGGCCCTTGTCACGAAACGAAAAAGTAAGTCCCATTAGAGGCTTGGTTCCATTACTAAGTAATTGTTCCACTGAGAGATTTTTTTTTTCATTAGAAGCTTCTCAAAAGAAGATTGTTCGTTTGATTGAGTTAAGCATGTTCCCAAAACTTTTTCCCACTAGAAACTTGTTCCCATTAAAAAAAAAAAAAAAATGTTCCTACTACAGAAGATTGTTCTCATTCGAAGCCTGTCTCAATTAGAAACTTCCTGCAAAGCTTGTTCCAATTAGAATATTGTTCCCATCACTATAGCTTGTTCCCATTGGCAGCTTCTTCTTTTTTTTCTATTCATCGGAAGCTTATTCCCATGACACATGAGAAGCTTCTTCCCACGAGGAGCTGGGTCTCATTAAAAGTTTTTTTTTCCACTATAGAAGCTTGCTCTCTCATCCCTGAAAACCATTTCAAGATACAGTGATATTTGCGATTTTCCTGAATTTACATTAGTCAATTATGTTCCCAGTCTCACGATTGGTCGTTGCGTCTCCTTACTAGTCATTGTAGCGATTCAATTAACATTCAGATTAACGAAATGCATCAGTTCTGAGAGTCTGAGATAGATTTATAGGACAACGGATGAAATATGTCTTTGCCAATCTTTACTTCCTCAGTACGTCACTATTTGGAAACAGAAGTGCAGAAGATGTGACAATGCTTACAACATGGACATGAAGGACGACGAGTTTCGAAGAATAACCAGGACAGCCTTAAAGAGGTAAAGCCAGAGAATTCCAGACTTCTGATGCTCGTTCCTTTGGAAACTAGAGAAAACTTTGAAATCCTTGTATTGAGTTGAGAGAGCTGAAAAAAGTATGTGCATGAATACGTGGAATGGAAATAAAATAAATACTGAAAAAACAAGTGTATGCTGATTAGACACAAGATGCATGCCTCATGTACAGCGGCAAAGCTTTGAAGAAAGAGTCTCAAACGGGATGGAAGCACAAAAGTGTGGTTTGTCTGTCATTACTGTGAATGTCTCTTTAAATGTATGGCCTTCTGATTTATTTCATTTATCAGGTTAAATTGTGATCCCCTCTCATACTCTATGTTTTATTATGTTTCCTTTGTTGCCTTTTTATTTTCATAGAATGGAAGACCGTCAGCGTGGTATCAGAAGGAATAAGGACCCCAACAAAATCCGCGAAGGCCCCCCTCACAAGTGTCACCTATGTGAGAAATGCAACTGGGGCGATGGTCCATGCTGCGTGGATGGGAATGAGTGTAACAAGATAGGGACGAGGCGTTTGTAGCCTATATTGCGTTATATAGACACAAGAAGTGAAAGAAACTGATGCAAAACGTCAATCATATCATTATTCGGGCTTATCGGGTATCATTCTTTCTATTACACACTCTCTCTTTCTCCATCTGGGTCATTGTTATTGCCTGTATTGTGTATATGTTTCTCTCCTGCTTTCTTTCTTTCTCTCTCTTTCTCCCGTTGCAAATTTCTCTTTACTCTTTTCTCACTTAATTTCAGCTCCTAATACTCATTTTCAGAGAGAACCCATCTTTTAGTTTTCCAGTCATGGAGAAAATGCGATATGAGTATTACTGTGATATCCTGCTTTGACTGTTCTTACACCTTTCAGTAGAAAATGAATATTTTTTTGTTCTAATTAGCCCCAGGGGCAAGAATGAAAATAGTAAAAATCAACGCAAGTACATTATATATAAATTATCAGTGCCCTCAACTTCCTTTGATTCCCCTCACCTATTCATCTGTTGAACAGGGACCAGTTAAGTCGTTCCGTTAGTAATGTCTCTTACATGAGCTCGTCAAGCCTGCATGCATGTTGATACTTTGAAGGGGAATTTACCCAAGACATAAATTATGTGCGTTCAGTATACTGATGTATGCAGACTAACCCATTTGTGAGGTTTGGTACAAATCAGACAATTCTTTGGGAAAATAGAAATTTTGTACAGTTTGCGTTAAATCCATGTCATCGTATAGTCGGTGGTATCACGGTATGGGTATACAATACCAAAAAATACGAAGAGAAGTCTACATAATCTATTTGATGTTTTATAACTGACATATCGTGTTAACGGATGTATTTTTCTCATTCTTTCATATTGTTTTCATAATCATTCTTATCAGTGGTTAAATTGTTAATATCAAGAGCACAATTAATTATTGTACTTTGCCGGTTGCAAGCAGACAAAAATACACATTACATGCCTGCATGCAATGATAATAAGGGTAGTTGGTTTATATCAAAATCAGAGAAATGTAATATTCTTTACTCTGATATCACACTGTGTTTGTAGATTTCTAATCGATCAATGATGGCACATGGTTTTGAACTATTCTTTTTTAACACACTACGCGTGAACCCTTCGAGTGATTCCACAAACTTTACTCATGTATTCTTCTAATATTTCTGCGTTTTCTGAACCCACATGATATTTTGGGGTAAATCAAATTCTTTGTTTATCCCTGTTAAATGCATTCTTTAACATGAGAGATGATAATGATGGGCATTCTGATATAACAGACATTGTGTTTATTGTTATAAAAACATTTTCCAGCCCCAAAAATATAAATAAGAAAGAAAGCAGTGCGATATGGTCAGGTTTATTACACGGAGTAGAATGAACGACGACGTCTTCACTTTTTTGTATTTTTTGAGACGTTAAAGGAAGGAGCTGTTCATCTCATGACTCTAGTTACCGGTTTGTTTGTTTGATTGTTTGTTTAGCCAGATTAAATTTTAACGATGATTGTTGACTTGGAATGTCATTGACCTTTTCTTTATACAACTACTTGGCCAATCTCAGCCAACCTTTCATTCAATTCTCTTTGTTTTATGAAGTCTTATGAAATAAACACCCTAGTGACGCATAAATATTATCGATACTTCATATAAAACCGTATGCCCAGCTTACCATACACTGGAGGCATTGTAAAGCAAGCAAGCAAGCAAGCAAACAAACAAACAAACAAACAAATAGGTGATTAAAGCTTAGAAAAAAAGAGGAAAAAATCTTGAAAATATGACAATGTAACAAACTTTAGAGTATTGAAACGTAATTTACGTCAATACAATCTCACGGCGTTTACATTCATCTTGTTTCGAAATGACTACTAGTACTTAAAATCAAATGTCATGAACATTAAGTTTATTCAAACTCATAATATTCATTGTACTTTTTACAACTATTATAGCCTTTTATTGTGGGGCAGATATGTGAAAAAGATGCTCGCATCCGGCGGAAAGTATGAAATTTTGCATATAGGGATATATGGGGCGCTGCTTTCAAAAATTGCCGGATCCAAGAAATCTGGCCACGGGGTCGGCCGCCATTTTGAATTCCAATATGGCCGCCGTCAAAGATCCCTATCTTCAGTTCTGAATGACATAAGCCATTGAAATTTGATACATAAATGCGTGGTGATATGATGACCTCAATAACAGACTTATTTGATATGTCCGACAAGCTGCACAGCAGCCAATTTGAATTTTCCTACATAGTTACCATGTTGGAGTGTCGAAAATTTCTATCTCGGGTTTGTAAATTAGGCTACATGATTGAGAGCGCGTTTGTAACTGATTGAGTGCGTGCTGCTGTATTTACATTGTGACGTCAGTGAAAGGTGCATTATGCTTTATTTTTGCTGCATTTTTTTGGCATGCCCGTGAATGTCAGTCGTGATGTTTGTCTTCGCAGCCATATTGGAATTCAAAATGGCGGCCATTCGATGTTTGTCAGACACTTCATATTGATCAGTCATTATATTCAATAATAAATTATGTCAAAACGCTCTTGGGTACCAAATTTTGGTGCCACAGTTCATTCAGAACTGAAGATAGGGATCTTTAAATTTGTTTTTTGATGACGGCCATATTGGAATTCAAAATGGCTGCCGACCCCGTGGTCAGATCTCTTGGATCCGGCAATTTTTGAAATCAGCACCCCAAAATACCCCAATGCAAATTTCATACTTTCCGCCGGATGTGAGCATTTCGACCAATTTTTGCTACATATCTGCCCTATGTGAAGACGAAGAGAATCACCAGTTACCTATAATACAAAAACGTAAATCGGTAGCATCATTACATGTCGTTCACACACACACGCACACATAAAGCAAGTACAATATATATATATATATATATATATATATATATATATATATATATATGTATATATATATATATATGTATATATATATATATATATATATATATATATATATATATATATATTTGTGTGTGTGCATGTTCATATGTTCGTGTGTGTTTCGTTACTGTCATCGTGTAGATGATATGCATTGTATCATTATTATCTTGTAAAAATATCTCTCTCATTAAAGGGAACGCAAACCCAAAGAGCAATGTGGATTGAGTAAAAGCATTAACATTAGTAGAACACGTCAGTGAAAGTTTGAGGAAAATCGGACACTCGATGCAAAAGTTATGAATTTTTAAAGTTTTGGTGTTTGAACCGCTGGATGAGGAGACTTCTAGAGGTTATGACGTATGAGTGGACAACAATACGAAGAAAATATAAAAGGAATTCCACAAAATTTCACTTTTCTAGCAACATGAAAGAGTACTTAACTAAATGCTTTCAGAAAGCAGGGGGGATAAGTGCTACCCCTAACATATGTCAGTATCAATTTGATTGAATGTGTAATTTTCATGAAAAATGAATTTTTATGGAATTCCCTTTATATTTTCTTTATATTGTAGTCCGCTCATACGTCATAACCTCTAGTAGTCTTCTTACCCAGCAGTTCCAACACCAAAACTTTAAAAATATTCATAACTTTTGCATCGATCACCCGATTTTCCTCAAACTTTCACTGATGTGTTCTACTAATGTTACTGCTTTCACTCAATCTTTGGGTTTGCGTTCCCTTTAAGAAAATATGTGTGTTTATTTGTCTGTAAATCCTATCTTAAAATTTGATGAGCAATGTGTATGTATATGAATGTTTATGACATGCTTGTTGGTTTATGCGTATATAAAAACTTTTTAGTTGAATATAATCATTATCTGCTGAGCATTCATTCACTGAGTTTTTAAGCTTGAAAAGGTGTGTAATTGGAGGCTGTAAGAGTTTAGCGATATGATATAGGGTCTCTTACGAAATTGTTTATAGTCATCTTGTAACAGGCAGGTACATGGATAAAAGTCACTGAAGTGTGCTGCCTTGTGTAATTGCGGTGTGGTGGCTTTTCACCTTCAAAACCAGTTAACAATAGTTTTCTAGCCAGGAAAACAATTCAGTATTCACAGGTTTAATTGAAAGATTAATCAAGATAATGTATACATGTGGGTTTGCAGACTAGTAAACAAATACGCTATTTTTTCAAACGGGCTGTTCACGAGCATGATGAGAGGGTAGTATGAGAACTGAGACGACAAAGGAGGTGTAACTAACACAGACTCTGGCTGGAAACAGGGGGTAGAATCGGAAGGCTTGTTTATTGTGTAGGAGATGGGGTCGCAACAGAGTGAAGCGAGTGGTAAGAACACGTATCGTGATTCATTCATTCATCCATTCATTCATGCTTTATTTTCATTTCCAATCAATATACATAGGTAATACAAACGTCAAATGATAACAGATCATGTAACATTATAATGCATCTTGTTTCATAAAGGACTTGGTGGAAATGAAAATTGAGGGGCTGCTAAAAAGCGAACTTGTATAGTGTAGTCCCCTCACGTAGTCAAGTTACATTACTACAATACATTAATACATAGCTTACAAAACTACAATCCATGTACCGTACAAGTCAATCATCGGAAGTATACACTTTCATTATATCGATGGTAACATGATGGTAGTATATGGAAAGAAAAATAAAGTAAAATAGTGGCATGAAATATGGCGTGGGGAGGTGTGGTGAGAGAGGGGGGAGATGGTATGTAACGACGTTTGCATCAAGTTCATCATACTAATCACCCTGTTCTGTATCAAGAACTAGCAAAATTCCTTTAAGTGTGAACTTCTCTTTGCTAAACGGAAACTGGGTATTTCCATTTACCGCAGAGTAGATATGTCTTGCTCGTGGACTTTGAACGGACTTGTTGAGAGAATGATAGGAGTAATATAAGTAAACACAGTTTTGGTCATGATCACGTTCGCTGATCTCTCGACCTCGAACGTTCCCACTCTGACGGTATATAGACAAAGTTTGAAGTTTGAGGCGATACTGCCTTGCGCTCTTGAAGGCCATGCAGGCATGTCTGAACACTAGCCCTTGGCCTCTCATAGATACATGTACAGCTTTCGTACATAACATATCAAGTTCCCGTAGGCAACAATGGTAATAATATTGATGATAATACATTACATTTGTAATGGGCTTAATACAGTGTTTCTAAAAGAGAAGGTATGAGTCCCGCGTTGGGTCAAGTTAAATTCCTCGTGAGTGTGTCTTGTTGCCATCTAAACGTCCTTATTCCAATATATTAATCACTTCGTTTTGTACGGGACTGTTTTTATAGTGATCAATGTCAGTGAAACTAAGCTCACGAATGCATTCAATAAGCCAGTTCGCAGTTTCACTTTGCGCGTGAGCAGAAGAAAAGTCATTCGTACCAACAGGCATGTTTGATTTGAATTCACTGGGATAAGTAACTGTGATATAAATGATTATCCATGTAATCCTTATAAATGCTGCTTGCAGCACATCCACCTGACAGCAAGCGTGGTACTTGGCAATATCAATAGAAAGAGATTATTAATACGTTAAATGCGTAATAATAGAATGGATTCCTTTCTAAAGTGTTAATTGACAGATCATTCAGGTCATCTGGTCTGCGCAAGTTCATTTTTTGTTTGAACAGGATCAATGAATTCCATAAATCGTTAGGTAAAGCTTACGCATCATGTCGCTCTCCAACGAGTGAAGTGCCCCTAACTGACTGAGAAAAAAAGAAAGGTCATTCGGACCAACGTGCCCATAAGCTAACTCAGAACTGGCTTATTGCCACATTATTTAATGATATTAATGCAGAATCCGCAAGGATTTTGTGTGTGTGTGTTTTTTTTTTTACAAAAAGGCATGGAAGGAACATAAGAAACTATGTCGTACAATACTCTCCAGTTTTATATCTTCTTCTTCTTCATCATCTTTTTCTTCTCCTTCGTTGTCGTATCCAACATCTATAGCCATTAGATATTTTGCCACGACTTGGCACATTGCAGAGCTCGATATGACATCATTCAACGAACGGTGCTTTATCCACGAGTTCAATCAAAATGTAAAACGCAGGAGTTAACGCGCTAATTTTTCTTAAGAAATCTCTTCGTGCACAGCTTGAAAAAGACATCGGAATATCAAGGCTTTCTCGCGTTCTCTAAAATCTTAACAGGAGTATTTTAACTTCAGTTCTTGTATTTTTGTTTTTTTTATCTTGGACAATACTGTACTAGTAACAAGCATAAAGGCATCCTTTTTTCTGCCCTTATGGATATGGCATTTGAATGTTGTAAGCCAGTCCAACCAAGAATTATTCACACTTCACATGTAAGAGTATATCCTCCGATACGGGAATTTTAGACCATGAGTAATGCCTAAAAGTTCAAGTCCGTTCTAGAAGGTTGTTTGCTTTTTACTTTTCATGCGAAACCCTCGTATGAACATACTAGACACATGTTGTTTGGTAGTTTCTATAAGTGTAGACTACAAGCAGGCAGTTTTCATATCGGGTTTCAAATTACCTAGTTTTTAACATCATCCACTTCCGCGTTTGGTTGTTGGATTTATCATTCCTTTAGAAGGAAGAGACTAAATTAGCGACGCGCGTATAAAGTTGGTAATATTCAATCATACCGGCACACAATTTCTGACATTTCAAGTGTTAACGCGGAAACTACTCTCTATTACCACTTCCTTGTTAAAGTCTCTTTGGTTTAGTGTCTACTTGAATGCTCAAATTAAATTTCGTCGTCTTTGCGTTCAGTTCTGTATGCAGCAGTGCACTTTTGAGGCTGCATTGCTGCATTGTCATTCGTCTTAAGGCTTGAGAACATTGCACCCTGTTAATACTTGCACTGTATCAGCAATGATTTGCATTTTTGCTGCGACCAAAATCGGATTTCGCAGATTTTCGTTGATCACTTCATCACCTTCGCACATTTGTTTGGACTATGCCCCTGAAATATAGACCTGTGTAACTCGTGACCGAGTATCCATACGTCATCGAGTACTTGCTTGTGTGAACATGCGGCTGGATCAGTTGTCTGCTAATCACGGGTCTGATTTGTCTCGTCCTCCGAATGTTGTCATGTACGTATATACCTGTAGTTTTAGAGTATTTGGAACTTTTCATGGAGCGATAATTATTCCGACCTCATTGGTCGATGTTGAATTGAACTTCTAATGCAATTCTGATGAGAAGTCAGTTTGTCTACTGAATGATAAAGCTATAGCCATGAAGTATTAGTGTCCGCTAAGCGCCAACGTGGGGAATCGACCTAGTAATCGATTTATGTTTTCGACTGTTGCAACGCCTTCATAGATATGAATTGAAACAGATAGACACACTATCTCTCAAATGATAGGGTGCATCATGTCTTCGCCCTGGTCTGTCAAAACTCCGTCTGAAAAATGGCTGCCACGACTGGACTAACCTCAGATCGTTTCCATCTTCCTAGACTGACCATTGTTCAAAGCATGAAGCACGCCAGTCCGCACTGAGCTGAATACATCGATTAGAATGGCGTCTACTTCTCGCTTCTGAGGGCTGGCTTCTTAGGCTCTGTTAGTGTGCTTGTAAGGTATTGTTATTCACGAACTCTCAATTACGTAACAAGTTTACCATCCCACAATATCCACTAACATAGTTGAGAACTGTCTGTAGTTTACCGGCTATTTAACAAACTACATGTACAATGTGAAGCCATTGCATTTACTGATCTCATCAGAATTGACAACAATCAATTACTTCATATTTGGAGGATGAAAGGGAGCAACATTCAAAGGTTTTCTTAAACGCTGACTCTGTGATTTTAATGGTATAACATGTGATGTATCATCGTAGACGATGATATTGTGTGAAACTTCTAAACATACACAGGAATCACACAAGATTATCAGGGCCACATATCATAATGTGTGAAGAGCTTGATGGACTTGGATACAGATTATAAAGCAGATGATCGAGGGTGTCGTCGAAAGCCTGTTTGACCAGCAAGTGCATCACTGCGGAAAGGATAATAATACGAACAAGAAGTAAACAATCTGACGAGAGCAACGACCTGTTTGGTCAGCCCATCCGAGGCATAATGGCCATTTGCTGCCCATGGCGAAAACGAGATCGATATGACGATATCGATGATCGGTACGAGCGGATCTCGCAGACACCGAATGAATCGTCTTCTCTACTAGGAAATGGGTAAGTCACCAACTTCTTACACTGAATGATGCTGTCAGCTTAGTATTTGATATGTTGCTTATAACTTTTTTTTCCCTTACAAATGAAATAAAGTTATGGTCTCGGGCTACTGAACAAAATGGAATTATGCTCGATAGCACTGCACAAATTATTTGTCATAGCACATCGTCAAAATCGTAATGATCCAATGATTATTACGTCATAGCACTTCATTATGTTAAATTGGTATGTAATTCAGAATACACAGTTAATTTCGACATAACATAGAATATAATATATCTAATATAATCATATCGCGTAATATTATGTTCATTATTATGCATACGAAACACATCTTTTTCTATTGTCCCTTCGAACAATTTTTTCAAACTATGCTTTTGTTGTATTTTTCTTGCTTAGACGAGTCGGCTATATACCCGATCAACATCCCAAGTAAGCAACACTTATCTTTGCCAAAAACCCACCACGTTATCTGCAGGTCTCTATCATTGTTTAACGGGCCTGGGAGATTTATTTTTCAACGCTTTTATAGTCGTCTCACTCGTAATTCACGGTCCATGGGGTACCATTGATAGCATTGTACGCATCTATCAAAGCCAGATTATTACCCAGGCATGTTGAAGTGCATAAAATCTATACCTGGATGATCAACTTTAAGCCATCTAAAGAGAATGAAACCGAGATAAAACCATGTTGGTTGAGTGAGTGCAAGAATCTTAAAAATAATAGGAACACATCTGTGAAGTTTCAGGAAAATCGGAGAGTTGGTTCAAAAAGTTGTCATTTCTGTTTGACGACTCTACAACATTTCGTGACGTCATTCATAGACACGATATATAAAGAAAATACAACATACTGAAAAAGTATGTGATTTTATTGCAGAAACTTATTGCCCTTGCAGAAAACTGGACATTATTGACATCAGTATCAAGAGAAAGAAATGTGTACTTTTGATCTTTTAAATGAAATTTTGTCGAATTCTATTCAGTTGTAATTCTATTAATATACTATAATATTATTTTCATTATACGATTGTCCATGCAATACGGCAGCTTTGTTGTTGTTGTTGTTGTTGTTGTTGTTGTTAATCTAAAGAAAGAAAGAAGAGAGAAAAAATGGGGCCCTATACAAATAATTTGCCAAAGACAGCACTTAACATAGAACAAACATTATAAATCTTAGAGAGATATAAACAAGAATATTAAATATACCAAGTCTCCACGAGCTTTGATAACTGCTGTACTTTTCAATCCAGCAATGGCGGCGCTGAATCTTTAAAAAAAAAAATCGAACTTTTCAACTGATTGTCAGCTTTTTCTCAAATGCCACCACACTTGTTTTTTTTTATTGCTAATATTGCCGCATTTACGCAATCCATACTGTATATATATGTATATACGTATATATATATATATAGATAATGTGGCATTATCCCCCTTTATGACAGTGTGGAAAAACAACGCAGTGTGGCAGCAGAAGAACTGAAGCCATAGTATACGCATTTCAGAGGAAATCTCCTTTTGAGTTACATGTACCTAAATAGCTCCCCATTCGCAACGTCAAATGTCATGTTACACGTATAGACAGGCCTGAAACATGGTGAAAGTAGAGTATTTTCACACACACACACACACGCACACACAAAACCAAGCTAACAAACCCTAGCCTATACAAAGAACATAGTGTATTATGTGCCATGACTCGGTATCTTCATGTGAACGCTGACTTAAGTGACAATGTTTTAATAACTCTTCATAGTTCACACCTCTATCTTACTAACCACACCCTACACCTGAACCCGCAGAGGTCGGTGATAACGTTGACTCCCTGTGGTCAGAAATACGTTAGATTTTTCTAAGTTAGTTTTGAAACCACACCGACCATTTATATCATTTAATAAATGACGTCAGAATGGATAGCTCTTGTCTTGATGGTATTGTTTTCATACAAAATATCAATCCATAGATAATTGCAAATCTTTCCTTGCTGTTGCCGTACCTTCCAGTGTGAAGGAATTTCTCTTGATAGTGTGCTCTTATCCGTGTTAAAAAACTGCATGTCTCGCAATACGCTGCAGTGCCGTCCTTCTTCTTTAAAGGGGATGGCTAGTAACTGATCAGTGGGAATCAGTGGGAATACAGGGGGATGATTGTTCCAATCCTTGTGGGATTCATTTCAGAGTACATTATATCTATTGTTGGGTGAAAATTATTTGCTTCAGAATGGTCACATATTCAAGTAATGTGCTGTTTGCTTTTTCCAGGTTAGCATGCTTGTACAGTGACGGGGCATTAAACTGCACATTACTTGAATATGAGACCGTTCTGAAGCAAATAATTTTCACACAACAATAAATATATATAATCATGTACTCTTAAATGAATCCCACAAGGATTGGAACAATCATCCCCCTGTATTCCCACTGATTCCCACTGATCAGTTACTAGCCATCCCCTTTAACGTGCTTGTTTTGTATCTAGGATCGCTCTCTTTGATGACGGCAAAACCGATATACCTCCCATACATACTACATACATACATACATACAACATCTTTGTGTGTCTACTCTAATAGTACCAGTTACCACTACTGTCTTGGTTATTTACTTAGTGCTGAATAAGCATCCTTCCTTCATCTAGCTATCACTGTTGTAGCGTTGTTTCTACAGTACTTCTAAAAACTGTATACATGTTTCAGTTCCATTCTTGCTGCTCATCTTAATATTTGTTACAAAATTTTTCACTGTTGCAAAGCCACTCTGTAGTGTCCTGTGCTGAAAACGTTCTTACTGTATTGTTGTTCTGTCATGGATCTGTTATAGATTTTTGCTCGCCCTATAATAGAGAATTGCTGTTGCGTGTCATTGTTCGTTTGGTTTCCCTTTTTGTATAATAATGTGATCACCAGTCTTTGTCCACCGAAACAAACATGTGTTGCAATAAGCAAAGACATACAGTGTTAATTAGTTTTGTCACGTGTTGAATTGCAGTATCAACGCGGAAGTAAAATCGGAAGATGCCATAGTTAAATGGATGACATAGTTTTGGTTGAGTTGGGGATTCAGTTGTGTTTTTTTTTGCAGTATATTTAGAGACCACTTAGATAAAATGTTAAAGAGCATACGATTTTTAGAGGAATTTAAAGTTTATTTGAATAAAATTGGTTTTAAAATGGCTGTGATATTCAGAAACAAAGACAGCCTAATAAACGGTTTGGATTCACCTTTTATTGGGACCACTCTGTTTTACTTTGTTTTTGGATATCTCACCCATTTCGAAACGAATTTTCATCAAATAAACTTCAAATTGTTCTTTTCATTTAATGCTCTCAAATATTTCATAAGTGGTTTTTAATCATCTCGTATAACAAGTCGAAACCTGAATCCCCATCTCAACCAAAACTATACCATTCTTTTAAAGGTACATTTGCACACATGATATGCGCGCTGATTTTAGTTTCTGTCACCTTACGAAATGAAGACGTTTTGCCATCGTATATCAACTATTGAAATACACGTTACATTGTTTATATGTTTTCTAGATGACGTCAGGGATCAGCAGTCAAGTTTTTCCATAGTAACAAAACTCACACGCAATCTGATGCAAATCACTCTCATTTCTTAGAAAACAAATCAGCAAATATGAAAATATACGAGATACTGCCTAGTAAAATACAGTTGCGCTTATCAATACATTGCAGGGAATGGCTGGACGACCATAATCATTCTCGTTGTAAATCAGCCTGCCCTATCTTTTTTTACTGGTGGCATTGTCATGCTGGTGAAGACAAATAAGAGAAAAGAATAATTACAATTACATTTAATCATGTCCAACTGCATTCACCTGGCTTTCATAGATTAAATTTTAAAAAAAGAAAGAAAGAAGGTAGCATCAGTAGTATGATGTCGATGTTACCTGCTACATTATCCTGTCCAGTGTGTGTGTTAAAGAGGACATCCACCCCAAATAATCACACGTCAAATAAAAGAAGAAAATATTCCCTACAGAACGATATAAAAATGACAAAAATCGGATAAGAAATAAGAAAGATATGACATTTTAAAAATTTCATTTTTTTCGGAAAACATTTCTTGACCAATCCTTTTGAATATTCAAATCAGCAATATGACGATGTCATGTTCTCACAATTTTATATTTTATGTACAGAAATTACAAAAATCTCATGTTTCAGCTGAATGAATATAAAACTTGTCTTAAAACCACCCGAAATAAAAAAAGAACAAATGTTAACTCTGACATTATCTTGATATGGGAACATGCTTTTATTTGTACTAGCTACAAATAAAAATTTTCCGAATTGTATTACATCGTATAATATACAATACAAATTGTGAGGGTATGACATCATCAACTCGTTCATTTGAATATTCAAAAGGACTGGTCAAAAAATGTTTTCAAAAAAATATTGAAATTTCAAAATATTATATCTTCCTTAGTTATTGTTCGATTTTTGTCATTTTTGTACCATTCTAAGTAGGATAAGGAATATTTTTGCCTTTCTTTTGAAGTTTGTTCATTTTTGTGGTTGATTTCTTCCTTTTAATGGTGACCATATCATAATTGGTTGATGACATATCCAGACATCAGCGGTAAGTGTGTCATGATAACACTAGCAAAGCTGGCATGAGGTTAGAGTTTGTCTCCAATCAGTTCTTGTCATGTTCTTGTCAACATGTTTTAAAAAACTGCAAACATGGCATGTCCTTTAAACTTTGCGATATGACATGTTAACTACAGATCCCTGCATGTGCAACCCTTATTGTATGCTCATGGTCCAAACATATCCTACATCAATTTGCATTAATTGTACATATGGAATAATTCCCGTGTTTGTTGTCCTATTCCTTCCCAGTCCTTTTGAGTCACGACTTTGATGCTTGACCTAACCATCTCTTTTTATATTTTAAATAACTTGATAATTGTTTTGACAGTGACGGGACGCTGGTCGACGCCTACATCGCCAGTTACCGATCATGGGAGGACGACGTCAATCTCTGGTCCGACCCATACGACATCACTCACACGAGATGTGATCAGGACAAGGAACTCGATTCGCTCATCAGGAAGTGGCGGACTACGGCTTCACAGTCGGTACGGGCAACGCAGCAGCCACGTAGTCGTTCCTCAATAAATGTGATCACACAAACAGCAGTCATCATTTGAGCAGCAAAAGGGCTTAGTTATTATAACGCTGCACATTGTCTACAGAGTTAAAAACCATCTGGCTCTTAAGTCACCATGTATTCTAATCATAGATTGATTTTTGCATAGAGCACTGTTGACGATTATTGGTCCGAACCTTGAGGGAGCATACATTGTTGGGCCATTATCGTCTGTGAATAAATGGTTGGCTGATACTGTTACAATGTTAATAATGGTGAAGTCCTCTGAGAGAACAGTGCATACACCGCAAAGACTGTCATTGTTCCTTTGTTATTATCATTGTTTATATGTACCAAAATATGGATCGAGAATAATGTTGGGAATCGTTTTGTCCTTGTTTGTACGTCAAAATAATCATCATGAATATTTTCAAAGGTCAAGTATTCGAAGTGTGCTTTCAGGAGGAAAGTTTTCACTCTCTTTTTGCGCGTTTGTACAGGCCATGTATCGTGTAACCCTTTATTATTTAAGTTTTCTGTACAATTTCCTCTCGACTTTTCTACTAAAAAGTCATATCTGAAAGTTAACCAATACCGGCCTGACGTCATTACTTACTTTCTGTTAGGAAGCTTCATCATTCCAAATCTTTACAAACTAATCAAGTGCAGTCATCTTAGTCATTCATTTCCGACATAGATCATTCCATACTTAATTCTTATCAGAGCCTAGTTTCTTCATGTTTGAGTAAAGTTAACTTCTGGGTGCAAAGTGGTCTACTCAGATGCATGCTTGGGGGAGGCCAAATCAAATAAAGATAAGGACATGCCGAAGAGGAACCAAAGTCTGCGTTGCATGACCTTTTAACTTTCAAACAATCATCTCTAGAAGATATTTTGTTTGTTAACTGTTTGAAACTTTTAATCAGCAAGTTTGTGACGACAAACGTGACAAACTGCACGTATTTTTGAATGAGCATGAATAGCTTGATATCAATATTCTTTTTCATATTTCCGCTATTTTCCCCTCGTTTCCCTTTGATTGTTTCTGCCTTTGGTCTTCATGTAAAGAGGTTGTAGGCATCAATGTTTAGGGGTTCTTTACATTACATTCCTCGTATTGATTTCGTTATTATTGTGGTTGGGATTTTCTTTCTATAAGACCTTGAAGATACCTTTACCCTTTTTTTCGACCTCATAGATCGATAAGTCGACGACGAACGTATTCCCAGAATATCTTTTGCGCGATATCGTGACCTTCAAATTCAGACCATGAATGATAAATAATTGTTACCCCTACGTAATCAAGTGTGGTGTAGATACACTGGAATAAAGTTAAACACTCATTTTAACCCATGTACTATCCTATACGGCGTCTGGCAACAAGACGAGACAATCACGACAATATTCACGAAAGCTCTGTTGTATAAATAATGACACGGTTAAAAATATTTGCCCAGAATTGATTTCTCAACAGTGATATATAGATGCCCCGAGAAGAAGTCCGAGGGCATATAACACTGCTGAAAAATCATCGAGGGCAAATAGTTTTAACCGTGACGAGAAAAAACGCCTAATTTTGTTTCATATTATACCTCGTCCCATTTAACTTTTCAGATATTCATGCAAAATTAAGGTAATGGATATGAAATTGTGGTGCTACCGGTCAGAAAATTAGGAAAAGTATCATTTATTTTCACAATGCGAAAACAAAGATACGCGCTCAAGATACCTTTGAGCAGCAATACGCAAATATCTATACGCGATGACTGCTAGATGGCTGCTTGGCAGTATATCTAAAATTATTGACTGCACCTCTGACCAATCAGAATCGAGGTTCATCTAATGAGGTATATAAAGAGAATATTACTTTCAGTTTCCTCTCTTTGTCAGTAAGAACGTATTGGACAGAGGACATATTTTTGATGAGTGCCCTATATAATTACAGCTGCTTTCTATTCTTTGACAATGATGTGTTTTGGTCCATTGTTGCTACATCTTTTTTTTTTTTGTTTCGGTATCATTCTTTATTTCAATTCAGGTCATTTTCATTTCATGTAATGTCATTATTTTGTCACTTGTAGATACTTGTATAGTCAACCACTTAGTTCAGCAAACATGTCCAAACATGTCATGCTCTGGGGGAAATCAAGAATGTAAAAATAAAACAACATTTTTATTCCTTCCAGGAAAAGAAGACCATATATGAAAAGATCCAGGCCATCAGGCAGACAAGGAAACGAGTCCAAGAAAGATGGCTCAAAGTCCTCATAAAACTTGGTAAGTCTTCCTAGAAAAACGAATTGATATCTGTACATAGTGTAAGTCCACATCCGTTACCATGGTGAGGGATGCCAATAAACTCGTCTCTTTCTCTCCTCCCCGTCCCCTGACATCCTCCCCCATTCCGTTTGATTTATGTCTTTCTTATTTAACTTTCCTTCTTTTCAAAGTGGTGCTGCTGCTGGTAGTGGTGGGAGGGACTTGTAATGGTTTGTCATTTGTTTGTTTGTTTGTTTGTTTGTTTGCTTTTAAGACTCCCAATGACCAGAGGGATGGATATAGGACAATCTGTCTGCATACTCAATCGATTTTTTTTTTAATTCTCTCTCGGTCATGTTATAGTTTTCGTACGATTGCGTTTCTTATCGTCTTTCTCATATATGGTTGTGTTAAAGTCAGTACAGCTGTAGAGCACACTGGAGCCACTGTAGCAAAGAGTTGGGAGGTTGCAGTGTGTATCGCAGAATGTCTTACACACTACTAGAGTTGGCAAATTCTATCACAGAAAAGCTATTTTTGTATGCCCTTGCTGCACATCAATAAATAATAGGGTTTTTTTTTTTCTGCTCTTTATTTCCCCCGTCCATCTGTACCTACGTCCAGGTTTCGAAGCCGACGCTGGCCGGCTGGTGTCGATAAGCAGGGCCTCGGGCATGGCCGCTCCCGAGCCGCCGACTGAAAAGGCCACGGACTTCCATCACCTGCTCGTCTACCAGACCGAGATTTTCGGGGATGCGGAGGTGCAGGACAGACGGTACACCATCATCCTGGTGAGGCGCTAATTGTCGTAATTTTCCTAATTTCTCATTGACACAGTAGGCAGTAATACATAAAGGTTACTTTTAACAAGAGCTCTAGCATTTTTGTTTTTTCAAAGCCCACTCAGTTCTAATAAATCTAATGTAATAATCCTGATAACCACGACAGAATGAGAATTGGTGGTGGGGGTAATGATAATGAGCAGTGATGAGTGTAAATGATGTTAGTATTATGATAATGTCGTAAGATGGTAATATATAAATACCAGTGATGATAAATGATGTTAGTATTATGATAATGTCGTAAGATGGCAATATATAAATACCAGAGATGATAATCATAAGAATGGTAATTCAATATTATGATAGGCCTACATGTAGCAGTAATTTATAACAGTTTTGAAAATATTAACACTGCTTATGGCTGATTTGCTCTTTTTTCTATCATTTTGATATGTTCAGGATCGGTTAATAGATCTGGACGTGGCTGATGACTTTATTCAACTCGCTAGACAAATGTATCCCAGGGAACCCGCAGGTCTGCAGCAGCAAATCTCTGTTTAATATGCATTTCTTTTTGCACCGAGAAAACCGAAGAGCGAGAAAACTGGAGAGTACGGAGGGTAAAAAGAGTGGTCGTGGACCATAACAATAAAACGTCTCGATCGCTCTATGTCGGTGAAGGCTATCCCTTCGAAATCTGGTGGGATTGGAAATGGACTAATGCAGACACGTGCCACCGCGGCAAGGAGAGGCTGGGATCACATGGCTGGAAGTGCATAGCTCTGGTACGTGGTCGCTGTGTCAAGCACTTGAACTAGAGCTGTAGGGTTCGAATCGCACAAGAGGTTGACGCCCGAATGTGCTGGCGTATGTGCTCTCATGCCGAGTTTAAACTTAATCAATGGGAGGCTACCAATGCGAAAATATGGACCTTTTTTATTTCTTTGTTGGCGTTTTCCATAATGCGGAAATAATGTATCATAATCAATGTCATTTGGAAGACACAGGGAAACTCTGTTCAGATTTTCTCTGCCTCCAAGAGCTTAGGTTTGATACTTTCATGCACCAGGAGAGAGACATCCGGAAGGTAATAGCCCTTATGGCTCAGTGGACTATGATCGCGGACTCTGGAGCACGAGGTCTCTGGTTCGAGTGTAATAGCAGCAGCGGTTTCGTCCTCAGCAAGGCACTTTAAAATATCCTCATTGCCTAGTCCTTCGCAAGGACTATAGGCTCGTCGGTCACGTGGTAACTTGCTCATAAGTATTTAAGTACTTCCTCAGTGGCTAATTCAACGAAATCCAAGCACATGTACTGCTGTACACCTGCTGAAACGAAAGTCATTTCTGTCGTCAGTGAGGGCGCCCCTCCTTGAAAACCTGAAAAATACTTTACTCAACTTGCTTGTTTTCTCTCCCCCATATACTGTTGTTGTTCTCTTTAACGTGAATGTGATGTTCAGTGATAATTTCATTAACTTTTTTATAACCTTTTGAAGGAGATGGTATTCTATATTTTGTATTACTTGTAAGAATATTAAGACGCTTGTCATGACATAAGGATGTTGCAATAATCTTAGAGTGATAGTCGTATGAAATCGTAGGATTTATTTCGTTGAGAAAAAAAATTACCAGTTAGCATCTCTTTCCCACCAAGGAGGACTTTTAATTGAACACAGTTCAAGTAAATAAAGCTCCATTCTTCCCTCAACTTAGTGCTTTTTTTTCTATATGGATGATAATTCACTGAAATTGTGTGCCTTATCAGACGCAAGGCTTAATCAAACTACATTCATAGGACAGACAAAAGATCGCACTTTGACTCACCTTTGCCCAGCGAATCAACCACAGGTTTATTGTTTGTCGATGTTATACGCAACGATGTTTATCAGAGCCTCACCTTGACCCCCCCCCCCTTCTTAACATGTGTTGTACTCGATGCTATTAAGTATTGCATACAGCTACGTATGATACCAATAGTAGAAGACAAAATGATGAAGATAGGCCTTTGTCATAATATGTCTGTAGATCTTTATGATCTCACCCAGTACAGTCCTACGTATCAAATACATCACATACATTTAACAGATGATGGCATTCATTATTATCTTTCATCTTGAGGACAGAAATTTTGTAGCATCATATTGAGACGGAATGTTCCAGAGTATGTGCTTTCTCCATCTGTCTGTTTATTCATGCCGTAAATATATTATCATGTACTCGAATGATGACACGTTTACGATCACAATAAGCTCACGATATACTTGCATATCATAGTAAATGGTGCAAACTGACGCAAGTGTAAAAGTAAGATATCGTACAAACACAATATCTCGAGACAGTCCCTCCTCTTCTTGATGTTGTTTAAATTTGTTCAATTCATACCGTTCAAATGATAAGCGGCAATACCTTTTTATGTTCATGGTAACTTAAATGCAATGTAGGTTTTAATTCAAGCATATTTATACAATGTTACGTCTAAAAGACAGAAAGTGATGCTGGCACTCAAAATTGCATTTTGTGTTTTCCTTTTAAATTGATGATGGTAGTGTATGCTCTGACACCTATAATTATTATGAATGAAGATTGAAATACAGAAGTGACCACTGACTGAGAAAAGCATGATTTGTCACTTTTTTGCCTTTTAATGTGTTCTCACTGCATGCTCACTGTAATGTTGTTGTTTTGAATAGAAAAAGAAAAGAAAAGAGGGCTTCCGGCGAAACTTTTTGTCTAATATTTCGCATTTTCGTCGTTACCCAACTAAAATTGTGCTAAAACAGCGTTATTCCGCACATTTCTCATGCATAATTGTACATTTTGGAGCGAAAATCGACAGTCATGCAGACATACAAGAACTATTTGTTGGCTTTAAGAGTCACGTTACCGCTTACATCAAATCCCATGTCAACATGTCAAACATCAAACGTGATATTGTATTCACTTCAAAAGACATAAAAATAGAAGCATAAAATATCCATTAACAACTGTATTTTTCGAATTAAAATTCCTCCAGAAATTTCATAAAGCTCCAAGAATATGAATATCTGTCTTTGAAAATTTGTTGCTCTTTACTATTATTCGCGAATGAGTGTTCGTAGGCACTGGTCAGATCGCAGACATGAATTTACTATCGATTTGTACGTTGTTTGCCATATTCCTCATCTAGGTACCACAACCCTTCTTGCTTGAATCGTTCAACCTTAAGATCGTGGCCGATTATCCAGTTGTTGTGTACCATCACAGTCTCAACTCCTGAGTTTGCCGCCCTCCACTTAGGATCGAAGAAGAGGTTTCCATTTGGAAAGAGTGTTGGGTCCATAACGGCGCGTTTAAGGCCTTGCTGGTAGCGATCCTTCTTCAGCAGGTTGTTGAGAACCCTCTGGTCTGGTAGCGTCGGGTGTCGCCCCAGCTCCTTGACCCACTCCTTCACCAGTTTTATGCCCCATGGAGTCGAGCGATAGAGAGTGAACCCAGCGCAGTACACCGGAGGGTCGTGTTGGTCCTCTTGCAGCCAGACGTCGTGTTTGTCATCGAAGTACGGGAGGGGATTCTTTAGCCAAACGATGTCGACGTCCGAAAAGAGAACGTCGTGACCATTCTCGAGAAGACGGAGCACGTAGCTAGGTCGTTTGTTAACCAGTCGCTTGTATTCTGGCGAGTCGAAAAGCAACTTTTCACTTGGAGACTCCGCCTCGTCTGTGAGCAGGACATCGAGGTCGATGTCGGTGCGGTTGTTGAGGTAGTAATACGCGCTGTGATCCTCGGCTACTAGCGTGATTCCGCTGGAAATGCCGCACCGCTTGAGGCTCTCCAACCAGTTATCGGTAAAGTCTAGAAATGCCGAATTGGTCGAGGCCAAGATCACAGGGATAGATCGGTTCGTAGTTTTCCTTGGAAGGTCAACTCTAGAACGCTTTTTATGGCGGGATTTCCTGCCTCTGTCATTGCGATCTACAGTCATTTCTGCACTCTTCACTTTGAGGGGCAGTGGTGTAGCGTTTGGTCTATCTTTGGCTTTCGGTGTATCTGTTACAATCAGGTTTTTGATCTCCTTCTGTGGCAACAGATCGACTTCGTCAGATAGGGCATTTTTCTGAGCTAAGTCTTCTATCGATCCGGCATTCACCTGGTTGTCATCAAGATCAGAAATTGTTGTTGTAGTTTGTGTGTTGACGGTCTTTCCTTTTGAGTTTGCTTCTTCAGCCGAAAGCTTCCCGGCATCCGACGGAGCGACAGCGGTTTCAGCTGTGGCCCTTGATTTATCATCCTCACCCGATGACTGTGCAGGATGGTAGGTGGCTTCAGAGTACAGCGATTTCGGCATTAGTCGTCTGCTGTCCAAAGAGGCCGTCAGCCTCTCATGTAAGACTCCTGCCAGAGTAGAATTCAACAGGAAATATAATTAAAAAGAAATGCAAGAACTGATATATACACCACTAACTACCCCCCTAAAACACACACACACACCCACACACACACACACACACACACACCCACACACACACACACACACACACACACAAAGTATATGTTCTTATTGGCTTTGATGCATAATATCTGCAAGTAGTACGCCAGACGAAGAGAATGATAGAGGTTTCATCAAAATCTGACCTAAAACAGGGATTACAGTTCGTTATTTTGAAGGTTCGTTATTCCGAAAGTTCGTTAATCCTAAATTGAAATAATCGTTATTCCGAAGCTTAGTTAATCAGAAAACGAAATAAGGTACGTAATTACTAAAGTTCATTTGTACGCACCTTCTCTTCAATTTCAGATCATAACGAAGCTTATTTCATTATGTTTTGGATTAACGAAGCTTTTTACCAAGAATGTTCTTAAACTATTGACTATTTTGACTGTACACAGATGTTTTGACAATGTTTGTTATGACTTGCGTTATTGTTTGGTAAATCAAAATTTCATTTCATTTCAGTCTATCCAAAATTTGACAAAACTTTTATCATTCTGTTTTATATATATATATATATATATATATATATATATATATATATAAATCTTTAACATGGCGTGCATCTAATTGCATTTTAACAACTCTAATCTAATAAGGACGAGACCTGTTCATTGATAAAGCAAACAAGCCAACAACTCTCAAACAACGATATAATAACAACGTCAATTATGTTATAAATATTATACTAATTGGTCACTTTCATCACGACACTGCATCCCTGGTATTTCTTGGGATGAAAACTCATTCCTCAATAGTGATTTAGCGGGGAAAAAAGAATTGAAAAACGTAAAGAGCCAGAAAGTAATTTAATCCACTCAAAATGTCTAAAAGAAGCACCCAGTCGTCAATGGTAGGACACACGCTATTATTGATTATCGGGATCATCAGTCCTTATGATGACGTTACAAACATGCTCCTATCCAGTATGATTCCAACATTTCACAAGATAGTAATTTCGAGACGTCATTTTCTTCTTACCCAGTGCCACAAAAATGAGATAACAAGTTCATACAGGTCGCTGCGCATGGCTTTTAAAGTTGAGTGCCAAAGCGACTTGCAAAATGTTATCTGAAAAAAAAAAAAATATTTGATGTTTAAAGGGGTGGTAAAGTATTGGTTGAGATGAGGATTCAGCTTTTACATTGCGAGATACCTTGAAACCAATTTATGCCCTGATAAAGAGCATACAATTCTAAGAGGAATTAAAAGTGTATATGATGAAAATTGGTTTTGAAATGGCTGAGATATCCAACAACAAAGTAAAATAAAGCGAAAGTAAAAAAAGATGAGTCCCACCATTTATTAGGATCGCTTTGTTTTGGATATCTCATCGATTTCAAAACTAATTTTTATCAAATAAACTTTGAATTCTTCTTAGAATCATAACAGAAATTGTTTATATATATGAATGAGGACACAACATTGCTTCCTAGGCTAATTTCTCTTCTTTTCTCTTCTTTTCTTTCTCTCTACTGCATTTTTGGTGCAGTGTGCTGGAAAATATGTAGACATACCCCCCTACCCCTCACATATACAATAAAGGACACAGCGCTTGTTTGCATGAATGTGTGAAGATATTACACTGCAAATGCAACATTGACCTTGTTTCAATAAATGTATGAGGACATTACACTGCAAATTTACCACAGAAATTGTTTACATATATGAACGAGGATACAACATTGCTCCCTATGCTAATTTCTCTTCTTTTCTCTTCTTATTCTTTCTCTCTATTGCATTTTTGGTGCAGTGTGCTGGCAAGGGTGTAGACATACACCTCCCCCTCCCCCTCCCCCATCCTTATAGACTAAAGAACAAAGTAGTTTCGGAGAGAAATAAATGAGTGAGAATATTACACTGCAAATGCAACATTGAACTTGTTTCAATAAATGTATGAGGACATTACACTGCAAATTTGACACAGAAATTGTTTACATGAATGAGGACATTACATTGCTTCCTATGCTAATTTCTCTTCTTTATCTTTCTCTCTATTGCATTTTTGGTCCAGTGTGCTGGCAATGGTGTAGACATGCCCCTCCCCCTGATACACTAAAGAACACACAACTTGTTTGCAAAAATGTGTGAGAATATTACACTGCAAATACAACAATGAACTTGTTTCAATAAATGTATGAGGACATAACACTGCAAATTTGACACAGAAATTGTTATCATATTCAAACGAGGACATACCATAGCTGAGCTATCAGCATATTTATTGAGGATCCCTATAGAAACCCTTTGCAGGTATTACTTACCACAGATTCTTCCATATCTTCATGAGCATCTTTTCCACTGTTTCCTCCATTTACTGGGGTTTCCTTAGCCAGAGTGGACTGCAATTCATAAGAAAAAGACATAAAACATTTCATCATTGAAATATAGAACTATATGAGGACATCACAACAGCAAATTCATCCAAGAAATTGTTTATATATAAGAATGAGGACATTACATTGCTTCCTGTGCTATTTCTCTTCTTTTTCTCTTCTTTTGCTTTCTCTCTACTGCATTATTGGTGCAGTGTGCTGGCAAGGGTGTAGACATACACCTCCCCCCTCCCTTATACACTAAAGAACAAAGTAGTTTAGGAGAGAAATAAATGTGTGAGAATATTACACTGCAAATGCAACATTGAACTTGTTTCAATAAATGTATGAGGACATTACACTGCACAGAAATTGTTTATATATATGAATGAGGACATTACATTGCTTCCTATGCTAATTTCTCTTCTTTTCTCTTCTTTTTCTTTCTCTCTACTGCATTTTTGGTGCAGTGTGCTGGAAAATGTGTAGACATACCCCCCTACCCCTCACATATACAATAAAGGACACAGCGCTTGTTTGCATAAATGTGTGAAGATATTACACTGCAAATGCAATATTGACCTTGTTTCAATAAATGTATGAGGACATTACACTGCAAATTCAACACAGAAATTGTTTACATATATGAACGAGGACACAACATTGCTCCCTATGCTAATTTCTCTTCTTTTCTCTTCTTATTCTTTCTCTCTATTGCATTTTTGGTGCAGTGTGCTGGCAAGGGTGTAGACATACACCTCCCCCTCCCCCTCCCCCATCCCTATACACTAAAGAACAAAGTAGTTTATGAGAGAAATAAATGAGTGAGAATATTACACTGCAAATGCAACATTGAACTTGTTTCAATAAATGTATAAGGACATTACACTGCAAATTTGACACAGAAATTGTTTACATGAATGAGGACATTACATTGCTTCCTATGCTAATTTCTCTTCTTTGTCTTTCTCTCTATTGCACTTTTGGTGCAGTGTGCTGACAATGGTGTAGACATGCCCCTCCCCCTGATACATTAAAGAACACACAACTTGTTTGCAAAAATGTGTGAGAATATTACACTGCAAATACAACAATGAACTTGTTTCAATAAATGTATGAGGACATAACACTGCAAATTTGACACAGAAATTGTTATCATATTCAAACGAGGACATACCATAGCTGAGCTATCAGCATATTTATTGAGGATCCCTATAGAAACCCTTTGCAGGTATTACTTACCACAGATTCTTCCATATCTTCATGAGCATCTTTTCCACTGTTTCCTCCACATACTGGGGTTTCCTCAGCCAGAGTGGACTGCAATTCATAAGAAAAAGACATAAAACATTTCATCATTGAAATATAGAACTATATGAGGACATCACAACAGCAAATTCATCCAAGAAATTGTTTATATATAAGAATGAGGACATTACATTGCTTCCTGTGCTATTTCTCTTCTTTTTCTCTTCTTTTGCTTTCTCTCTACTGCATTATTGGTGCAGTGTGCTGGCAAGGGTGTAGACATACACCTCCCCCCTCCCTTATACACTAAAGAACAAAGTAGTTTAGGAGAGAAATAAATGTGTGAGAATATTACACTGCAAATGCAACATTGAACTTGTTTCAATAAATGTATGAGGACATTACACTGCACAGAAATTGTTTATATATATGAATGAGGACATTACATTGCTTCCTATGCTAATTTCTCTTCTTTTCTCTTCTTTTTCTTTCTCTCTACTGCATTTTTGGTGCAGTGTGCTGGAAAATGTGTAGACATACCCCCCCTACCCCTCACATATACAATAAAGGACACAGCGCTTGTTTGCATAAATGTGTGAAGATATTACACTGCAAATGCAATATTGACCTTGTTTCAATAAATGTATGAGGACATTACGCTGCAAATTCAACACAGAAATTGTTTACATATATGAACGAGGACACAACATTGCTCCCTATGCTAATTTCTCTTCTTTTCTCTTCTTATTCTTTCTCTCTATTGCATTTTTGGTGCAGTGTGCTGGCAAGGGTGTAGACATACACCTCCCCCTCCCCCTCCCCCATCCCTATACACTAAAGAACAAAGTAGTTTATGAGAGAAATAAATGAGTGAGAATATTACACTGCAAATGCAACATTGAACTTGTTTCAATAAATGTATAAGGACATTACACTGCAAATTTGACACAGAAATTGTTTACATGAATGAGGACATTACATTGCTTCCTATGCTAATTTCTCTTCTTTGTCTTTCTCTCTATTGCACTTTTGGTGCAGTGTGCTGACAATGGTGTAGACATGCCCTCCCCCTGATACATTAAAGAACACACAACTTGTTTGCAAAAATGTGTGAGAATATTACACTGCAAATACAACAATGAACTTGTTTCAATAAATGTATGAGGACATAACACTGCAAATTTGACACAGAAATTGTTTGCATATTCAAACGAGGACATACCATAGCTGAGCTATCAGCATATTTATTGAGGATCCCTATAGAAACCCTTTACAGGTATTACTTACCACAGATTCTTCCATATCTTCATGAGCATCTTTTCCGCTGTTTCCTCCATTTACTGGGGTTTCCTTAGCCAGAGTGGACTGCAATTCATAAGAAAAAGACATAAAACATTTCATCATTGAAATATAGAACTATATGAGGACATCACAACAGCAAATTCATCCAAGAAATTGTTTATATATAAGAATGAGGACATTACATTGCTTCCTGTGCTATTTCTCTTCTTTTTCTCTTCTTTTTCTTTCTCTCTACTGCATTTTTGGTGCAGTGTGCTGGCAAGGGTGTAGACATACCCCTCCCCCCCCCTCCTATACACTAAAGAACAAAGTAGTTTATGAGAGAAATAAATGTGTGAGAATATTACACTGCAAATGCAACATTGAACTTGTTTCAATAAATGTATGAGGACATTACACTGCGCAGAAATTGTTTATATATATGAATGAGGACATTACATTGCTTCTTATGCTAATTTCTCTTCTTTTCTCTTCTTTTTCTTTCTCTCTACTGCATTTTTGGTGCAGTGTGCTGGAAAATGTGTAGACATACCCCCCTACCCGTCACATATACAATAAAGGACACAGCGCTTGTTTGCATAAATGTGTGAAGATATTACACTGCAAATGCAACATTGACCTTGTTTCAATAAATGTATGAGGACATTACACTGCAAATTTAACACAGATATTGTTTACATATATGAACGAGGACACAACAATGCTCCCTATGCTAATTTCTCTTCTTTTCTCTTCTTATTCTTTCTCTCTATTGCATTTTTGGTGCAGTGTGCTGGCAAGGGTGTAGACATACACCTCCCCCTCCCCCTCCCCCATCCCTATACACTAAAGAACAAAGTAGTTTAGGAGAGAAATAAATGAGTGAGAATATTACACTGCAAATGCAGCATTGAACTTGTTTCAATAAATGTATGATGACATAAAACTGCAAATTTGACACAGAAATTGTTTACATATATGAATGAGGACATTATATTGCTTCCTATGCTAATATCTCTTCTTTTTCTTTCTCTCTATTGCATTTTTGGTGCAGTGTGCTGGCAATGGTGTAGACATGCCCCTCCCCCTCCTCCCCCCCCCCCCCCCCACCGCGATACACTTCAGAACACAGCACTTGTTTGCATAAATATGTGAGATTATTACACTGCAAATGCAACATTGAACTTGTTTCAATAAATGTATGAGGATATTACACTCCACAGAAATTGTTTATTGCCATATGAATGAGGACATTACATTGCTTCCTATGCTAATTTCTCTTCTTTTCTCTTCTTTTTCTTTCTCTCTCCTGCATTTTTGAAGCAGTGTGCTGGCAAGGGTGTAGACATACCCCCTCCCCCTCCCCTATACACTAAAGAACACAGCACTTGTTTGCATAAATGTGTGAGAATATTACACTGCAAATGCAACATTGAACTTATTTCAATAGATGTATGAGGACATTACACAGGTCTGCAAATTTGACACAGAAATTGTTTACATATATGAACGAGGACACAACATTGCTCCCTATGCTAATTTCTCTTCTTTTCTCTTCTTTTTCTTTCTCTCTACTGCATTATTGGTGCAGTGTGCTGGCAAGGGTGTAGACATACCCCTTCTCCCTCCCCCTCCCCCCTCCCCCTCCCCCCTCCCTTTACACTAAAGAACGAAGTAGTTTCGGAGAGAAATAAATGAGTGAGAATATTACACTGCAAATGCAACATTGAACTTGTTTCAATAAATGTATGAGGACATTACACTGCAAATTTTACACAGAAATTGTTTACATTTATGAATGAGGACATTACGTTGCTCCCTATGCTAATTTCTCTTCTTTTTCTTTCTCTCCATTGCACTTTTGGTGCAGTGTGCTGGCAATGGTATAGACATGCCCCTCCCCCTGATACACTAAAGAACACACAACTTGTTTGCAAAAATGTGTGAGAATATTACACTGCAAATACAACAATGAACTTGTTTCAATAAATGTATGAGGACATAACACTGCAAATTTGACACAGAAATTATTATCATATTCAAACGAGGACATATCATAGCTGAGCTATCAGCATATTTATTGAGGATCCCTAAAGAAACCCTTTGCAGGTATTACTTACCACAGATTCTTCATGAGCATCTTTTCTGCTGTTTCCTTTATTTACTGGGGTGTCCTTGGCCAGAGTGGACTGCAATTCATGGGAAAAGGCATAAAACATTTCATTATTGTCTTGATAGTTTCATAGTTGCACAAATAAGACGGTCATATTCTTAAATATCAACTGGTCAAATTTATTATTTCTCTCCTAAAATACTTGTACGATTGAGGGCATTATATTGCTGAGTTGCTTATTTCTCTTCCTCTCGCTTTTTTAATTCTCCACTGTTTTATTTATGCAGAAAATTGTCGCCATTTTGTGTTTTTTTTTTTGGGGGGGGGGACAATTGGGGAGGAAGACTTGAGAATCAAGTTTTGGCAAACAATTTTTTTTTCATTAAGCACCCTGGAATTTTTTGAAACAATTGATAAATTACCACTTAACAGAATATTCCTAAAGGACGTTTTCTGAGGGTTTATTCTGAAATGTGGACCTGTCTATCAAAGTGAGATCCTTTTTTTATAGCTAAGTTTAGTCATTTACACACTGTAAGGACCACCTGTATTACGTAAGTTCAGCAGGGTTTTTTTTCTTTTACAATGGAATTACCTTGAATGTCAAAGGTCTACTAATGTTAGGTTACTTTATAAGCAAGTTTTTCACATTTAAGGTCCACCTTTTAACAAGTGCATACACTAGAATAAGCAACAAAAACATATATATTCACTTACCTGTCGCCACGGTAAATTCTCTACTCCATAGTCGTATGTCAGTTCAACACCTTCTTTAAGGTCCACCAAAGCAAACAGGCACAGATGGGGGAAGCTATCATCAAATGTGACCTTTTTCATGATGCTATTTGGACGGATGTGTTCATCGTTGACCCACCTTGCCAGGCAAGAATTGCTATCTGATGCATCAATCCTGGAGAGAGTGAACATTTGTTTGTTTGTTTTTTATTGTTCCATATTCCACATTTCAACAAATACATAAAACATAAACATCACAATACAAAAGCCTGGATGAATTGTCACGTACAGCTTATAAGACAATAAAACATGTGAAATATGAGGAATCTACATAGAAGCATTGCTTGTAGGGTGTAGATTCCCCTAGAAAATATGAAAGGAATTTTACAAAAATTCACTACTCTAGTATAATGAAAGGGCACTTGACTAAATGTTTTCAGAAAGCAGGGGGTATAATTGCTACCCTGAACTATGTCAGTATCAAGTTGATGGAATGTGTAACATTCATGGAAAGTTTCAACAATAATGTGTTAACTAAGTATGCTGTAAGCTCTATTTGATTGTATCCAAAACCAAAACATGGAACACTATCTTTATCTCCAAGCTTCCATAGTTTTTGTAGATTTTATCTACAGATGTTACATATTTAGCAAAGAAATAGAAAGTTTTAAGCCCTAAGAACACATTTCTGTATGAAGTGACAATGGTTTAGTCTTAATAAAATGGAAAAATCAGATGCAGTTACTGCATATCATCGCTAGGGTATCTACAAAATGTCAAATGTTCAGGAGAGCCAAAAAACATGGCAGCCAAAGACTATATCAAATGGGAGAGCCTTCCCTTTGACATGCCATTTGTGGCTTCATTTTTGGGTAAGATGGCTGGGATTTGGACAGGACATCCCTTAACCCTAACTAGGCCGGGCTATTTAGGTAGATGATAGAGCCGGGGGTGGGGGGGGGGGGGGGGGGGGGGGGGGGGGCCCCAGATCTCGACCGCGCGATCGCGACGAAAATTGGCACACGCATTGCCTATGATGTAATCTAAAGTACCATGAAGTTAATTTTTTCAAAAATTATCATTTACACTAAATTATGCTAATTTATGCATAATGATGCATGAAATCAGACAATTTGGTATAAATCACTAAATAAAGCTCAAAACAGGCACATTTTAGGTGTGAATATTCTTTTTAGTGTCCTTAGCAAATGTAAGAGAAAAAAATTGCACAATCAGAATAAATTTCCTAAGTATTTTATTGTTTTTTGAATTTCTTATGTATTTCCTCGTTTTTGTTTTTGTTTTTTTCAATGAAATTTGTCCGTGACATTGTTCTGAACAAGAAAATGCATTATTAATTGATTTTAATCAATAAACCCCCAAAATAATCATACTTTTATGAAATTTGCCTCTAAACACAGTTTGCATTGAAATTGTACACAAATTCACGTTTTTGAGCAATTTTTGGTTTGACATGCACGTGCATATTTATGCGCAACTTCGGAACTGCGCACCCGGGCATCGCAAATTTGGTGTCAAAAGATGCGGGAGACTCGAAAGAAAAAAGTCATGAAACGTTGCGGCGATAGCTTCTCGCGATAGCGATACATCGCGCGAAACGTTGAGGGGGGGGGGCCTCGGAGGCCCCCCCCCCCCCCCCCCCCCCCCCCCCCCCCCCCCCCGCCTAGTTAGGGTTAACTGATGTGTGTGACCATTAATCCAAAAAAGTCATTTTCACCAAAATTGCAGATACAAGGTCTTGTCGCCCCAGCGATGATATACGCTTTTGCCCATGCCTGCTGCACAGTAACTCTGCATTACGGGAAGTGCACAAGTCAACACCAAAAAGTGTGCACCCGCTTGACGTCCTCGTGTTTTTGAGTGTGGGGGCACAAGATTACTGTATTAATTTGCATGTTGCGTATGTCCAGCGTATGGACCCGTCCGCTAGTGATGAAATGATTACATTATATGCGATTCAGATGTTACTTTTTACAAATGACTTTTCTGCATAGAGTAGTCAGTGTGTTTTTGATTCCATTTCAGTTTCAGGACAATGATTTTTCCCAGTCTATCAGGAGGCCCGAGTGGTGAGGATAGCAAACACATCCAGACTATCAGGGGGGTAAGCTATGGGACAGCATACAAATGACGCACAGGTCTGAGTGCAATCCGTCAGAATTGTGTGCATAAGGTAAACTAATAAGGAAATGCTTAAACCCACGAGGTGAAGCCGAGTGGGTTTTAGGCTAAAACTCCATAGTTACCGCATGCACACTATTCTGACTGATGCATGAAAGACATGTGCGTCATCTATGTTATAGAATGGGGGGGGGGGAATTTTTTTTGCCAGAAATCCATTTTTTGGTCATGTTACCTGATGGCAAATTTACGGGATGCATTTCCTTTTGGCTTGCAATAGATGAAAGCCCAAAAATCTTGCATCCAGTACTTCAAAATCATCTGGATTCATGGCAAAAGTACTGGATGCATGATTTTTTAGCAAATAGGCATCTCGTACTGAGTGCGCAAATGTTTATTTAGTGCTTCAAGTGTGCATACTCTTGCTACAAGTGATAAGTGAAACGATAACATATTTACCACTGTGTGGTAGCTTGAGGCCAGTAGATATCAACACACAGCTCTCGACCAATGGGATCGCAGGATTTTGGCTACTCTTTCAGGCTATTGGTCTTTTATCTCTGTCTCTCTTCTCTGAGACGAGATTGAACTTTAGCCCTTTGTGTACCAGCGACTTTGGGTGGAGTGTCCAATGCTGTGAGGTTTTCTCTGTCAATTGGAACTCAAAACACACAGCGGGTTAATCTCCATAATCTTACAGACTCTGTTTAAAGGGAGAGTCTCCCCAAATGAAGGCATCAATATTAGTAGAACACATCAGTGAAGTTGATGGAACTCTTATAAGTTGAATCGCCTACTCAGATGGTGATCAGAAATTAAGACTATAAATTGTTTCATCTTTACACTTATCATGATGCTCGTAGACATGTTTCAGTCACCATTCAAAAGAAGAGACCAAGTTAGGGAGTTAAAAGTTTTAGAAGTTTTTTAGGTTCCCCTATCCTATTTGTATGAACAAACTGGCGTTGTCTGTAATATTAAATTTGCATGTTGTAATTTCTTGACCATACAGCATTGAGATACACTGCTAATAAAAAGTTTTCTATCAAATGATTTAAGTAAATTTTTGTAACAAAAATCATTTGATAAAACCTTTCACTCTTTTCTCCTCTCTCCCAAGATGGGCTATGGCGGTCGAGCTCTGAACCTCCTACAGAAGTACTACCGGGGTGAGTTTCCCAGCATGACGGAAACAGCTGAAACCAAGACTATCAGCACAGTGGAGAAAGAGGTAAGGCTTCAGAAGAATGCGATAGTCCATGGTGCACTGAAGCATGGACATGGCAGCATTTTGTAAGTTTAAATGTTTTTTATAACATTTTGAGCAGTTAGTGAAGACAATATGACATAAGACTTGGTCAAAATTGAGTGCACATTCTGACATGTCAGAAATTTTCTCCTGAAAAGGGATAATATGTGTGCCTTATTCTGTCACTGCGATTCTTGATCACGAGTTCAACCTGTTCTGAAATTATCTTACAAGTCAAAATTTGCACAAGATTATACCTGTGAAATATTAGTTAGGTTCTCACGCTGTTCCTAAACTTTAAGTTTAGGTTAAAAACTTAACTCTCGATGATTAGCTTGTAGTTTAGCACGGTGTGGATGCACTCAAAAGTTAGCAATCTTAAAGTTTAGTCATCTTACACAGGGTTCATCAAGGTTCATCTTAGGGTTTAAGCTCTCTCCACAAGCCACGGGGGGTCCCCACTTGTAGTTTCGCTTTGTGTGGACAGTCACACAATAATCAATGAGCTCATGAGTTAGCATGCATTGCGTCTCGTTCGCTGCGCTATTTCATATGGGCACAAGGTCATCCAGCAAAGACTCTGCACTTCCGTTGTAATCATCGAATGGGGCTCGCTTGTAAGTTGTAACTTAAAGTTTAGGTGCGTGTGTGAACTTGAGTCATGAATTCACGAGTGGAGCTAATCATCGACTGTTAGATTTTTAACCTAAACTTCAAGTTTGGCAACTGGGTGTGAACGTAACTAGTGAGTGTACAGTGTTTATAGTACAATGTATATTGAATGGCGATGAATGAGAAACTATGGTATATTGTATGAGGTACATTTAGGGCCAATATTGTGTGAATCGAGGATGAGTGCAATTTTGGCCCTAGTGAGGGACTAGACAGAGTATGGTGTATTATTTCACAGCCACTGACAAGGGTAGCCTATGGGGAAGTGATACATTGTTCTATGCATTTTCCTGAATATGCTGTTGTTTTGCACAGTGAGAAATCAAGCAGACGAGAGTGAGTACACATTTTGAGTGCACCGTTAAAACATCCTGGAGCGACAATATTTGTGTTTGTCAAGATATTTGTGTAACTGTCATAGAATTTGATCATAAAAGCATGGTGCTACATAAGCACTTACCCGTTTGCCCAGGGCAAGTGAAAATCAAAGTCAGGCAAGTGTTTTGGAACAATGAGAAAATAATGCTTGCCTGAAATTGCCTGAAATTGCCTACTTGCCTGAAAAAAGAGTGACTAAATATTTTGCTTGGGCAAGCAAAATATTTAGTCGCTCTTTTTTCTTTTTCCTTTTCACAAATGTAAAGGCAGCTATACAGAAGCCTCAAAATCATGACTGTTTAGTAATGCAATGTACTTTGATTCATCTATATTCTAAGCAACTTGCCAACACTTAGATGTAGAATCTGTGTACACGAAGAAGTCCTAATGCAATGCAACACCAACACTCGATCAAACCAAGTTTGTTACTCCAACATGTTTGAGCATGCAAACCAATATGTGCTTTATCAAGCTCTTGATATACAAGTGATTTTGTCCATCATTTTTTTTTTTTATATATATATATCTTTGGACTTTACTTTTGGGCAAGTTAAATTCATGTTCGGGCAGTGTTTTGCAACAATTTGAAAATTTGCTTGCCAGGCTGGGCAAATTGTAAAAAAAAAAAAAAGTTGTGTAACACTCTGATAAAAGTTAGTCTCTTTCATGAAATCGTCATAGTAAATATTCATTTCCAAAACCAATTGTCCTTTTGTTTTTAATTTACAAGGCTGTCGGCTTGCTGGAAGAGGTGATCTCCCCTCGGAAGAACTTACCCCCTCTATTGGCCAAACTGAGCGAGAGACCAGCCGAGAGTCTGGACTACCTTGGAGTGTCCTACGGTCTGACAGCTGACCTCCTCAAGTAAAGCCACATCAGGGGGGCATTTCATGAACCATTTTAGTTGGATACTTTTCTAACAAACTGTTACAAGCTACTGAAATCCTTGCAACTAATTGGCTGAGAGCAAATTTTAACTCTTCATAAAATGCCCCCAGGGGGTGCATTTTTTCGTTTGTCGGACAAAATTCTTCATAAAATGCACCCCAGGGGGGCATTTTTTAAAGAGTTTTGTCTGACAAGTTTGTCGGACAAATTCGCTCTCAGACAATTAGATGCAAGGATTTCAATAGCTTATAACAGTTTGTCCGAAGAAATATCTGGCAAATCGTTTCATGAAATGCCCCCCTGGTGCCACCCACTGTTCATCTTTTCATTGCTAGGCAGCAGAAGTTTTTGTGAAGCATTTTTTTTTCAATTAGTGTACCAGTGTATGCCGCATTATTCACATCTTTTTTTTCTACTGTATATGCCTTATATTTTTTGAGTTGTTTTTTTTTTTCCAATTTCCCAAGTCTGATGCTATTCACAAAATCAACAACATGCCAAAACATTAATTCTGATCCCGAAATGCGACATGCACGCATACATTTTTCCGATCATCACTGTACATACAACTGTACCAATCACGAATTTGATCTCTCGCAGAATTGCTGGTTCGCGCAAATTTAGACTCGCTAAATACTGTAGATGTCGCATGTAGTTTAACTGTACATACTGTATCACATATAGTCTAACTGTACATACAGTACATGTGCAATTTTTTTTTTTTTTTTCATTGCCAATCACTCTACTTTCCACACTGTCACCTACTGTCACACACCCATCCCAGTTAAGCTTCAGGGACAAGTTGCTATCCGGATTATATCTTTCAAGGCCCAAGATATATTTTTGACATTTTTCTTTATTGCTTTTTAATAATGTAAGTGCTATTTTTACCTGTTGAGGAGTGAAAAGGTGTTCATGGCAATTCATGTGTAGAGTTTGTTCTTCATTCTGTTCTGTTCTATATCATATTGAGATAGCACAGATTAAAGTCTGTACAAATTACACACACAAAAAAAAAGATGTGAGTCAAGGATTGCTTTAACTGTCACGATGAGGTATAAGTTTTTATCCTTCAATCAGTGAGAGTTCATCAGCTGACTTTGTTTCTTTGTGTATCAGTAAAGGGATAAATCCCTCCTAGAAACACATTCACAGTTATAGAAAATGATAGTTGTAACACTAATAGCAACGTTTCAAACCTTTGCAGCTGTGTTGAACCCACAAACTCATTCCACGCTCATTGGATTCAGAGACGAGCAATCTTACTCACTCAGCTTCCATGATAAACTTTCACCTCTCGATGGCAAAGAACACTACATACAGCTCTTCTGTCGTGTTGAAGTTTGTATACTATGCATTCACAGCTGTTCTATATTTCTTGTTATGATCTCCAGATTCTGGAAGAAGGCCGGCTTTGTTCCAGTCTATTTGCGGCAAACAGCTGTAAGTATCGTTTCAGTCACAGTGTTTTGACGTGATACTATTATTGTGTGAAGACTTGATCAATTTGACAAAGGTCGCCTTTATGACCCGAGCTAATGTAGAGCTATGTAGGCATTTCATGTTCTTCGCAATTTAGATGCATCAGAGATAAGTACTGTAAAGAAAAAAAATATTTGTGGCATGAAATTTTCAAAAATTTGAGCCAACAGCCATTTTCGTGGCGTGAAAGTTTTGTGAATTGTCAGTGGCATTCAATACAGGTAGTGTAGAGAAGAAAGCTTTTCAATGTGTGTATTTTAGTTTTGTGAATCTTGGCTCTCGCGAAATGAATGAAATTAAAATGCACAGGAACATTTCTGGTTTTACAGTTTTTTGCTTGTTTTTTTGTTTCTTAATGGAGCACAGAACTTTCTCACCTTTAACTAGAATGGAAGACATGATAACATGTACAGCTGGTTCAATAGATCTCGCAGGGGCTTGAACCTAGGTCCTTTTGTTTGGAAGGCAGATACATTTAACCACCAAGCCAGCTTTAATACCATCATGATTTATGATCATTAGACTGTGACACATCTTCCAGTGGGTGGAAAACATTGATGGTGATTAAATGATGTTATCAAGACAGCCTGAATCCATTTTCGTCATTGTTTGTCCTTGTCCAGAATGATCTCACGGGGGAACACTCGTGTATCATGTTGAAGACTGTCCAGGAACCTGACACCGAGGGCGCTGATCAGGATCCGTGGCTCGTCGCATTTTGGAAAGGTGATTTGCCCATCAGAAGTGTCTAAATGCATATCATCAAACTACCTTGAGAACACTTCCTTGGGAGATAGCATGCTCCATATACTTGGACTACAGTGCCCTGCGCCTGTTGCTTTGTCTTTACAATAAACTTTGTTTCTTTATTTCAAATGAATTCACTCCAAAAGTTAATGAGAGTGTAAATAAGACTTTCATTTGAAGCCATTGTACTTAATCAAATTATCACTGTTGAATTAAAATCAGCAAGTATCTAACAGCTCATCATATTTCATTCTAAAGTCAGAAAACAAATTCCTGAAAAAAGATCAGTTACCAAGGTGAAAGTAGTATCTTTCAATGTTCCAAATTGTCTTCTTCTTTTAAGTGACATGCATATTAGAGGCAGACCAGTGAATATTCAGAGGATCGTATCGTGCATGTCAATGTATACCAATATATTTTGATTGCATTTGAGCATAATTTTCTTTCTCAAAATGGGCAGGGAATTGAATTGAAGTGAATGAAAACTATCTGCATTTATGTCAAGCATTATTTGATGCACTGATATTGCAAAATTTGACTAGCTTAAAATTCCCAGGGCAACATGCAAAAAAAAAAAAAAAAGTATGTCACTATGCTTTGGCAGATGATGAATACAGCCAGGTCAATTGACATACTATGAATGGCCAAATGAGGGCTAGATCATCACACCTTTGTTGTTCAACCAAAAACACTCTAACCAGAGGACAAACTTTTTTTTTCCCCACATCATGCTTCGTCCTGTATTTTTCATCCTTTTTCTTAGATTTCAGGAGACGGTTCTTGTCCCTCTGTGCCTACCAGTTCAGGGCATTCACACCGGCCCTGGGTCTCAGTGTGCTGCACCACAAACAGTACAAAGTGGATGCTAGAGGTGGGCCTTCTAACTCTTGACGTGCTAACACAATTTTACATGCATGGGACTGTTTATATTTGCACCATCAGATACAATTTGACATTCTCTGACATGCTTTATACAGTACCTTTCCTCCAATGTGACTGATTTTCATTTGTTCTTTTTTTTTAATTACAGAACTCATATTTTCTTTTCTTGAGTAGAATTATAATTATAATTTATAAAGTAGAATTTGTGATATTATTACTGGTTGTGGATAACCTTCAGTTGTGCATACAGTACCACCGAAATCTTTTCTCATAGATTTCACTACTGAGTGTTGACCAAATTGTCTCGTTTTAGGGATTTTGAGTCTGTTCTTTCATACCTTGAGTCTATGACTGTGTATGGGCATTACAAACTGTTATTTGAACTGTCTGAATTTTGGTGTACAAATATTTAACATTTGGCTGTGTGAGATAGTGTATAAATATTAAATTCATGATACAAAGGGATGCTAACTGTTACTTTTATGTTGCAGAATTTGGTTCTGTTTTATGCCAGCAATCTCGCAGGTTTCTTGGAAAATACTGCCTGTCCCAAATTATGTTACAGGTACTTCTCATTTCTTTTTACGTGAAGTTAAGAATAACTCTGTCCATGTAAAATATACCTTTCCAACCCTCATGAACTTACAATGCTGTTTACACATTTGGAATTCCTGGATACATTGAAAAAGGTTGTTCATTTTTGGAATTGCCAGATGCTTGATGAATAATTTTTTTTTGGAATTTAGTCTTGCCCTTTCCTCCTCTCATTCTTGTGTTTCCTTGTTATGTCAGGCATGACGGCGTCTGAGTTAGAGCTCTACTGCACCAAGTACGATGTCCAGCGACTGGAGCTGTACTCCAGAAACATGGCTGACTACCATCTCATCACAGACCTTCTGCCGGCCATTGCCCAGCTTGTCTTCCTCAAGAAGCTTGACCTTCACCTCTCTGCAGCCCAGTCGGTATGATCAGACCAAAAAATATAAATGATACTGTCCATCCATTCTCTTGCATTTAACCCTATTCTAACAGGGGGGTCAAATTGACCCCCCCCCCCTCGACATTTCGTGCCCCGATTCCGCAACGTGCAGAGATTTTGCCGCGTCGTTTCAATAGCAGATCTTTGCGATCTGCTATGAAGGCCTTTCATTAGCCCTCAATAGCCAATCACTAAATATTTGTGTACAGTATGTCTAACACAATCATGATCTGGATCGTAGAGTCATCATGGTGATCGTGTCAGATCAATTTCAATCATGGCACAAATTGTGATAGACATGTAGTTCTAAGCAAAAATTCCATGGTCAGCTAATAATGGCTAATCATACTGTGCATCTTATATGGCATGTGTCAACCCAGCATAGAGCTCTTCTTGTATTTAGTGAGTCCATAAGGGCGGTAACAAGTTGAATTCCTGTTGCCCTATCGGTGACTGTGAACCAAAAGTATCGTTCAATCGCTCAGTATATAATCTTGTTGTAGCATGTGTTACTTGCAAAGGAGTTGTTCCTATCTGATCATTTAATTTTCTAATTGCTGAAACTAGCAGTATTCCTTTTCACATGCAAATTTGCAATTGTTGACAAAGGTCGAAGGTGTGCTCTCCGAAGAGTCAATATTCTTTCAACTCAATACTCACACTATGTGGCAGACAGGTCTCGGGTAAATTTGAGTTTATATTTAATATGGTAAAATGTTTTCATTAGTATTGTATAGTCAAGAAATGGTTGTATGGAAGCACTTGGCCAATGGTCTTAAGTCCCTCTAAAGGACTAAAGCAATAAGGAGAAAATGCTTATCCTGCATCCAAAATGAGGGAGAAGTCTGTGAAAATTTTGGTATTACTGAATTTCCAAAATACATCAACTGTATCCTGTCACAGTTTGTGATAAAGAAGAGTGCGAAGGCTGAAATGGATCTAAAATGAAATGAGCCCAAATTACAAATATACTGTAGTGTTTTTGAAAAATAATGGCATTTGGCAAAGAAAGCAAGAACAAAAAAAAAAAACCCACAACATTGCAAATAGATTCTGGGTTTGGTTTTGAGAATGAAATTAAATGAAATGGGTGTTGGAATGAGAAAATGAAATGATTGGATTTTGAGAATGATATGGAATGACATTGGATTTGTTTGAGAATGTAATGAAATGAAATTATTGAGTTTTGAGAATGAAATGATTAAGTTTAGCAAATGAAGTAATTAAAAGTAAATTGATGGGAATTATGAGAATTGTATAAAATGAAAAAATATGAAATGAAATGAATTGAAATGATTGGGTTTTGAAAATTGAAATTAATTGAAATGAGTTAGTTTTGAGAATGAAATGATTAGGTTAAGGGTAAGCAAATATATAGTGATATGAATTGATGGGGTTATGAGAATGAATGGAATGGAATGAAATGGAATGAAATGAAAATGATATACAGTATGATGCATGTATTAATTAGAACAATCATTCCATGTCTGCTACATTTCACTCAGGCCATCTTGTTAGGTCTCGGTCTTCAGCACAAGACTGTGGACACACTGGAGAAGGAGCTAGACCTACCAGCCTCCCAGATCCTGGGTCTCTTTAACCGTCTGGTGCGGAGAGTGGTCTCAGAGATCAACGGTCTGCTGGAGAGAGAGGTGGAGGCGGGGATGGCGGAGGAGAAAGCTGTTACCATGGAACCCACCAAGCAGACGATGGCTCAGGAATTGGTAAGACTTGAAAGAGAAGAATTTACTTTGTCTGTGGCTGCTGTCTTTGTTTGGTCGTTGTTGTTGTTTTTTTGTTGTTTGCTTGTTTGTCTGTTTTTGTGTATGGTTGTTTGTTTGTGTGTTAAAGTGTTTTTATTCATACCTTATCAGAAGGAAGTCTGTTTAAAAGCTTTTCGTATTGCTTAGTTGTCATGCTGTACCCACCACATATAAATGAATGTGTTTGAAGTTGTGTAATTCCTTTTTAAAAGAAAGCTATACAAGATAATAATTTTCGATAAAAAGTGTGGATAAACTGAGCTCCTTATAGAATGTGTAATACATTTTTTTTAACTCATTTATCATCAAATTTATTTATTCTACAGTTGCTAGTTCAAGTAAAATTATATAAGATTTTGTGATGATAGTGCATTGAACAGTAGAATTTGGTACTGCAATTCACGTTGTCTATGGAATTCTCATGCAAGAAAGTTGTGAACTGATAATTCATGATTAATCATTCAATCATGCAACTACATTTCAACATGAATCTTTTGAAGTATTAATGTAATTGGCCCCAGTAAGAAAGAACACCAATTTTCTCATGTCTCGCATTGCGTCTCTTTGTTTATTTTAGAGGCATTATTTACCATTTGCACATGAAACAAAAACCCAGCTTTTGTGCTTCAAAATGATTCTAAAATGTAAGGGATTTTAAACAAACAATGTAAAAACGTTATTCAGTGTAATCAATGTTAAGTATTGTTAAATATACAACATGTGAACAGTAGTTATAATAGAATTGTTTCTAGAAAAAAACATCCACAGTTATGGTGTAATGAGGAATATTAGTGATATCTCCTTACATTTTATGTTCTTGTTTTATTGCACAATTTTATATGGTAGGATGTTTTGTGATGCAACTGACCTACACATGTGCGTCAAACGTAATAACTTAGAACATTTTTTAAACTCTCAATCGTAGACGATGCCTTTAATCCATCAAGTTAGGATATGAGAGAAAAATGTTTTCTTTTTCTTTATCTATATCATAGGAAGAAGCAGCTGCAGAAATTGAGGCCAAGCAGAAGAAAGAACTGGAGAGATTGAAGACAATGGATCTCAGCCAGTAAGGAAGATTACTTAAAATTTGTTCAGGGCACTGTTTCATGGAAGTTGTCAGTCTCTGACAATTCCCGTGAAGTCCTTGCTTTTGATTGGCTGAGAAGCTCGGTCACTGACTGTTACTAATAGTGATTTTCAGGGTTCCATGACATTTGCTCTTGCAACAATTGCCCCCATGAAACATCTGCATGATAAGTCAAACGTAAATTCTACCCACCAACAAGTAAAACCCTTTACCCTAATTCTAATCCTCATATCAAATTAATCCAAAAACCCATCACAACCCTAACCCTAACCCTAAGTCCTTGGAGAAAATAAGACTGGAGCAATTGTTGCAGGAGCAAATGTCGTGCCACCAAATGTCAGAGACTGACAATTTGTCAGGGCTGACAAATTTCATGAAATGGTGCACAGGCCTAGAAGATGATAGCCTTGGATTGGTGTTGAAATATGGTGTGAAGATTTTGGAGGTGACGGCATTGATCAGCAATGGGGACTGTTTCCATGGTAATGATGATAACAATGAGAATAAAAGACAGATGCTGATGATGGTTGTGTTGGAGGGAAATTCCATCGTGATAGGAAGTTTGTATAGAAATAGAAAATCAGAGATGTGTAGGTAAGTGAAAGTGTAGGGGGAAAAATCGAGCACACAAAGATTTTATGAATTATATAAATTCGGAGAGAACAAGTGAGCTGTTGCGAGTGCTCTTCAAGCGTTCTTCGTGCATCATGTGTTTTAAATCTACCTTTCTCAGATACATAGGGGATAAGCTATGGTACTGCCATGTGTAAATTAGATTACATGGAAGGTGAACTTGGGATACTCGGGTGAGCACAAGACCCGGGTTTCTTGTTTTTCTTCCACTTTCTCAGTAAATGTAAATTACTGATTCTTAAGAAGAAATGTGACCCGCTACAACAAAAGGATCCGAAAGTCGGGTGATGACAGTTTTCTGAAAATGGCATGACATTATTCCCTTACTCTCCTAATTTAATTCCATATATAGCAAAATCCATAAAAGTACCCGGTTGCGGAGATATTGATGATTATATAAGCGCGTGTCAAGTGGTTGAAGAAATCAGAGTTTCGAGATAAAAGCCTTCAAAGTTTTCCTTCCGACGCTATCATGATCAAGGGAAGGCGAGACAGTTTTCACCGCTTGACAATAGAAGGCACGCTCCTAGCGACCTCCACGATGTTCATTCAAGCTTAGCGTCAGGCATTCTACGCACGACCAATCACTAATCAGGATGCCACGCACTGACCAATAAGATCACTCCCTCGTTACTAGGGGCGGAATCTAGCTGAGGCGCTAAATCCAAATCTTCGGACACGGTTCTTTTACGTTGTAAGTCGGAAAATCATGGCCAAGAAAAACGCTGATTTATTGCCTTTCCTTTAATCATTTAGCCTCGAAATTTCGACAGATGATAGACAAAACATTAGACTACAAATTTATGTCAAAAACAGAAATCCGATAGTTTTGACCAATTTTGGTGATGTGACTTCAAACTCGATTTTCTCGGCTCAGCAACCAGCGACTTTAGGATCCTTTTCTTGTAGCGGGTCACAAATTGTCTGAGACTAGAGGACATGGTATTCCTTTGCAAGTGATTAGTTTTGGTTTTGTGAAGAAATGTTGACCGTAGAGTAACTCAGAGGGTGTTGGATCATGATTATTTCTTCAGGTATGCCATCCGGGGCGAGGAGTCTGACTGGCAGGAGGCACTCAAGTCTGGAAAGAGCAAGAGCAGCATCAGCATCAAGGGGTGAGAACCAGCCCAGGATGCGATAATGATGAAGATGAGGAGGATGAGGAGGAGGCTGTTGAGGTTGATGATGGTGATGACGATGGTGTTTGTGATGATAGTGATCATGATTTTGATGATGATTGGGATAATGATTATTACCATGATGTAGTTATTGATGGCAACGTTGATGAGATGATGAAGATGATGATTCTGATTATGGTTATGGTAATAATGATGCTGATGATGAAGTTGATAGTGATGATGATAATGATGATGGTTATTATGATGATGGTGATGATGATGATGATTGCAATAATGCTTATAATAGCATACATAGATACTAAATCTGTTTCTTCCAGCAACTAAAATAATCCGATATCTGTTTGATTGATTTCCATCCAATATTTACGAATGCAGGATAGTGTTGATAGAATGATGAAAATGATGATTCAGATTACGATAATGGTTATAATGATTATAGTGATAACGTTGATGGTGGGATGGTGATTGTGATGATGGTGATGATTTTGATGATGATTGTTGTAATGATTATTACCATGATGTAAATATTGATAACAAAGATGGTGAATCTGATCATGGTAATGGTTATTATGATGATACATGTATTAGTGATGAAGTTGATAGTGGGATGGCGGTGATGACAGTGTTGATAATGATTATAGTAATGAATATGATGATGATGAAGGTGATGGTGATGATTGTGATTATGGTGGTGATGATGATTGTGATAATGGTGGTGATGATGATGATTGTGGTAATGGTGGTGATGATGATTGTGATAATGGTGGTGGTGATAATGATTGTGATAATGGTGGTGATGATGATGATTGTGATAATGGTGTGATGATGATAATTGTGATAATGGTGGTGATGATGATTGTGATAATGGTGGTGATGATGATGATTGTGATAATGGTGTGATGATGATAATTGTGATAATGGTGGTGATGATGATTGTGATAATGGTGGTGATGATGATGACTGTGATAATGGTGGTGATGATGATAATTGTGATAATGGTGGTGATGACGATTGTGATAATGGTGGTGATGATGATAATTGTGATAATGGTGGTGATGATGATTGTGACAATGGTGCTGATGATAATGATTGTGATAATGGTGGTCATGATGATGATTGTGATTATGGTGGTGATGATGATTGTGATAATGGTGTGATGATGATAATTGTGATAATGGTGTGATGATAATGATTGTGGTAATGGTGGTGATGATGATTGTGATAATGGTGGTGATGATGATGATTGTGATAATGGTGGTGATGATGATAATTGTGATAATGGTGGTGATGATGATTGTGACAATGGTGCTGATGATAATGATTGTGGTAATGGTGGTAATGATGATTGTGATAATGGTGGTGATGATGATGATTGTGATAATGGTGGTGGTGATAATGATTGCGATAATGGTGGTGATGATGATGATTGTGATAATGGTGGTGATGATGATAATTGTGATAATGGTGGTGGTGATAATTGTGATAATGGTGTGATGATGATAATTGTGATAATGGTGCTGATGATGATTGTGATAATGGTGGTGATGATGATGATTGTGATAATGGTGGTGATGATGATAATTGTGATAATGGTGGTGGTGATAATTGTGATAATGGTGTGATGATGATAATTGTGATAATGGTGCTGATGATGATTGTGATAATGGTGGTGATGATGATAATTGTGATAATGGTGGTGATGATGATTGTGACAATGGTGCTGATGATAATGATTGTGATAATGGTGGTCATGATGATGATTGTGATTATGGTGGTGATGATGATTGTGATAATGGTGTGATGATGATAATTGTGATAATGGTGTGATGATAATGATTGTGGTAATGGTGGTGATGATGATTGTGATAATGGTGGTGATGATGATGATTGTGATAATGGTGGTGATGATGATAATTGTGATAATGGTGGTGATGATGATTGTGACAATGGTGCTGATGATAATGATTGTGGTAATGGTGGTAATGATGATGATTGTGATAATGGTGGTGATGATGATGATTGTGATAATGGTGGTGGTGATAATGATTGCGATAATGGTGGTGATGATGATGATTGTGATAATGGTGGTGATGATGATGAATGCGATAATGGTGTGATGATGATTGTGATAATGGTGGTGATGATGATAATTGTGATAATGGTGGTGATGATGATAATTGTGATAATGGTGGTGATGATGATTGTGATAATGGTGGTGATGATGATTGTGATAATGGTGCTGATGATGATTGTGATAATGGTGCTGATGATAATGATTGTGGTAATGGTGGTGATGATGATGATTGTGGTAATGGTGATGATGATGATTATTGTGATAATGGGGGTGATGATGATGATTGTGGTAATGATGATGATTGTGATAATGGTGGTGATGATGATTGTGATAATGGTGCTGATGATAATGATTGTGGTAATGGTGATGATGATAATGATTGTGGTAATGGTGATGATGATGATTATTGTGATAATGGTGGTGATGATGATGATTGTGGTAATGATGATGATGATGATGATTATGATGATGATAACTGTGATGATGACTTGAAATTAATGGTGGTGAATGATGACCAGATGAAAATTGCGATGATGATGATGATAACTATGATGATGACATGAAAAATTATGGTGGTGAATGATGATCAGATGAAGATTGTGATGATCACATGATGATGACGAAGGTGGCAATAATGGTGCAGTTGATGGTTTTGATGGTGATTATGTACAGTTGTACTGATGATGAAAATGATAAAATGTTGATGATGAATATAATGATGTTGATGATAATAGTGATGATGGCAAGTTTAAAATTGATGTTGGAACTTGTATGAAGATGTTAGTTATGGATTTAAATGATAGTCATCTTGATTTTTGTAGCTGCATGCTTATGTAAATTTAGATGGATGCAGTATGGAATGAAGATGGTAAGAATAATGTGATTATGTTACAATGATGTAAACGAAACTGAAGGTGATGTTGAATATGTAGATGAAAATAATGATAAAGGCAAGAAAGTAGGGAAGGGATGGGATAAAGTATCCTTTATAATGATCCTGAGAGTATTTTTGAAATTTTTTATCTGAGTGATTTTGAAAGTGGAATAGGAAGAGACAGATGATGATTACCTTTATGTTAATACTTGTGAGAAATAATTCAACATGAAAAACAGAAAGTTGAATCTCTCATCCAATATCTAATAAATTGTCATTCCTTTTATCCATTTGCATTATGGGTGTTGTATCTGTTACTATTAAAATTTGCAAGTTTTTTAGCTGCGTTTTCAAATTAACTTCTTGGCGTTACACAGGACCATCCAGAAAAAGTTGCCAGAGAAGAGGAAAGGGGAATCCAAGAGTAAGGAGAGGGAGGATGGACAGAGTGGTGGAAAGAAGAAGAAGAAGAAATTCAAGCATGGAGCAAAACCGGTGAAATCCTAGTTGCATATGGTTGCGTCGAACAGTCTCGTGATCTTTTGTAAGACTGGCTTTTGCAAAAAGGAAGCTACATGTAGATGGATGGCGGAAGGATGGATTCTTGACAATGACGGCGTCTTGAAACACAGCTCCGGCTCTGATGACATCACGGTCATGTGACTCTTTTCATCTTCTCATTTAATATGGCGTATACTTACATCACCTCTGGTATACCTGGAGTGAAAATGAACAGTTCGCCATGTATGGTACACGTAGGAGGGATTCACTAGAGAAAAAAAGATATTTTGCTGGAGTCACTAACTGGCTCATGAGTGGATCATGTGACGTACCTCACAGCGATTAGATTTTGGGAGAACAGATTTTTGGAACAGGTGTCTTAATAACTCTCTCTCTTGGTTAATCACAGATAAACATGGAGTTCCCTACCTGCAACAGTGATGACGTAAGAATGAAATGCATCATTAGAGATAGTATGATAAACTGACTTTAACCCGTTGAGGATGAGTCTCGAGTATACACGAGTACTTGGGCAAGGTAGTATCTATGAGAAATATGTATTGCAGCAAAATCAGCGCGTTCCTCAACAGGTAAAGAGATAAATTGCAAGTTACAGAAGAAAGCCTTGTGCTTTCCCATTTTCTAACTTTTCCCAGCTGTGATATACCACAAGGACCACAGGTTACTGTTTTCACTTGTACCGTCGTCATTCATTCTTGAGATGCTGATTTCAGGTCTCGGTGGACAGGAAAATAAGCTCCCCCCCCCCCCCCCCCCCCCAATCGGGTTCAGATTACAGGAAGACTGGAACCAATGTCTAAAGGATGACAAGTTGAATAGATCTGCTGTAAATTTCTAAAGTGGAGGAGAATGCTTTACTGCTTTGTGTAGAGGATAACTTTCCCTGCCACATCCTTATTTCATGAACAAATTATTCTGGCCTTTTGTTAGGAGCTTGGGCACTCCTTCACATGCAAGATGCTGCAATGTTGGTCACAGAATTGAGATGAAATGTGCACTCATACATAGAACAACTTTTTTCATTCCAGGTAAATGAAAGTTCGTAATTACTCCCCCCTCCCCCCCCCCCCCCCCCAATTTTTGAATGGTAGTGCTACATTTACAAAGTTCTACAGTAGAGGCCTGATTTTAATTTAGCAACAACAGCAACTAGGAATTTTATGTCGATGTAAGGCAATTTGTCAATCAATTGTAGCCACAGCAACGCTGTTGTACTTGTTCCTTTGTATGTAAGAAGAGAGTTGTGGTGTTAGATAAGGCATCCTTATACCTAGATGCGCATATGTGTGCATCTGCACTGACTATTGAATAAACATGCATATAATGCATAGGCATAGTTCAGCATTGTATATTGAATTATATCAACTGTTTGAAAGTGTCGATCTCGAGGACTGTTTATGATCGTGTAGCTGCATGTGTATTAATTGTGTCCATCTGTAACAAAAGACTGTTAGAAAAGACGCACACAAACATGCACACCCACACACACACACACACACACACACACGAGAGGAGCTAGAAGACACAGGAAAAACAGTCATGTAACATGTATAACTCATGCATGATTCTCCTGTTATCTTGTGGCCTCATTACCCTGTAAATATGCAGTCTTAGGTCTGTGTAGGCCTATAGCCAGGGTAACTAACTCTGGAAATGCAGTATTGTATTAATGATGAAGAATAGCAAAAAAAAAAAAAAGAAAAAGAAGAAAGAAGAAGAAGAAGGAATTGTCACCTGCCCCAAAAAAGTTTCAAGAAAAGTTTTCTTTAAAGAATCGTTAGAAGAATATAAAATCTGTAGATATAAATGCATGTGATCCACTTCTCAAAGGCAGGAACTGCAAGGGCAATAGTATTTCCGGTGCTCGGAAACCATAATTTCAAATGTAGCCTCTCATTGCATGGTTTATTCCAGGAATTCCGTAAGGAGTGGTCACCTTTATAAAATTAGAGGGAGGGGGGGGGGGGGGGGGGATACAAGCGCCGCCCATTTTTTTTCTTTTGTTTTAACAAAAAAGATGGGGCGGGGCACGCCTCCCGATGGACTCCGCCCTGGATCTGCCCTGGATCTGTATTAAAATTGTCAAACTATATTACGGTTGCGACCTATACTGAGACGCACTGAAGTATTTTTGTTGTAATTGCCTTTTGATAGAAAGGCATGTTTGAATGTTTGAGTATACAAAATATAACTGTAATCGCTATAGAGTGGAAAGAGCAAAACTTCTATTTCTCTTCATGAGTCAAACTCTGACTTTCAGCATATTGGCACGCGTTGCATTAATTTTGTTTACGTAATTTTGTTTGTAGGGACTGCTTATTGTCCCCGCCGAACGAGTTCGAGTAGGGGACTATGAAACGGGCTCCGTACGTGTGTGTCCGTGTGTCCGTGTGTCCGTCCGTGTGTGCGTCCGTGTGTGATCCAAATGTTCAATTTGCTACTTCTCTGTCATTTATGAGCCAATTTTGATTCTGTTTGCTTTATATGATAGCACTACATGGGAGCTTTGAAACTTCTACACAGAATTTCAGTTGTGACCTTTGACCTTGACCTTTGACCTATATTGTACATTTTGCTTCAAAATGCTACTCCTTTGCCATTTCTAACCCAATTTCGATTCCGTTTGCTTTATGTGATGGCACTAGGTGAGGGCTTCAAAACTTTTACACAGAATTTTGACCTTTGACTTCTTTGACCTTTGACCTTGATTTTTGACCTGTATTGTACATTTTGCTACAAAATGCTACTCCTTCGCCATTTCTAACCCAATTTCACTTCCGTTTGCTTTATGTGATGGCACTAGGTGAGGGCTTCAAAACTTCTACACAGAATTTTGACCTTTGACTTCTTTGACCTCTGACCTTGATTTTTTACCTATATTGTACATTGGCTACAAAATGCTACTCCTTCGCCATTTCTAACCCGATTTCGATTCTGTTTGCTTTATGTGATGGCACTAGGTGAGGGCTTCAAAACTTCTACACAGAATTTTGACCTTTGACTTCTTTGACCTTTGACCTTGATTTTTTACCTATATTGTACATTTTGCTACTAAATGCTACTTCCGGCGGGGACATATCTTACGCACCGCGTAATTTCTACTTTTCCTTGTGTAATTTCAAGTGACTGCCGGTTTCCCAGCAACCGCAACACATCTTTATTTCAGTATACCGTCTGACCTCTCTAATCCTAATTCCAGTTGACTAGATTTACTGAAATAGTTCATGACCAAATCCCTATCACGACCCTAACCTTAACCCTTAGTCTATGGTGAAAGTAACACCGGAACAAATGTCGTAGGAGCAGAATGTCGTGTCATCTCTAAAAGCAGCATATTGTACGAGCTTAATATTCAACAATTCAACAATCTATTTTATCTTAATACATTTTGGAATTCACTTCCAAGTTTGCGTTGACACTGTGACCACATTTAACACTGAAAAAACAAAAAATAAACAAATAATGATATTTCATTAAGGTATTATTTATGAACAGTACTGCCAAATGCCATGCTTGCTGTTAGGTGGGGGTGCAGAAAATCATTATTTAAAAAGATATCACATGGATAATTGTCACATATGACAGATTTCCCAGGGGTATTCAAATGGAAACATATTATGTAAATGCTGTGCTGTGACGTTATGTAATTCCAACAATCTACCCTTAATCCAAATTAAAGGAAAAATACTCGGGGGTTTAAGAAAGGGTGATAATCTTGACGAAGAAAAAAAAAAGCTTCCATTCACTTGGCATCTTCTTGAAGCAATTAAGAAGAGTGAAGTGTACTGAGTAAACTGCAAGCCTTTACCCTTACAATCCTTCCAACGCAGAGGTCGGCCGTATTCATCTTAAACATATCAGTTACCTTCAAAATACCTTTCTCCACTATGTGTATTGAACATAGACTTCCCGTGAAACAAAATGTATTTATTATTCGAGATTATTTGATTGGGTATGCTTAAAGGGATCGTATAGTTTTGGTTGAGACGTAATTTCAGGTTTCTAACATTTTTTGGTGAGATAATCAGAAACCTCTTATGAAATATGAAAGAGCATGTAATTCTATGAGGAATTCAACGTTTATTTGATGAAAATTGGTTTTGAAATGGCTGAGATATCAAAAAAGAGCGATTCTACTAAAGTGTGGGACCCACACTTTATCACGATCGCTTTGTTTTACTTTGTTTTTGGATGTTTCAGTCATTCCGAACCCGATTTTCATCAAATAAACTTTGAATTCCTCTTAAAATGGTATGCTCTGTACTATATAATAAGTGTTTTCTTGGTTTCTCGCAAAAAGTTAAAAGCCCAATTCTCATCTCCACCAATACTGTACTATCCCTTTAATTCTCTGTTCTGAAGGAGGGACCACGTTTCTAATACACTGTACCTAAAAAACCACCATGAACCATTAATCTTCACATTTGAAACATCAAAGTTGCAGAAGACCAAAAATTCTCCTCCTACAGATGCTAAAAAATTTCAAACAAATGGATTTCCACCCTTTTTAACATGACCCACACAACCTCTACACCCATTTTATTGGCATAACATTTGTCTTATCATAATTAATGATTGATAAGACAAAATGCCTTTTGCTGCCAGTGATCTTTTCCCACTTTCTGCGTAAAGTGGAGTTTTAGAACTGGTCTATTATAGGCTTATTAGCCCATACCAGGGAGGTGTTTGAGGAGTGAAATCTCTATCCAATGAGTGTATACTTAAGCACAAATTCCATAGCATGACAATTAAGTGCTCATAGCACTCCACTGGCTTTTGTTTTCCATGCTCCAAGAAGCTCTTCCCTAGAGTTTTGATATGCGACCAAATAAAATGTTTTCTTTTGTTTTCAATAACTTTAAGCTATATTTCAGAAGGAAATGCTGTAATCCTGTGTGGAACTTGTTGGTTATAATATGTTACAGAACAGAACAAACCCTTTTCGTTTTCTTCATATCTTCCTGTTACCAATGCCCCAGGACTGACAAATGGAACATTATTATCTAATAAAAGGTTAGTATACAGCTATCTTGCGCGCATTTCAGCATATTTTTGTATGCCAGGTTTAATTAGTACCTAAATGTGAAATACAGTTAAACTCGCATAAGTCGATCTTTTCGGGACTGAGCAAAACACATCGACTTAGGCGAGTTTCGACTTGTGCGTAAGTCGAAAAAAAATCGACTTAAAGTTACACCACGCGTACATAATGTATACTGTATGTATGTTGTCTACTCTGGAGCCGAGAGCTGGAGCGGTGTACCCGATATTTGCCCTCCAGCAATACACTCTATCCACATTGATGCAGGCCAGGGCTCCACATTAACTTTTATTTAGGTGGCCCCAAAATGTTTGATTTTTATTTTTTGGTGGCCCGAAAAAAAAAACAAATTAACAAGCAAAACTAAATCGGTCCTACCTTCGGACCGAAAATTACCGTTATTTATTTCTCATTGTAAAAGCATTCATCCACCATTTGTACAAGTATTTTAACACCTTCCGGAGCCGAATGTTACCGTTAATCATTTTCAAATGTAAAAACAAGCAACCGACATTCATTCTAGGATCTTACGGAGCTGAATATCATCCTTATTCATTTCCGAACGTGAAAGCAAACATCCGCTTTTTATTTTATCATCTAACCGAGCCGATTGATACCGTTAATCATTTCCAAATGTAAAAGAAACAATCCGTTACTTATTTTAGCATCGTACGGGGCAGAATATTACCGTTATTCGATCTCCAAATTCAAAAGCAAACACCCGACATACATGTATATTTTATGATCGTAAGGAGCCGAATGTTACTGCTGTCCACTTCCGAAATTGAAATGAATCATCTGACAATTATTTCAGCATCGTAAGGAGCCGAATGTTATACTGTTTTTCATAGTCGAACGTCAAGTCAGACAGCCGACATCCGAAAAAGGGATATCATTCGACATAATTATATTTTAGCGTCTTCCGGAGCTGAATGCTATTGCTATTTACTTTCAAACGTGAAAGCGAACATAGCATTTATTTCATCATCGTATTGAGTTGAATACTATTGTTATTCATTTCCGAACGCCAAAGCAAACATTCAACATTTATTTTAGCATCTTCCGGAGCTGAATGTTATTGCTATTTACTTTCGAACATAAAAGCAAACATCAGACATTTATTTTATCACTGGACGGAGTTGAATGAATGTACTATTGTTATCCATTTCCGAACGTCAAAGCAAATATCAAACATTAATTTTCCCATCAAACGCAGCTAAATGTTACTATTATTCATTTCGAAGTTTAAAAGGAAACATCCGGCAGTTATTTAGCATCGTATGGAGAAGAATATTACTGCTATTCACTTCCGAACGTAAAAACAATCATCTGACATTTATTTCAGCATCTTCTGGAGCCGAATGTAATTGCTATTTACTTTCGAAAGTAAAAAGCAAACATCAGATATTTATCTCATCGTCGTAAGAAGTTGATTATTATTGTTATTCATTTCAGAACGTCACAGGGATAATTCGAATTACTTTAGCATTTTCCGGAGCTGAATGTTATTGTTATTTACTTTCGAAAGTAAAAGTAAACACCCGGCATTTATTTCATCATTGTACCAAGTTGATTATTATTGTTATTCATTTCCGAACATGAAAGGGATAATTCGACATTTACTTTAGCATCTTCCGGAGCTGAATGTTATTGTTATTTACTTTCGAACGTAAAAGTAAACATCCGGCATTTGTTTTATCATCGTATGGAGTTGAACATCATTGTTGTTCGTATCCGAACGTCAAAGCAACCATTCAACATTTATTTCAGCATCTTCCGGAGCCGTATTTTATCCTTATTCATTTCCGAATGCAAAATCAAATATCTGACATTAATTTCTGCACCGTACAGAACTGAATCTTATTATTATTCATTTCCAAAAGTATAAGCAAACATCCGACATTTATTTTAGTATTATACGGAGTCGAATATTACCGTTATTCATTTCCAAAATCTAAGAGCAAACATCTGACATTAAAGTAGCATCTTATGGAATCGATTGTTACCGCTGTTCATTTCCAAAACTGAAGGCAAACATCCGGCTTTTTTGGTGGCCCGGCGTGCGTTTGTGGTGACCCCGGTCGCAATTAACCATTCGCGAAATCGTGATTCGATTCGCGAAAAGACTCCGCTAAAATATGAGGCATAGATCGCTACACTCGGCAGGGGCTACGTCGTCCTTTCACCAGGTCTCGTTACAAAACCAAAATCTCGCGTGAGTTCTTGCGTTACCTATAGTTATGTTAACGAAACACCGTTAATTTGCGCTTGGGATCGTTACTCATCGTTACCACAAACGTTTATTTTCCCGATCGTTAGTTTGCGTTACTAACCTTATTCAGGTGAAGCCGCTTGCGTTTTGAAACGTTAATGTTTATTAACGCAAAGTTTCCTTTGGTATATAGTATATGTAAATAAAAACTGGCGTCTCGTGATTTTGACAGTGATGTATTACACAATAAAATCTTATTCGACTTAGGCACAGTGAATTCAATGGTTTTTCCGTGAAATGTACTTGGAATTTCATCGACCTAGGCGAGTATTCGACTTACGAAATTCGACTTGTGAGTGAATTAATACACGTAAGTCAATGGGGAAAAATCGGGACTTTTTAAAATCATCGACTTGCGCGATTATTCGACATATGCGATGTCGACTTAGGCGAGTTTAACTGTATGTCACATTTGATAATTAGCTTTTGTATGTTTCCTCGTGTTTAGTAGCATTTTGCAGTTTAAAAAGTACATCTTTTGCTGATTTTTTGCTCGCCTGTCATGGTCTCTACATACTCAATTATTGGTGCTGAAATATTGAAAGGGGGCCAGCGAACTGCTGCTCGCTGGGTTTGTTGTGACTGAAGAATGATCCAATGCATACCTAAATTGAAATGTCTTTTTTCGAGGCAAGTCTTCAACACCTGCATGCGACAGAGCGCATAAGTTCTGGACCCTACTTCTAGGCGGCACGGAACATGGATACGGAGGGGAGATTCTTGTTTCTTCTCCTCTTCAATAGCACCTTCCTGGCGTATACCATTGAATACAGGACAATGAGATGAACAATTCACTATCTCCATGCATGAAGACACGCCAGGTTTTCCTTCTGACGAGATCATCCAAAGCTAATCAACTATTAGTTTTCAGAATGCTCCGGAAGAACATTTTTTTTTTAAAGACACCAAGTAAAACCTCTAGATGACATCATAACAATACAGCATGGATACCAAGACGGTCTATTCGTATGGGTACGTTGGTAGGAACTTGCACATTGATAAAAACGGAGGAAATAAATACACGTGTACCTTTCTTTTCGTGGTATTAGCCATTATACTAAACACACTAAGGGAGATCTAATACATTCTTCGTTATCATTATCTCTGCATACAAATTACAAAATTAGAAACTTCCAAACCACTCAATTACCAGATGACCAAACAGCGCCCTCTCAGGCGAGAACAAAAAAAAAAAAACAGTAACAGCAACAACAACACACACGCATGAGTATATTTAAAGAGGAAATCCAAGCCAAATATAAGTTAGTCTGATAACAAAGAGTAAAATATTACAATTAGTTTAACGGTAAAACTGCGATTGAAATCGGGTGAAAAATAAGGACGTTAACATGACATTTTCAAGTTTCGCTAAGTTTTCAGGAAACAGTTCTTGAATTATGCAAAAGGCAAAGTGACAAGCTGTCATACCCTCACAACTTGCCATAATAATAGTTTGTACATAAAATTGTGAAATTTTCAGTTTTCATTCAAATGCAATTATGCCAGAGGCCCAAATCCTGATATATCTAAGTGATCACTGTTCTGAAGTTATTCAGCCAGGAATAACATGTTTTAAACTTTAATGAGAGAAACATTGAATGTTTGTCATTTTTGTACACGATCAATGGAAAATTGTGAGGTTATGACATGGTCAGCTCACTCATTCACATATTCATATCCACCGTACAAGAACTGTTTTGCAGAAATAAGCAAAATTTCATAACTTAGTTTTTTCATCCGATTTCAATCAAATTTTTATTGTTGAATTCGTAAGATTTTACTCTTTTTTTATCAGACCAACTTATTTTGGATTGGATGTCCTCTTTCAAAGCAATTTCAAGTCCCCATGAGCCCCTCCCCCCCCCCCCCTCCCCGACACCGCGTAACCGAGTCCTTTGCAATTCTTCCAGGATTGATTGAAAGAAAGGTATTAAATGATTTGTAAAGAAATACAAGCCATGGTATATGCCTTTTCCAGAGGCCGCCATCAAACTCAAGCTACAGCTCAAGATGACGGTCTCCTGCGTATTGTATGTATTAATTCGATTGAATGATCAATGATTTTCCCATTGTTTTTGTACGATCATAATGCACCTTATACAATATTTCATTATTGATACATTATTATTTATATCCATTTTGTATTGAATATAATGCGATTTGTATTGGAAAATTGTTTGTTACGCTGTATGTACATTGTTAAAAATGCAGAAATAAATCAAATCAAATAAAAAATCAAAAGTAATTTTCCACCAGGAGTAGATTTTTTTCTTTCCTCTACAGAGGTACTTTATTCATTCATTTCCGAAACTATACAGAGAGCGATTTTTTTTAAAACAATTGAATGGGCACATACTCAGAAAAGTATACGTTCGTCATTGTTTAAATGATCTCATCATGTTTGATTATATAATCACAGAAACATTATCTAACAATGTTTAATTTACACAACTAATCAATATCTCTAAACTATTGTATGAATGTCCTTGAAATAAATGCATCATGTATATTGTTTATAAGTTGCATACTGAGCATGTATTTTTGTTTATATTCGTTGCATTTGGACTCTGATTCCACTCCAATATTCAGTAATTTCTTATTTGATAAAATTATTAAAAAGGAACAGATGAGATCTGCGGTTATTCATTCTGTTTTCCTCATCCTGCACTAAAGAAGTGTACCGCGTTTGCAAAGTTCTGTGTCTAGATTTACAACTTTTCTTAATTGGATTTTTTGCCTTCCGCGATGAATTGTGATAGTAATTGCGGTATGCATGTTTTCAGTATCTACGTAAAATCTCAATACGCCATTGATTTCAATTTCTGGGGCGTAATTTCCATTAAATCAGTAGCATCTCTTCATGTTTTTAAAGGTATAAACATATCAATTGAAGATGAAATGATATGTGGTTATTCGAATGTATATACTGTAGAACCACTTTTTCTCTTCTACACACCAAATTCATAATTAACAATAATCTGTATACTATCAGACTTCCACAAGTAAACGTTTGTTCTTTTTGAAATTCTATCCGTTCTGAGGAGACAAACATGACAGAACAGGACAGCGATTATTACGATATAAAGATTGCAAGCTATAAAATGATATGTACAATACACACATGTATGATGATGATTTTGAATGTAAAACAGATAAATGTTATTCAAAAATGTCAAAAAGCAAGGTTATCATGAAATACAGAAAACTATTATCTTTTCATTGACATTGTACTCGTTACAATTAAGCACGACATAATAATTATCATTGAAGATACGAAAACTGTTACACTATATTTTCAATATTTCTTTGTATACAATGTATAAAGGGATGATATACTATTACATGTCCGTCTCTTGGTGCATGGGCTCCCAACCTTCTATGCTACTTTGATGCTGTTTTAAATCAATCTTTGCACCAAATCTTTTCAACTAATAGAGGCCCACACTCTACTATTACTATAGTGGGTTCCTCTTTTTTTTTCACACAATGCATTCTGACAATTATTTCTCTTTCGTTACTTTGCCAACCATTGTACCAGAAATGCATCCTTCTGTAAGTTTCTTATTGTTTTCTTTATATGGAATCAAATGTGAATTATCACTGATTTTGGAGTGACGTCAGGGATCTCTCCAAAATCTTCGAATGATCTCTGACGTCACTCCAAAATTAGTGAAAATGAACATTTTCACTAAAGATTCACTTCAATTTGACTCGAAACTCACTCTTCTGTTATTCATTCCTTCAAGAGTGAAGTTTTTCATTCTTCTGTTTTTATAGATTTCGTAAGATACATACATACATACATACATACATTATGCATATGGACGATAAAAGGACCAAACATGAAAATGAATGATTAGAAAATAATGTGCTCGCAAAGAGTCAACATTCAAAACGCAAAGTATAGTATGAAGACGATTAAAGGTGATATATCAATTGTATACAAGAAATATACTTTACAGGCAGGTGGAGGAACGTTTGTAGCTCAATCACCACATGGCATTATGAAACATTGGAAGCCGAAATCGATTTTCATATTCTTTAATTTAACTACTTTAATCCTAACAGGGTCGGGGGGGGGGGGGCAGAATCCCCCCCCCCCTTTCCTCCGGTTTTAGCATAGCCAAAAAAGCCCGGCCTGATTAGGGTTAAAGGAAAGAGAACATACAAGTACGACATAAGATACGCATTAGATTAAAGGCTGAAAATTGTTTGATCCTAAAAATCGCATTTTCGCAATCTACATTTATGTTTCTGTATACAATAATTATGTAATAACTAATGTGTAATATAAACAACCAATTATATACAGTCGAAACGGCAGGGTTTACTGGAGAAAGATGCGAGAAAAACAAGGGAGCTACTCAAGAGCGTAACACCTTTTTATTTTCCATAACCAAGTGCCTCCCCTTAAAAAAAACTAAAAACAAACAAACAAACAATCAAACAATCAACAAAAAGGGAAGATGAAGCAAAGGAGACAGGATTGGGAATTTTGTTGTTTCAGTAAACTTCATGATGGTCTCACAGTTTAGCAAGTGGTTACGTGAAGACAAAGCAAACAGAGCACATGATTTTCGGCTGTTAGAAAATGAATAACTATAGAAAAAAAAGGATACTATTGTAAGATATGAACAAAAAGCACTTTAAATCAATTCATTATATTTACGTATGAAGAGTTTGTTCATAAAACCGATGAGTCCGTATTTGTCAATTTGCGATTAAAGGTTAAGAAAAATGAAGAGAATAAGAAAATTTTTGATTCTTTTGACCATAACTTCAAAAATGTACCTTCGTAGAGTGACCAATATATCATTTAAAAGGTATTATTTTGTACTTTATGACAGAGACCGTGCTTCAAAATCTTCAAAAATGGACTTATCGGTTTTTGCGAACAAACTCTTCATATCAAGATGTTGACAAGAGATGCGAGCATCTGTCGCCCGTGAACTTGACTATCGCAAGTTCGCCTTCCATCATTCTTGCAGACTATTACCGTATAGGCCTAAAATAGACCCGAGGGTCGCGTGATCGTGAACGGTGAACCTGACTATCGTAAGTTTGCCTTCCATTATTATTGTTCTTGCAGCTAGACTATTACCTATGATAACGCATAAGAGAACATGACTATCGTAAGTTCGCCTCCCATCATTCTTGCAGACTATTACCTATAGGCTAACTCTCTAGCAAGCGGTTACGTACATAATTATGAATATTACTCGTCATGGTGACCTACAAATTTTAAAAGCTATGCTTTTAGCTGGGTCACCCCATTTCCGTTTGTATTAGTACCCTATATTCTGTCAATTCATGCTGATATATTACTGTATTATGAGTCAATATTATGTAAACAACAATGCAATGCAAAAATGGAAATGAAACAATAAATCAATTCAATTCAATTCAATCAATTCAATTCAATTCAATAGTTAATGTATGACAATAGACCCGGGGGTCGCGCGCTCGCGAACCTATCATATCGCTAGTTCGTCTTCCATCATTCTTGCAGACTATTACCTATGATAACGCTTAGATAAGAGAACCTGACTACCGCAAGTTCGTCATCCATCATTCTTGCATGCAGACTATTACCAATAATAACATATATGCAATAGAACCGGCGGTCGCGCGCTTGTAAATCTGGCTATCGCAGACTATTACGTTAATGAAAACGTTTAGAAAACTTTGGATGGAGGTGGCAGCTTCGAGGCCTTGCATTGGGCATGGTGTCCAGTTGCAAGTTCTATCATACTGGCACAAATTCATCTGCCAAGTACAGGTGTATGTAGAAAATTTGAAAATGCATTATAAGTGCATATAATCCTCCTGGTTGTCGTTCGAAGAATTTATTTTTCATCTTTATTCTTTTTAATTCTCTAATATGGTTGTTCTGGTGTCTCCTGGGGTCGGGGTGATGAAATGAAACTAGTCATAATGGCTGGCAAGTTTGGTGGCAGATTTGATTATGTGTTTTCAAGAATCAGATGACAATGCGAAAATTTAATGAGGCCCAAATTGGTCCCCCTCCTAGCCCACCTCCGGATCTGTCATTGAAAATTACTACAGTCACCATAATAACACTCATTGCACTTAGTTAGCATATCCTTTCCGTTTCTTGTAAAGTAGACTTGAAAAGATAATCTAATGTAAAGTTAATTTGGAACTGTGAAAGAATTTCTCAGTTTGGCCAAAATCCACTACATACCACTGGGTATTCTACCTTGGGGGTTTCAAGTGGGGAATGGTGTCCCTTTTGCAAGTACAGATACATAATTATTCTTCCAAATTAGCGATACTAAATACCTGTCAAGTTTTATGAAATACTACTGTCCAATTTGAAGAAAAGGATATAAATGTGAAAATTGGGGTCATTTGGTTCCATCCTCCCTTTTTCTTCGCCCATTCCCCTATCTGCACCGAACAAACTTGAAATGTAGTCGCCAATCTACTAGCTTAGCTCATCACTTAAAGGTTTGAGATTTGTAAAGATTATAATTTGGAGGTTTTGTCGGTGGGGTGGGGGGGGGGGGGGGGGGGAGAAGGCGGCATTGGGTTTGGAACACCACAAAAAACATCGAAATTGCAACACCCATCAATCAAAATCAATGTGTCCGACGTATCAATAAAGCAGGTTAACAGTGTTGGACCAGCACATGACTTGGCAGGATCATGTGGAGTATACATCTCAAGCAAAATTGGTTCAAGGTTGGCCCTATTTCGCAGAGTCAGAGTACCTTACCACAGTTAGTGCCAAACTGCTCGCTAATTCTCCTATTCTCCCTTATTACGACTATTGCAGTATCCCATGGAGCAACTGCGGTAAAGGAACAAAAGATATCCTGAATAAGCAACATAAGCAGTCGGCAAGAATTGTCCTTAAAACAGACATGCTCACTTCTACCTCCGAAATGTTCCGTATACCTTGAAATGGATTGACATGGAAAAAAAGGAAGTTTCAGAAAAGCAAACTATTGTTTGATGCGCACCATCTTATTTGTGTGACATATTCACATTGTCCATCCACATGGATGTATAGATACACGAAATTCCGAGAATTTTGGTGTTATCCTTTCAAGAGTACAAACAGAATGTGGTAAACGTGTCCTATTATCAGTTAATGGTGCTTTACTGTGGAATAGCCTGCCACCCTCAGTGCGAAATGCCCAGAGTAAGAACGCCTTTTGTTCACAGTATTTGAAATGGTGTTCTGGGTAATACATTTTATAATTTTGTTTTTGCTGGATGCTGATTTATTTTGTAATGAACAGATTGTATGTTGTTGAATATTGTATGATTATTGTTGATTATTATGTATTATGTTGTATTTTGAACTGTAGAATAGAATAATGTATATTTAAAGTGAATTAATAGTTTAGTATAGGTAATAATTATGAATTTGGTATACTGATAGAAAAATTGTTATGTTGTGTTATTTTTTTTTTCATTCACATATATTTTGATATATGATATATTCATACTTATTATGGGGTGGGGGCATTTTTTATAAATTCAGTCAGCAAGTTGGATTTTATTTTTCATCCTGGTTGCAAATGGTTATTTTTAGTCTGATTCCTCATTTTCTCATATTCTTTTGTTGTGATTGTTATCTCGTATGGATAATGTATGTGTTTACAGGGCCCCCTGGAAACAGTACTTGATTACTGACTGGGCCACCCTGTATAAATAAAATGAAATAACAATGATAATAATGATAATGATAATAATGATAATGATAATAATAATAACAATAACAGTACTACTACTACTACTACTACTACTACTACTAATAATAATAATTGTTCTTTGGGGCACAATTACGGAATGTTGCCCATGCTACCAGAAATAGATGCCTGGGCACCACTTTTAAAGAAATGTTTTGGTGGTCCAGCACATTTCAGGTCTACCTGCCTTGACCAGGGTTGTCAGATCGTGGTCAAACTCAGTCTGTTAAACATGCAAATCGAAGTTTTGTTTTGTTCATTTTTTTTTTTTTTTGGGGGGGGGGAGGGTGTCGAATTCAAGCTCAAATTTTATCTATCCAATGATAACATTATCTATCTAATGCAGTGATCGAAGTAGGCACACCCATTTTCATTTCAGACATAATGTGGCGCCATGGAAAATCATGTTTATGACTCAAGGTAATATTGAATTCTTTATAGACTTTATTCAGTGGACTTGTTATAGTCATGATGCGTGGTATTAAACTCTTGTCATAGCTGTCAATAGTCACGTCGTATATTTCTTATGGTTTACTATTATTTTGATGTTTTATTGAGCTATAATTTTCTTCTTAAAAAGGACGTGGCTTATGAAGCAATGTCATCATACTATCATTATTGACATCATGATTATCATGGATTATTTAAATTATTATTCTTATATTTCCTCAAATGGTTTAAATGTCGATATTTCTTCGTATTGACGTTATGAGACGGCGTAGACTGGTTAGTATGTTGTATGTAGTTACATTATGTCGACAATATACATTTTCTTGATAATACGTACAGAACCGGTCTAAAAACGACTACAATCAAAATTGGTCATCATATCATTACCTAGCTGCAAGTTATGGGTTGTGGGCCGCGAAATTTTTGGGTATTAGGAATGTCCGTTCATATCACTTTCGGCACTTTCGAAAAATATAAAGTCAAACCTGTCAATGACCGCCACCAAAGGGAGACGATCAAACTGGCTGTTGTAATACAGGTGGACAATAGACAGGTTCTTTAACACGCATCTTCCCTTGGAGGAATCTTTTTTAGGGGTCGTGTGTACGGCAAGTGGCCGCTATAGAGGGGTGGCCGCTGTGCAATTTGTGACCGCACCATCAATACTGCCCGCTTGTATTTCCAGAGCAAAACGGTGGCCCTCACTAGGGTTTGTGTGAAACTGATTTTTTCGAGACTGTTTTGCAGTTTTAGTTATGCCGCCTGTCTTTGAGTATACGATCAAGTCATCTTTGATGCGCAGAGTCCGCTTGCGTCTTTCGTTCACGCTGGCTGGCGGAGAAGGGCAGGCTGCTATCAGATGTTTCATGGCAATGCGCGATAAGACTGTCGTAACAAACGCTGCTACAAAGCCGATCCATTTCTTAAAATCAACATCTTCTTCAAAAGAGATGAAAAACACTGAAACAAGAACTAAAAAAACGATCACTGGGAGGCAGATTAGAGAGCGCGTTAGCACGAATTTCCCAAAGGGAAGATATTTGTTGACGAGAGCTTGAAGCAACACACGGGGAACAAACGTGGGTGTATGATCGTCCTTTTCTGACGAAATGCAACAGTGAAGAATCGCGTTATCATTTTTCAAGGAATCGACCTCTTTAGCCATATCGAAAATGTCAAAGAATAAGATTGAATATGCGTCACTAAAACCCGGTGAATTGCATAAGACGTAAATGGTTACGATTACACCAAGAAGCCAAAAATCTGTGATCTCGTCATAGAATAACGCTAACCCTACAAGATATAAGAGTAACACTTCCAGTATCATCACCACCACAGTCAAAATTCGCCATACGCAGAGGAAATATACAATGATATTGTACAATATAATTCCTTTCAGCCCTTTCAACCTATCATAACACCCGATCTTAATTATCAACAACAGGCAGCCAACGACGTAAGGCACACTAAAGCCAATGTAGTTCAAACATGATGTAGGATGGTCATGACACGAGGATAATAAATCACGTATTTTAGATGGACCCACGAAAAGTAAAGAGAGTAGGTGATGCCCGATTTCAATAATAACTAGACAAATGAGCAATTTGAAGTCGTTTGCGGTCTCTCTGAATTTCCCTGATAGGATATGTAGCTCAATTTCACCAAGAACATCGACAAAATCTTCTGCCTTCAAATCTGCTCCTGGTTTGTCCTGCCCATCTTCCTTTGGTATCAACTGCTGTGTGTCTCCATCCTCCACCAGAGGTGGTTGTACCATAGCATCTTCTGAGGGAGCTTGACCAGGGGGATCGGAAGAATTACCTGCAATTCTGTCCATATCTCGCTCGCGCTCGCTGATTACTTGCACCTGCTCGCACTTCCTTCTGGAAACGTAGCAATTTAAAAGAGCAATTAAGAGCGAAATCAAGGGCAGGACAGTCACTGTGCAGCTGGCAATAGTGATGTAAAATGTATATTCAATTTGTTCGACTTTTTTGTCAGGATTTGAGTGGTGACAATTGTAATCTGACAAACTTCCGTGTAAACCATACATGAGAGAGATAAATCGAGTTCGACCAAATCGTGGGTCCATTTTCTTAACTCGACATAGCGTTATGTTCTTAGTCTGTCCAATTTTCGCAACCTCGAAAAGAGACTTGGCAATACACTTCTCCTTCTTGCTCTCATTCAGCTCCCAGAAGGACGAAATGTTCAAGGAAGCATCATTTTGTTCGTAGTTCGTAGTCTCCAAGATTACGCTGGAATAAGTAGGTGGGTTTTCTGGCAGAGTAAATACAGAATAAAGATGTCTGTTTGGGGGTGTCTGTAGAAGGAATTTACCATATTTACCCTTTGTAAGCATCCACTGTGCTTGACAATCAACCTTGTGGGAAGGGGAATCTGGTGCGTTGCAGCCGTTCACAGACACATTTAGTACTATCAACTTGACTCTTTTACCCGAAACGGTTTGGAGATCACTGAAAGCCTGAGAAAGAGGCACAGAATTATTCCGAATTTCGAGCCTACATGTCTCTTGTAAGGGTTGACCTGATGTAGACGCCGAAGGAGTCGAGTTCGGTGCTTCCGTCGATGTGCTTGCGTAGACAGCAGTGACCATAGCTGCAGCGATGACCAATGCATAGAGGCCGTGGAAGATTTGACTCTTGGTTGGCAAAGCCATTCGGACAGATATCCGCTTCGTTCCTGTTGATCAATTGATGACTCCCTGTCCATAGGCGAGAGTAGTTTGGTGATGATCAAAAGACAAACTCTTTTTCGATATTTTTGGTAATGTTATATCGTCTATATCACTTCAGTCAATTTTCATTACAACATTATTTCTTACCCCAAGGTTCCACAATTATGTTTTCTCAATTTACTTTGTTTTGATTATATGTAACTTTATTCTCTGTTACCAAAGAAAGTGAAACGTTTATGTTCTTTTCGAAAAATGAAATAAAGTTTGAATTAAATTGAATTGAACTGAATATGTCAAGCATGTTGAAATATACAATTTTACAATTTTGTACAATTTAAGGCGAATCATATAGGATGGGGTCATCCCACAAAACCAACATCCACGCGCCATACAGCCCATAACGAGTTCGACATTGAAAAAGGTCCATGAGTCATACAGCTTACGAGTCATTCAGCCCATGAGTTCGACATTAGGCAAATAAAGCCAATGTGGTCGACACTAGGTAAAACAGCCCGCGAGGTCGACAGATACAACAATGGGTTTAATTGTGTCGGTCTCGTGGGCCTTGTTAGCTTAAAGGGATGATACAGTATTGGTGGAGATGAGAATTGGGCTTTTAACTTTTTGCGAGATATCAAGAAAACACTTATGATATAGTACAGAACATACCATCTTAAGAGGAATTCAAAGTTTATTTGATGAAAATCGGGTTTGGAATTACTGAAACATCCAAAAACAAAGTAAAACAAAGCGATCGTAATAAAGTGTGGGTCCCACACTTTCTAAGAATCGCTCTTTTTTGGATATCTCAGCCATTTCACAATCAATTTTCATCAAATAAACGTTGAATTCCTCATAGAATTACATGCTCTTTCATATTTCATAAGAGGTTTCTCATTATCTCACCAAAAAATGTTGGAAACAGGAAATTAGGCCTCAACTAAAACTGTATGATCCCTTTAATGTCGCACTCATTGGTTGTATGGCTCGTGAGCTATAGAACTCACGGGCTGTATGACGTTTGAGCTGTACGACTCATTGGCTGTATAACTCGTGGGTGTCAGTCTCGTGACGTGCACCCGTTATACAGAGCGTATAAAAAAGAAGGTAATCCAACTTTGGAAGGCTGCCATTTCTTATTCTCAGTTACGAAGAGCACAATGTTGATTGTAATGCAAGGGGAACTCTTCTTCTTTCCATTGGTACCTAATTATGTTGACAATTGTCATGCATGACCGAGCACATGGACTTTAAAGACAACAATGACAGATTGCACTTTTTCCAAGTTTGCGTGTTATTGTGACGGAACAATGCATGTCTGACTGCATGGATGAGATTTATCTACTTCCTTGAAAACATGAACAATAGACATGATACATAACATTGACAAACAAATTAATATATAAACAAATTCAAAAAATGGCTGAAAAAATGGTAATACGAATGGCAAATTGATGGATCTCCAGAAAGTAATTGAAACACTTATAACCTGAAGATCCAAAAACAATTATAAAGTATATATATATTTATAAAAAAGGGCGCTACAAACATAGACATGAACATCAAGAACAATGTTACATTTGTACACACGCACACACACACACACACACACACACATGCACACACAATAAGTTAGCCTGAATAAAAAAATTGTATCTGATTATCTGATATAAACTTTTGTAATGAATATCTTTCTAACTTTACTTTAAAAATTGTAACAGCATTGTAGAGCTTTGTTAGATATTCTCAGGTAACATAATCCATAATTCAGGTGCTCTGCATATAAGCAGGGCTCCACACTAACCTTTTTTTTGGTGGTCCGATGGGGCCACCAAAAATCATCAATTTCAAATTTTTGGTGGCCCGAGAGAAAATTTGGTGGCCCGAAAAAAAAAACACCAATAAAAAACATTAACTCTCTGGATGCATTTATGCATTTCTGGTGCAAAAATAAATTACGAATGTATTGACATACTTTTTAAAAAAATTTGGTGGCCCGAGGCGGAGTACCAAATTTGCCCTTTTTTAAAATTTGGTGGCACGACTTTCATTTTTGGTGACCCCGGGCCACCGTTAGTGTCGAGCCCTAATATATGATATTAGAGTATGTCAAAGAATACTTTCCATATTCCACACGAAAATTATTTGCACATCTTGTATTATAATTATGAATTGACCTATTTCGCACAAAAAACAAAAAAAAAATATCAAGTACTTCTCGGCAATTCCGTCTGGGAAGGGCAAAAACAGAAAAATTCAAAGTAAAGTAAATGCTTAGATATTTCAGTTTCCCATACAGACGGATTGTTGTATTTACGGAAACAAAAACAAAAAACCCTTTCCATTAACATTCCTCGTTTTTGTTGTACATACTTTTAAAGTTGGAAGACTTCTTATTGTATCTATCTAAAAGTTTACAATATCAAATGAAACAAAAAAATGAAATGAAACAACTTAAGTATCTCTCTACTAAATCCATACTTCCACATTTTTTCTTGTTATGCTTCAATAATCACATGTTATGAAGCATTCAGTCACTCTCATTATGATATCTTTTTGTGAAATTTTCAAAATCTACTGACAAATTGACGTAATTCCATTACTATGAAATTGAAAAAAAAAGTTTTCTCCCGAACAAAATAATCACTGATTATTTCTCCTCTTCATGTGAATCCCTAAAAACTCACAAAACGTTTTATGAAATATCTCCTTTAGTTCTGCTGTAATTGTGGTAACGGAATTACATGGTAACGGAATTACACGCACATGTAATATCGGAAAAAATGACCTAACCTACTTTCATGCCAATATGTATGTGAAGTGTTCAGGAAATAGCTTCAGGGCATTATCTTCGAGCTTAAGGTTGTTAGTGATAGGCAGTAAAGGAGTGAAAGTTGAAATGTATGATACACTGACATGATTCAGCATAGCTGGATGCCTCTGACAGTGAGTCCTGACATCAGGGTATACGTGCTTGACAAGACTACTTGTGCTTAAAGTCTCCTCCTTACTTTCATCTTTTCTCACGTTCAAGAACTACTTGGAGACTGTGCTAACTGATGATTTAGATTTGCTAAAGATACTCATTCTCAAATGTTTAAAATCCTACTAAATTCTGAGATATCAATGTACATTTCTTGCTGAATAGTCTCACGGTTTAATACAAAATCTACACTCTTAAAACATCCGAGTCAGAACTGACGCGGAACTGGGTCCGTTGGGGTCATACACCGTTCCGGGTCAGAAATGACAAGGAATGTGGTCAGATATGACCCATTCAGAGTCATGAATCGTGTCAGGATGACCCCATTCGGGGTCTTCATGACCAAATTCCGAGTCATTTCTGACCCGGAACGGTGTATGACCCCAACGGACCCAGTTCCGGGTCAATTCTGGCTCGGGTCTTTTTAGAGTGTAAGTATAGTGCTAAGGGACTATTGAATGAGTTTTATGCAGCATAAATTGAACACAGGTTAGAAAGAAGAGGAAGGACATAGAATTTCTTTAAAAGAAAGAGAGAGCACTGCTACTAACAGAGAGAAATGAACATGAAAATTTTTGTGAGGAGAGAGTATTTAAGAGAAGGATCATATACATAATGATAATATGATAGAAGTCATAAATTGACATGGGATGCCTGCTGAATTTGACACCTTTGATCTTTCTGTATGCTAAAGACATTATTAAGACTATGTCGATAGTCTGACCGTTTATTGAACATGTCCTGTCTCCATCCTCAAGTCCTTTATCTTTAATGGTAGGTGTATGTCTATGACCTCCTTTCATCTGTTTGTTAGATCTTTCCTCCACAGAGACACTTATTTTGATTTTCATGGCCCTTTGATACAGAGCATCTGCTACCCTTTGAAATTTGTTTTTTAATGCTTTTTTCTTAAAAGGACTAAAGACAAAAAAAATTGTGATGAACATTATACTATCAAATCGGTTGATGTAATAAAACTCTTAAATGTAACATTTAGGCCTATACTTCCCGTCCTATAGAAGATTTTAAAGTTAATGGGCTTGTGCTTCTACATTATTCTTTGTGTTACCACTTGCTGTACAATTTAGTTTCCTTTAAATAGTGCCATTACAGTGTATATATTGTATCATTTGCTTTCAGGCAGTCGAAATACCACTTACTGCAAAGGAAAAGACGCACACTTCTCGTGAGTGAATATTTGACAACACTCAAAGAGAGACAATTTTCGAAGTCAAGAAGAATGACAGAGACAGGAAACTTGGAGGAAATTTGTAGGCCAAGTCATGAATACAGTCAATGATCACATGACTGTCATATTTCCGAAGATGTCATTTGGAAAGTATGTGTGGTCAGAAGTAAATACATATTGTACTATTAAACATTGTTCACAGGTTGAATAATCTGGCTCTAACTCAGTGAGCTGCAGACGGACACGAGGCCCTCTCATCTGTAAAGATTAATTTACAGAGTTTGGTGGACTTACTCTAATCATTGCTAATGGTTCAAAAAGTTGTAGTTTGTTAAAAAGTTAATTTACTGTATTCTATTTCATTTTTAGTTTAGATCATCTTATTTTTGTGGGCTGAAGTAGGACTTGCATTATAAAGTAATTATCAAAGCAAGCACTACATTGTATATCAGGAGGCAACTTCAGCCATGAGTAAAATGTCACAGTTAGTGAGGAAAGCCAAAACGTATAAATACTAATGATTGGGCACTGGTGCAGTAATAATCATATAAGAAAACTTTCTTTTTAATTCGTGATTGAATTGTAATTTGTTATGTTTGTCACTGAAACACAATTGCATCTTTTCCCTCTCTATAACAAATCAAAAGTTTCAAGCACCCTTTGTGTTCATCCTTAACATTAAATATTGTGTTCAATGATGGGTCTGCACACTGTCCTATTGTACTGTAAATTGGCACTTCATGATTTAGATTTACATTCAATGTCAATCCGGAGAGTTTTGTACTCTTTTCTTGTGCATGTGCACACAATATTTATGTACAACAGTTGTAAGTAATTCACGCATATTATCAATAATTGGCATATTTACGAGCAAGAAAACAAAGGTGTCTTGCATGATATCAACAAAAGAAACACAAGAAAACAAGTATTGTTGACTTGATTTATAGAATTGTTTTTGTATAGGGCTATTGTAGCGTAATTCCGTTACCATGTGTATAAGATGTAATCTTCCTACAGATTGTGAAATTCCTAACTTGAAAGTAGACAAATCTTGATGGATGTGGTACTTACAAGAGTAAAGACATGAAAGAGATCTTGATTGACATAGTTACAGCTCAAATCACAGTCGTTAGCATGAAAATTTTGTTTTTTTGACAAAAGAAACTCATTTGGCACCTGTAAACTTGTAGAAGTTTTAGTTAAAGGCATAAACAATCTTTATCAAGACATTTCAGAATACATGAGTACCAAGCATTTGTATCGTTCCAGTGTATTTCAGAAGACGTAATTCCGTTACCACTGACTTTACAGGGGAAAAACCTGCTGCTAAGAAAATGTGATGAAATATTTGAAAAAAAAAAAATCCAACTTAATTGAAGTTGACAAAATAAATGATGAAATCAGACAACAACCTATTGTGTATGTGTTAAAGATTTCAGATAAACTACTCCCAAAGTCAGGGTTGAAGTTGTGATTCAAGATTTTGGTAATTCCGTTACCCTCACACATAGACCTCCTTTGTAATCAACCAAATGACAACATTTAACAAATTTATGTTTGGGGGGACAGTGTGAGTATGTCTGCATCTTTCAAATGTATCAAATGTATTAAGAGAAGAAATCAATCCAGTGTACAGGGGGAAAGAATATGAGCCAAAATTCTCTGTTTTTTAATTTCGTTACCGCGGAATTGCCCTTCTGGTAACATATTATTAGGCTCGACACTAATGGTGGCCCGGGGCCACCAAAAACGCACGTCGGGCCACCAAAATTTCAGAAATGAAGAATGTGGTGGCCTGATCGGGCCACCGAAAAAGGTCGGATGTTTGCCTTTGGGCCACCAAAAATAAAAGTTAGTGTGGAGCTATGTAATGAATGTTTTTCTTGTGTGTTTAAAAATCTCTTAATAAGTATTTGCTGGGTTCCATCTGTATGAGTATCAAAACATAATTATATGCATAGACATCTTACGTGTGTAGGCCTGTGAGGGTTATCCATAACTAGTTGAAACTGGGTACGTCCATTTCTGCGCCGTTTTGTGCCTTTTTGGATTTTTGAAAGAGTTTAATCGTTTTTATACGTTATTGCGTATTTCGAAATATTTTAGTACACATTCTATTGACTTCAACATGCTTCGAAACATACTACATTGTGTTGGGGTTACCTGCCTGTAGACATCACAATCATGTCGGCGATTTGGATTTCAGAAAGAGTCCTGGTGTTTTAATTGGTACTGTTGTGTTCGAAAATCACTGAATACGTATTTTGATGGTTCCTTGTCTTTCAAAATATTGTGAGCAGACATTTAAGGTGAGTAGACAGTCCATATTGGTGATACCTATTTCCAAAGAAAAAAAAAAACTAGAACTAAATAGCCACTGAAAGTGTTTTATATACCCCCGCTCCACCAGCTCAGACTCCAATGAAAAAGAATTGAACAAGGGTTTGATGAAAGGTTCTGTTTTGCATGTGCGTGAGAGAGTGTATGTGTGTGTGTGTGTGTGTGTGTGTACGTGTGTATGTGTGTAGTACCTTGTGAGTACCTTGTGAGTTTGATCTTCCTTGTACAGCCCAAGTTTATGTAGAAATCCCTAAATGGCACAAGGTTGTGGTAAAAGTGTGGCGACCATGGCATCACTTTATTGCAAACAGAAAAATCACGTCTTCTTCATTTATACCCCAATACCATCACGTTCACCAAATTTGATTTCAATTGCTTCAAAATTGTGGAAGTAATTTACTCCGCATGATTTTCAAGGAAAAAATAATTATTCAGATACCACTCCTTGTCAGGTACAAACACAAAGTGTCATACATAACTAGACCCTTCACAGATAACATGGATACATATCAATTTACAGCAGTACATATACCAGATTTGGAATCAATTGCTTAAATACTACGACAAACACAAAACATATCTTGCAAATCTGAACCTAAATGTATCATGTGTCCTAGGTTTCATATAAATCGTTTCAAAACTGAAAAAGGAGTTCGCGACGCAAATGTTTTGCAACGAAACATACCCGACCACATCCAGATTTCTATAAATCTCCTATACACTTCGTATATGCGGGGGTATATAGAAAACTGTTAAGTGAAAAATAGGAAATGCTGACCATTTTGGACGTCATCTCTAGGAAAGCGCTAAAGGAGCATTTATGCGGGCGTTGTCATATCACTCTAGACACTTTTCTGGAACCATTAAAAAATAGCTCGTAGAAAATATTTGATTTTAATAGTGTTCTAGGCCTAAAAGGAATGGTTACTTACTAGCTTCGCATTCTGCTTTGCTCACAGCGAAGTAAAGTTGTAGTTGATGTCGGAGAAGTAGTTGATGCTTGGACGTCGTTGAGGACGTCGAAGTCGGCCACGTTACAGCGCTGTCAGACTAACAAAACAGACTGCTCTGAACGAAGTCGCTGGGCATTCTATTAACTACGATGCACCCGACTGGAAAGATGGCGGTTGTGATGTCAGCAACTCCCTGGAATGGCAATTGTCATGGTAAAAATTAAGAATCAAGCTTCCCAATTGGCTGTTGCTATGGGAAGTGACATTCCCGCAAAAGTTTCTATCCTAACATCTTTCATGAAATTGGGCCCATATCTATTCCAGCTTTATTGGAAATATTGGTCCCCAAGCCTGATTATTCGTCTCACAAATGGCTCACTCCAATTTGGAATCCTTTTTAGAGACCACACTACAACAATTCGGTGACAGTAGCACCGACATATAACAGTCGTTTTCTATTGGTGCACACACAGGAGCATTCGTATTGATATCGACCCATATCTGCCGATATACGGGGAATCCCATAATAACATTCGCACAAACACTGTAAACGCGGAAGTGCCTGTGAGGATGACGTCATTTATGGAGCTTATTATAGCCTGTGAACTCTGACCTGGAACCTTGAAGTAGTAATCCCTTTCAGCACCTCCTTGGAACTATCCAGGGATGGTAGGAGTGTGGTGTGTCAGTGAGAGGTGACATGGTGAACAGGATGATTTAAATGACACTAATGTACAATAAAAGTGACTGTGCATAGAGCAAGTAAAAAACATGCCTCTTTGCTTAGAGCATGTGACCCAACAGGAGGCTGCATCACGCTAATGACTGGAAGAGCAGCCTCTCTGAATGTCAATGGGTTGGTAATCGCTACCACAGGTCCTGGCAGATGGTTCCACGTTGGAACAGCTCGGGGAAAAGAGGAAAAGTTGAACACATCTATGGTCGTGGTTGGGATTACGTGTTTAACTAATGGTAATGCCTTCATATGTAGGTAGCTGGGAAAATCACATGTGGTAAACGTAGATAAACTTGACAGTAGTGTATCATATGAAAGAGGGTGCACTGTGCAAGGAGGCGTGTGGAGCCCGGAAATGTGCAAACGTCTTGCCGGGAAATATGCAAATCTCTAAATTTCATCAGCGGGATATGTGTAAACGTGACGTCGGGAAATGTGCAAAATGTTCAGTTTTGCCGGCCAATGTGCAAAATCCGCCGGAAAATGTGCAAACTGTTCATTTCACCTATATGTATAGATGGAAGAGGAACTCTCAATCAAACTTGCCGATGAACCATTACTACTATTACCACATGTCTTATAGCCACCACCTGTCTGTAGCGACCACCTGTCGTTTTTAACATATTCAACATTTTCTTCTATACTACCCCACATTGGATTTTTATTTTTGGATCGAGAAGTGTCCTTATCCGGGGGGAGGGTGGTAGAGTGAGGGCCCGGGTTTTTCCAAATTTTCTGCATCTTTTTGAGAAATCTTTGACGGATTTTCACCAAACGCGGGAGGTATCATAGGGTAGCAGAATCCCACTTTGTTCGAAGGGGCAATGAGTCCAATTTGTTCCCTTTCGGGGGCTAAGACGAAGGTAGCCATTACATTATAAGCAGACGTGAAAATTCATCAAAGTAGGCCTTCCACAAATCTTCCAAAAATGTGATAAAATTGTTTGTTTGTTTATTTGTTTGTTTGTGTGTGTGTTTGTTTGTTTAGGTTTATTTCTGCATTTTTCATAATTGCCATTCAAAGTAACATCATGTTTTCTTCATTCAATACAAAATAACTTCGTCAATAGTATTTTTCAACACTGCGGACGAAAGAAAATACAGTGCAAAAATAACTTACAATTCTAATTATCAATGATGATAAACGACGCCACATAAAAGGGAATGTTTATAAGGTGAACAATGCGTCAGACCTCATATTGTAAGTGTGTGACTGGAATGATAGTTGCTTGAGGAATTGGTAACCAGGTAGTTGAAAAAAAGAGTCGAAAAAGAGTGGGAGTGTTAAGTCTCATATTGTGCAAGGTTCATCGTGCTAAGTGCGGAAGTGTATGGACATTGAAATAATGGATAAATACAATAAAAAGGATTCAGAAATTATTGCATAAAGACCATAATGCGAATGAGTTACTTTTGAAACAAGTTCCAATGTCAGACACATTATCAATTCAATTTATTGTCTAGATATACAAATATAGTACTCCAACCCCCCCCCCCCCCCCCCCATTATACGCGTCCGCACAAAGTATACGTGCCGTGCATAGAATAGATTTACAATAGATCTGCATACTTCTTGGTGGTAACCTACTGTTCACGAACCTGAAGTATTTTCCTGACAATGTGAGCAGAATTACTGGTAATATAGTAGTGTCATTGAGATTTCACATTATAACCCAGCTAACACTTCGACGTTTTCTGAACGCTCTTGAAACATTCCAAGTTCGTTGTCAAAACGTTTTCAGAACGTCTTTTTGTGGAAGGATTCCAACGTATTTAAAACGTTTCAAATGGACGTCATAAAAACTTTTTTTTTTTTTAGTTTAAAAAACCAATAAAAAACCTTTCGGAATTTTTAAGGACCTGCAGAAAACCTTGTGGACGTTAAAGACGTCGGTAAAAAATATTAAGAATATTCAGAACGTTCTATGGATGTTCTTCGGACGTCCAGAAGAGATTTGAAAACCGTTTAGAACGTTAAAAAAAAAAAAAAAAAAAACGTTTTTAGAAAAGTCTTATGAGCCGTTCCAGAACGTTGGGAGAACCTTTAATATCCGTCTGGTACGTCTAGAAAACCTTTTAAGAACGTCTCATGTTTATTTTTTATTGGGTATTTAATAAAAAAAAAAACCATAGTTATGAGATTATAAAGGTACAACCGGGGACAAATGTTCCCTAATCCTAATCCTATATAATTCTATCCTAACCTGTTTTTAATGTCCTACCACCTATACCTATACTACATCCTATTCCCGATTGATGAATCTGTATCACATTCTTTTAAATACCAGCAAAATGTTGTAATGCATGAAGACATGGTTACTAAAATTAAATCTCTCACACACACCTTAATTAGGCCTATTAGCGTATGAAAATACCTCTTCATAACACAATTTGAAATTTTTCATTTCATTTCATTTCAATTTATTTTCATATTTCTCACATATATCACAATACAAAATAAATTGATACGAAATTTATACAGAACATAATTCAAAATAGAACTTCACCGGAATGTTCAAAAGTTTGTCTTGGTATACACAAGGTCTGTATACATGCGAGTTAAACTGAGATCATAATGCGAAAAATATGATGGGGCCTGCGTAAAAGCAAGCTTGTATAGAGCCGCAGGTCCCGTGATAAGATCAGATTAGGGGAAGCATAAGTACAGATATTTTTAGACTATTCTATAACTGGGGGATCCGATTAAAAAGAACAAAGATCAAATCAAATAAGAGTTACTATATAAAGTACAGAATAAAATACAGAAAGGTCACATGTTGCAACTATAACCTACTACAAGTAAGGACATTGACAGAACAACGACTGAGATTGTAAGGATTTAAGTGGGTGTGGAGGTATAGATGATGACGTAACAGTTTGGCATAGATACATAAATGGAAGGTGGGCTAATAGTGTTTTGTCGTGAATATAAAATATACACACAAGGACAATGGAGCTCAGGAGTCAAATTCCAGCGGGGTCCTAAACCATGCACGCCGTGTGACCATGGTAACAGACAGCTGCCACGCGCAAGAATTCCAACAATCGAGTGTAACAATAAGTGCTTAGAGAGCGCAACAGGCAGACTGATCGAAAAAATAATAATGTACATGGTTAGGATCCCGTCGGAGTACTACTAGAAGATAGTTGAGAATTGAAACATAAATAGGCAAACGTTGTAAGAAAATAACGAAGGAATTTTCAAAATTTTATTGCTCATAAAAAGTTCATTCGTGTGCGATAAGTATCCAGCGTGGTTTACAATTCTAATATTGCGTTTTTGCACAATAAATAACGAATCGATAAGATTTTTAGAAGCCTTTCCCCACGCCAGAATCCCATAATTAAGATAAAGAGATATCAAAGTTGAATATACACTCAGTAGAATATTACATGGAAAATAATAACTAAGTTTGTTTAGAACCCCTGTATTTCTAGCAATAATTCTACTTACATAACCAACATGGGTTCTCCAAGATAAATCACTATCAATGTAAAGACCCAAAAATTTTGTACTTTTGACCTGTGACAGACGTTAATCAATGTTGATGATCTTGACAGAGATAGGTAGTACAGGTGGGGAGTTACTAAACAACACATAATGAGTTTTTTCAATGTTTAAGGACAGTTTGTTTGCAAAAATCCAAGATTGAACAGAAACAAGTTCTTCATTTATTATGTTTATAAGCTCATCAGGATTTTGATGAGAAAAGAACAAATTTGTATCGTCTGCAAAAAAGACGAAGGAAAGGATCTTAGATGAGTTCTGAATATCGTTAATATACAAAATAAAAAGAAGTGGACCTAACAGGGACCCCTGAGGAACACCGCAAGAAATTAACTTAGGTTGGGAATCGTGACCGTGGATACCTACAAATTGGTTTCTATTTGTCAGATAATCAGAAAACCATTCTAGCGCCTTAACCCGAATTCCGTAATGATTTAAGTTATAAAGTAAAATATCATGATCTATTGTGTCAAACGCCTTTGCAAAATCAAGAAAAACACCAACAGTATGAGATACATCATCTATAGCATGAGCTATCTTATCAATAAACTTGAGTAATGCGTGAGTTGTACTATGTTTTTTTTTTTTTGCGAAATCCAAATTGAGAATCAGTCAATATTTTTGACTGAAGAAGAAAATTAAGGGTACGTTTATACACAAGTCTTTCGAGTATCTTTGAAAAAGAAGTTAAAAGAGAAATAGGACGATAATTATTAACAAAATCTTTTCACCTTTAAAAAAAAATGGGAACAACTCTGGCTACTTTCATTTTTCAAGGAACTTTACCACTAGATAAGGATTGATTTGAAATAAAAGTAAGGGGTGAAATTATTTCATGAATCACGTTTTTCACCCAAAAAAATGTGATTCCATCGTATCCCGAACTTGTTTTGTTATTTAATCTATCAACAATCTTTATCATTTCATCTTCAACAATCGGTACAAAAAATAAAGATGCCACATTTCTTTCACCCAGAAAAGAATGGAATTCCTGATGCGCTGAAGGGATTTTGTCAGCCAGATTTGGGCCAATGTGTACAAAGTAATCATTAAAAACTTCAGCTATGTCTATGGGGTCGTCAATACGAACATCATCCTCTTGAATATAACTAGGAGCATTATTGTCAGTATTACATTTCAACGCCTGATTTATCACCCTCCACGTACCCTTCACATCATATTTGCATTTATCGAATTGATTCATAAAATACATCCGTTTGGCTAACCGTAATGAAGAAGTAAGGATATTACGATACCGAGTATATCGGGACTTATTCATAACAGTGGGTACTTTACGATATTTACGAAACACTTTATTTTTCTTATTAATAGATTCTAAAAGTGATTTAGTAACCCATGGCTGCCGAGGTACTTTTTATGATTTGATTTAAAACATTTACGACAAGGGATAACAGTATTAAGCTGAGTAATTTAAATATTTATAAAAAACTCAAATGATAAGTTTACGTCATTTTGATTATTAACAACCGACCAATCAACGAGTTTTAACTTTTCTCTAAGCCTATTAATATTTGACTCTGACATCACACGAAAACCGGAATAGTTGTGCGCACTTCCTGTCAGAGTGTGAATGTTACCAATAAGTGCATACACAGGAAAATGATCAGAGATATCAGTTACTACAATACCAGGTGAAACAGAAGAAGATAACTTGTTAACAAATATATTATCGATTAAAGTAGAAGAAAAATCAGTGATTCTTGTAGGTTTTCTTGTAAGAGGAATGAAAGACTTAGACAACATTTGATTAAGAAATTCTTGACAATTATGACTATCGTAGTTTAAAAGATTTAACTCAAAATCACCCACAAGAAAACATGTTTTATTTCTGAAATACTGGTTCAACAAAATGCCATCGAGTAATTCAACAAACTCAGTTAAATTCGAATTTGGTGGCCTGTAAGTTTCCCCGACAATTACATTTCCTATATTTGGTACTTTTATCTCGATGAAAATACTTTCAAAAAATTCTGTCATAAAACTGAACTCCTCTAATAACCGATGGTTTAAATTTTCTGTGACATAGAAACCAACTTCACCTCCTTTCTTACACAATCTATTATTTGTTATCAGTTTAAATTGATCAATGTGAAACAAGGAGGAAGGTGACTTCTCCTGTAACCATGTTTCACTGAGGCCGATGACACCATGAGCAAATCGTAATTCATCAATGAATAAAAGAAATTGATCAAAATGTTGGTTTAAACTCCTTATATTAAAATGAGAAATAAAAAGTTGATTTGGGTCAGAATGGGATGATGAAATGAGATCTTTTTCTAAGCAGTAACTTGTAGAAAACATGTGAGCTGGAATGTCATTTGGATCAAAATCTAGTTTTAATTCATCATATTCTGTGGTTAAGAACATTTTAGAAGCAAAATTATCATCGTTCTCATTGGTAGTGGTTACAGAACTTCCACCTTCCGATAACTGAACATCTGCAAGAGTATCACTCATATTCAAAAACTAAAAAAAAAAAAAAAAAAAAAAACTCTACGCAATTCATCGTATTTTCCACAGTATTTTCGTTGAGAAATGTGACAAAATGAGCAGGAATATTAAACATGACATATTGCCATTGACCAAGATACAAGGTGGTAAAAGACAAAAGGTAAAATTGTGAATAACTGAGCAATAACTTAGGTAAGTTTATTTTTAACACAGAAAGTTTGAACCCAGCATAAATCTTTAGAATTCAATGTCTTTTATCTATTACCACTAGTTTTCAAAATTTATATTTTCTTACTTATCAATGTTCATTAATATGCATGAATATTCATGATAAAGAAACCAATGAGGAACACGCAAGGGACCAAATAAAAACGTTTTTAAATGTTCATGAAAGACGAAGTAATGAAAACGTTTTGTAACGTGAATTGACGTTTTCAAATGTTTTTGTGAAAAAAATAACCTGTGCTTTGCGTTAAATGCTAGGTAACAACTTTGACGTTGTATGTAGGCCTACTTTTAAAAAACGTCCATTTTACACGAAGACGTACGGAACCTCAAAAAAACGTTTAGGAAACGTTCTGAAAATGTTATGTGTTTGCTGGGAAGAAGGAAAATCGCTAGGTTAGTGTGAGGGATATAATGTAGTAATAGAACCTTCAATCACTATTATACTCTCGTCTATAGTAGGTTTTACCTTTTGTATGTTTTTGGTCAATTGGAAACCAAGTAAGTGATGAGTGAATTTCGCGAAGCCTTAATTCCTGCTTAGTGAACGGACGATGATTTGAGTCGCGATTGCAATCTTGTTTGTAATCGCTTGCTTCAAATTTAGCAAACTCAGTAGGGCCCTACGTGTATAAAAGGTCCTATCTCATCATCATAATTCAGGGTAAAACTCTTATGTTTTGTATCTTTAAGAATGTGGGTTTTTCTGCTCAAGGGGAAACTCGCTTTAACGAGAAGATCGGGACAGAGTCGTTTTCCTCGTTATAGCCGATATCTCGTTATATCAGTAGGCATGAAGAAAGCATATAACATAAAGACATTAGTTTGCACATGTGGGACTACATATCACGTTTCAATTAATACTGATAACCTGGTAATGTGTGTGAGGGAATTACTCATCTTTATGGGTAAGAAGATGTTTTCGCCATTGAAATGAAATATCAAGAATGTGTTTCTTCATGGATGTTCGAATTTGTTACTTTCTCTCTACAATACACAGTATAGGAAACTCGACAAAACGAGGTTGGGATCGAAGCGTTTTTCTCGTATTGTCGATATCTCGCTGTAGGCATGAAAAACAAGGAAAAGTAGAAATTACGCGGTGCGTAATATATGTCCCCGCCGGAAGTAGCGTTTTGTAGCAAAATGTACAATACAGGTCAAAAATCAAGGTCAAAGGTCAAAGAAGTCAAAGGTCAAAATTCTGTGTAGAAGTTTTGAAGCCCTCACCTAGTGCCATCACATAAAGCAAACGGAATCGAAATCGGGTTAGAAATGTTGAAGGAGTAGCATTTTGTAGCAAAATGTACAATATAGGTAAAAAATCAAGGTCAAAGGTCAAAGAAGGCAAAGGTCAAAATTCTGTGTAGAAGTTTTGAAGCCCTCAACTAGTGCCATCACATAAAGCAAACGGAATTGAAATCGGGTTAGAAATGGCGAAGGGAGTAGCATTTTGCAGCCAATGTACAATATAGGTCAAAAATCAAGGTCAAAGGTCAAAGAAGTCAAAGGTCAAAATTCTGTGTAGAAGTTCTGAAGCCCTCACCTAGTGCCATCACATAAAGCAAACGGAATCGAAATCGGGTTAGAAATGGCGAAGGAGTAGCATTTTGTAGCAAAATGTACAATACAGGTCAAAAATCAAGGTCAAAGAAGTCAAAGGTCAATATTCTGTGTAGAAGTTTTGAAGCCCTCACCTAGCGTCATCACATAAAGCAAACGGAATCGAAATCGGGTTAGAAATGGCGAAGGAGTAGCATTTTGTAGCAAAATGTACAATATAGGTCAAAAATCAAGGCCAAAGGTCAAAGAAGTCAAAGGTCAAAATTCTGTGTAGAAGTTTTGAAGCCCTCAACTAGTGCCATCACATAAAGCAAACGGAATCGAAATCGGGTTAGAAATGGCGAAAAAGCAACATTTTGTAGCAAAATGTACAATATAGGTCAAAGGTCAAGGTCAAAGGTCACAACTGAAATTCTGTGTAGAAGTATCAAAGCTCCCATGTAGTGCTATCATATAAAGCAAACAGAATAAAAATTGGCTCGTAAATGACAGAGAAGTAGCAAATTGGACATTTTGATCACACACGGACGCACACACGGACACACACACGGACACACGGACACACACACGTACGGAGCCCGTTTCATAGTCCCCTGCTCGAACTCGTTCGGCGGGGACAAAAACAACAACAATAACGTGAAGACATTAATTGAAACGTGATATGCAGTCCCAAACGTGCAAATTCATGTCATTAATTTGCACATTTGGGACTGCATATCACGTTTCAATTAATACTGATAAATGTATGAATGCTTGGTTGTTCACAGTGTGTATGATGATGTGTGTGTGTGTGGGGGGGGGTGCGTGTATGGCAAAGGGAGGGTTTTTGTGTTCAGACTCTCCATCTGACAAAAGAGGGTTTTTTTTAGATGTTCAAAAAGACCCCTTTTTAATATGAATGTGGGTTAAAGGGAGAGTCTACCTGAAAATGAAATGGTTTCAATAAAAAAAATAAAACATGTGAATGACAGTTTGAAAAAAGAAATCGTGGATAAAAAAATGTGTAGGGCATTTTTTATGTTGTTATCGATCACACACACACGCACACACACACATACACACACACACACACACAAACACACACAAACAAACACACAGACAAAAAAAAGTCCGAGCTGATATCTCATTTGCTTTGTAAGTGTGTTCACTCATGAGAACATAGTATCGGAAAGACGCTCTGAGCCCTAGTGAATATGATCTATTTCCTGCTTCATCTAACCTGGAAAAGTGAAATTTTGAAATATTTTCTATGTAGAGAAAAGGTATAAGCTCTCATGCACCGCGACAAAATTACCAATGTTCAGTGGTTAATCACAGCGACAAATATTCATTACTTTCTTATCGGCTTTTTCTTGACTGATCTGTCCCTGACATTTTCTGCTTTGGTTAATTAAGAACTTCTTATTTTCACGGAGGACTTTTCCCCAGAACTACCCTTTTTAGCATTGCTGATAGCCTTTTTCATAAATGTTAGCATATTTTAGAGTTAACAACAACCCTTTAAAGATTCAGAATACACCATTGTGTGTGTGTGTGTGTGTGTGTTCTAGTGTGTTGTGTGTACTAAACTCACGAACAAAAACCAAGAGACACCTAACAACACACACAACACCCCCTTCACACACACAGACACACACCAAACTACCCATACAGAAATAGTCGTGTATGTAATAAGCCAAGCAAGTGCCTTGCTATATACCAGGGAATATATGAACGTTACATACTTGAGGTCCCCATTTATTTTTTTAGATATACGCTTAAAACGTTTCCTAAAGCTCCATGTACACACTTGCATTTATGAAAAAGATCTGTGAATAAGTTCTCGCACATGGTGCATTGTCTAATTCCGAAGTCGCATCTCACGAATATTCATATCATGTTCACTCTTGGCAGAGGTTCAAGAAAAAAAAAATGTCGTGACCACGAGATGAGTTCGCTGAGAAACAAAATATCAAGTGGCATCTAAACATGACATAGAGAAGTATGATGTGTTTGTAAAACTGTTTCTCAAGTAGCAGATATTAATACCAGTAATCAGAATCCGATCGTCGCTTAGAGGATAATGCTGGTACTACATCCGCCAGTATGTATTAGTTTTGACATTATATCAATAATTATATTATCTACTGATTGAAAGCAATATGTTTACTTATGTGTTGATAAGTCTATTTTGAAAATGATTTCTTGTGGTATTCCCCCAGCGCTCCCTTCTTGGCTCGCTATCATTCAACTTGAACATTCAACGATTTGCAAAATTCCCCACACAATCTTTCTTTTATATACTTTTCTGATGACACAAATTTATTTCTTTCACATCGTAATTCTAACACGCTTATAGGAGACATTTGTTAAACAATGAATGGAAACTTCGTCACTCCTGGATTCACGCCAATAAATTATGACTAAATATTGATAAGCATTATATGCTTATGATATATGTATATATTATATATATATTATTTCTTTGCTCAAAGTTTTCGCTATATATATATATATATATATATATATATATATATATTTATTTATATTTGTTCTATCAAAATAGTTCATAACGTGGGATATCTACCTAATGCAAATGATTGTTTTTTTCATCAGAAATACCTGACAATCTGAATGGTTCTTTCGTACCGTGTTATGACCATGGTCCGTGTGACGATTAATTATGACATCAGATAGGATTTTTCCTCTTCTTCGTTCATCCTCCGAATGTGTGGCGTGACATCGCTTGTGAGTTCATCGAGATATGGCATATATATTGTATTACGGATCTTGGAGAGTGGATGTAGCAGTGTTGCGTTATGTCATCCCGTGTTTAATGGAATGTGTCATGTTTGTTTTGTTTTGTTTTGTTTTTTTTTTTGTACCGGGTGTTACTCCTTTTCCTTTTTTTTCTCGCAACAGATTAATTTCAAAATGCATTGACACTGTTGGTATTGAAAGTTGCTATGAAACGCCACGTACGTGTTTTTGTTTTCCTTTCTCTTTAGAAAACTGGGTAGCCAAAACTGCAGGTTTAGTTTCGTATCATGCCATGACCGCGCTCAATGGCGTCACTTTCTGTCACTAGAGTTGTTTCTTCTTCTTCTTCTTCTTCTTCTTCTTCTTCTTCTTCTTCCTCTTCTCTTAATTAATTCATATGTCATCCTCCAACTGGTATGCGTGACGTTGCCTGTAGATTCGCTGAGTTATAAATTTAAAAGAGAAAATGGGTGTGGTCGTATGAGTGGTGGAGTATAGCGCCAACTGGTGATGAACTGTAGGTATAATGATTTAATGATATGGGAAATTTGTTTGTAAAATTTGGAAAGATAGAGTATTTTCAGATTTCATTATATTATAATGTAATGGATGTTTGTTTTCTTATTTGGGGATCGGTTTATTTTTTTTTTCCTTTCTCTTTTGTTATGTGAATTCTCGTTGTGACTATGACTTGACGAATAATCAGACTTCCATTGAATTTAAGTAAAACAAAGCAATCCTAGTAAACGGTAGGTCCAATTCTGTAGGATTGATTGTTTTGGATACCACAGCCTTTTAAAACATTTTTCATCAAATAAACTTTGCATTGTTTTAAAGAATTGTATGCTCTTTCATATTTCAAAGAGGTTTCTCATTTATATTTCACACACACACACACACACACAAAACCGGAAGCCCCACATCAACCCAAATTATACCATCCCTTAATAATTCAAATATCAATTGATAAAAATGGATATTGTTGTTTTGCATTAAACTTTTCATATAACGTATGTATATATATATATATATATATATATATATATATATATATATAGATACATATATATGGACAATAAAAGGATCAAGTGTGAAAACAAATAATAAGTAAATGATGTGCCGAGTTAACATTCAATTTGCAAGTATTATGAAGGCGATTAAATGTAATATCATTATTATGATGCAAGAATCAAAGAGGCAGGTGGAGGCCCATTTCAAGATCAATCATCACAGATCATGAAACACAGGAACCTAAATCGAACTTCAAATTCTTTATTTTCATTATTTTTCAAGGAAGAGAACACACAACGTAAAAGTAAGCCTATGACATGAGATACGCATTAAATTAAAATCTGAAATTTGATTTGATCCTTGAAATCGCATTTTCATTGATGTATCTAAACAATAACACAATAACGTATGTGTACTAGCACAACCAACTAACAGTCGAAACGGCAGGGTTTATTTACAGAAGAAAGATGCAAGAAATACAAAGGAGCTACTCTACAGCGTAACACTTTTTTCTCTTCCCCCATGCCTCCCCCAGAAAAAAAAACAAAAAAACAAGCAAACAAAAAGGAAAGGAAAGCGGGCAAAGTCGGAAATTCTGCCGCTTCAGTAACTAAATTCATACAGGCTCACACTAAAACAAACGGTCACGTACAGGCAAAACAAACAGAGCACATGATTTCCGGCCGTAGATAAACAAAAATGACTCTGAAAAACATATGCATTATTGTAAAATATCTAAAGCGCTTTGTAACAGTAACAGCATAACAGTATGTCACATCATGATGTTGTATTCAATAAAAAATAATAATAATAACAATAATAATAATAAGAACAATAATAATAATAGTAATAATGAAATTAAAATATTACATTACATTTACGATGCCTTTAATAAAATGTTTCTAAGCGCACAAGGAAAAGACGATAGGTCAAAACACAAGTAAGAATAACATGACATAAATCAATGTAAATAAACACATACATTTGTACAATAATTGGGTTACACTCAGCACATTAACTTAGGGAAGGAATCAATATGGGAAAAGATGAATTTTAAGAAACGCCTTAAACGATACTACCGATGGGGATTGTCGTATATGAATGGGTAGATTAATGACAAGAGATGCGGGGTTGCGCTCGTGGATCCGACTATCACTAGTTCGCCTTCCATCTTCCGTCTTGCACACTACTACCTTAACGATAATGAACAGAAAACATGGGGTGGATGTGGCAGCTACGGTTACAGCTCGTTATTCCGAAGGTTCGTTATTCCGAAGGTTCTTTGGTCCGAAGGTTCGTTTTTCCGAAGGTTCGTTATTCCGAAGATTCGTTATTCCGAAGGTTCGTTAATCCGAAAATGAAATAAGATTCGTTATTCCGAAGGTTCTTTAATCCGAAAATGATACTAGGTTCGTTATTCCGAAGGTTCGTTAATCCGAAAATGAAATAAGGTCTGCTATTCCGAAGGTTCGTTAATCCGAAAACGAAATAAGGTACGTTAATCCGAAAATGTAATAGGGTTCGTAATTACGAAGGTTCGTTAATCCGAAAATGAAATAAGGTTCGTTATTCCGAAGGTTCGTTGATCCGAAAATAAAAATAGGATCGTTATTCCGAAGGTTCGTTAATCCGAAAATGAAGCAAAGCTCGTTATTCCGAAGGTTCGTTGATCCGAAAATAAAAATAGGATCGTTATTCTGAAGGTTCGTTAATCCGAAAATGAAATAAGGCTCGTTATTTCGAAGGTTCGTTGATCCGAAAAGGAAATAAGGCTCGTTATTCCGAAGGTTCGTTAATCCAAAATAAAATATAAACAAAGGTGTAAAATTCTTGTCGTGACAAAATATTGTGTTTTAATTAGAATACTGTCTTATGTGTTCGTTCGACACTTGTGCGCATATGTGTGACTGTGTGTATTTAGGTGATGACCTTAGAAATTACTGTTTAAATGCCCATCTTAACCGCTTTCACATCCAGTATGAAATGAAAATGAAAAGAAATGAAATGAGATTTATTTACCAAACAAACAAACAAACAAACATCGTCAACAAAGTCACAACAATATATTAATAGTTATATTTTGGCAAAATAGAACTGGCAATAGCGTGCAGGCTAGTCGAGGCCAGTCCTTTCAATGATATAGATTATAATATCATCGCCTTAAATCCATCGTTTATCGGTAGTCTAAAATTCATCATAACAATTCAGGAGAGGCACGCTCACTATAATATGAAAAGGGGATGCCAGCATACTCAAACTCTCTTTTGACACATAAACACATACGCGCGCGCGCACACACACACACACACACACATGTAAACAAGCAATCACAAACACATGCGATTCCATGCAAACTTTTTTTTTCAACGACGTAGAAAGCCGTCGTAATTTGTAATTTTATTTGTACATGTATACTAATGATGAAAGTAGATATATTTTCTCCTCCGGAGGATGAGCTTGTCCCCTCCGACTCCTTCACTTCTTCATTATTGTCAGGAAAATACATTCATTATTTGAAATGATTACCATATTCTGCCATTCTAACATGTCTCAAGCAGGAAAACACACACACACACACACACACACATGCGTGGTCTTAGGAATAAAGACTATTAAACAAACAATGAAATATACTCAACAAGCAGATTTCAAATGCTACATCGCTTTTAATAAGCTTCACTGGGAAGAGTAGAATGTAATCGAACTTGTCCTACCGATCAGTCAATAGGTAGGAAATTATTTTTGCATGAATTCAATGAGAAGTTAGATGCAGTTCTCCACTTTCTTGTGTGACATGGTAACACATGGAATTCATGTCGGTATGTAAATGCCAAAATGTAAGCCAGTGTTTGTATAATTGCTAGCTCTCGTAAAGTTAAGTAAATTGCGTTTTAGTACTCCATAATGATAGCCTTTGCCATGACACTAGTCGTATTACATTCGCAGGATTCTGAAAAGAGTTATAGATATGTTTGCATGCGGTTCAAGCCCAGGATAATAACTGCAATCTACGCTCTTGTGTTATTTCATCCATCAGACAGTGAATCTCTTGTAAAGAGTGGACTTAAACGTAGGCCCACATTCTATTTCAGCTTGTTCCCCGTCATTTCTTGATACAGCAAGTGCATTTCTTTCATTTCTTATCTCTTTCAATTTCTATAATATATACCCTTGACTTTAGTAGGTTGACGCCTTTTACATGTGAGTTAAATTATTCATTTTCTAATAAAGAAGAAATGCATATATATAGGCCCACATGTATACGTCAGGTGTACGAAAAGAAACTACAACTTTTCTGTGTAAAACCCGATTTTGGACGCAAAGGTGCACTTTTTGGATATTCAAGTTAGGGTACCCATTGTTAGAAGTATATGAACAGAGTTGACAGTTTGCATGCATTTCACTTTCTTTAATTATAAGATTTTTTTTTGGGGGGGGGGGTGGCCGCGGTTACCATCTTTAAAAGGGAAGGCATCATCAAAATTAAAGGAATCGTATATTTTTAGCTGAGATGGGGCTTCAAGTTTCCAACTTTCTCTTGTGAGATAAGGAAAAACTTCTCATGAAATATGAAAGAGCACGTAATTCTACGATGAATTCAAAGTTTATTCGATGAAAATCATTTTTGAAATGGCTGAGATATCAAAAAAAAAATGGATCCTAATAAAACGTTGGACCCACCTTTTGTTCATCCCAATGTGTTTTACATTTTTGTTTGTATATCTCGGCCATATCAAAAACCAATTTTGATGCTACATTCTTTGAATTTATTTTAGAATTGTATCTATTTTGAATTTCTCAGGTGATTCCTAATTGTCTTGCAAAAAGTTAAGATTTGAATCTCCCATCTCAACCAAAACTATATTATCCTTTAGAATACCTCGCCTGTAATATAAAATAAGTTTTTGTATATAAGACCCCAGAAGATCGATACACGCTCCAACACATATACACACAGACACAAAATAAAAAGGGAATACCTGCAAGCACCTTATGAAAACAAGACACACCGCGTCATTTTATATTGGTACAATTAAAAAAAAAATGTACGTATAGATGTTGCCGATTATATTGGTCGTTATCTTACGACCAATCATAATCATGATTCTGAGTGCTAAAAATAACCATAATGAAGGTGGACGATGTGAGATCATTACATGGAGCCGCTGCATGTCGAAGATCCCGACTACAGTATGTGGAAGGTGGGGCATGGAATGGAGCACCTATTTCAAACTTACAATAATGGAGAATTATGATGTCATCATTGACACAAAACAGTAAAAATAACAGTTTGAGATACACGTTGTATGAACTTTATTATGTAAACGAAAAAAAAAAACAAACAACAAAACCACTTTAAAATTTCAGAGAAACTTGAAGCACATTTTACAAAAGTAATATCAAACTTGCCCCATCTCTGGGGATAATGACACTCCAACTTCGGCCAAAATTGATCTACGGGTCCGTATTACTCCTTCAGAATTCCCAACGTTCTATAACATGTGCAATATACCTTAGCATACTTGGTGGGCAGAGCTGCGTAATGAAAGTCTGTTGTAGCTTCAAACATTTCTGCTATTTGTAGGACTAAACTGGAAAGTATAATCATACTCAAGACTTGAAAAAAAAATGTGTACTACTATCTGAATATCATAGAATTGAATATGGGGCAAATGTTTGTTCTGATGCGACTACTGTTACATGGAAACCAACTGCCAGGCCCATACTAAGAATTCGGCTAACTTATGAATATATTAAAAAAAATACTGAAAAACTTTAGAAATTATCGATTTGTTTTATGAACAATTGTTCTTACATTGAAAGATGAAATGCTGGTAAACAGGTCCCTGTAAATCGGCGAAACGATTTTTTTTTTGTGTGTGAGTTTTGATGAATCATTTGGCAAGACAAATAAGATTAGCAATAACATAGCACGCGTATTAACGTTAAGGACGACTGTACATTAATCATTCCGAGACTAAACTTTGCCTATATAAAGGTTGCTTTGCAAAAGGGAATATATATTTTTTTCTTTTTTTAACATATACAAAGAATAATCAGCAAATTTGTCTTTAAGATGGATCTTAAATTTCATTACAGATGTTTTAAGCCAATGAACACACTGGAAATGCAACTGATCTCTGATATTTTAAACAAATGTTTGGTTTGATATGACCACTGTTACAGGGAAACCAACTTCATATTCCAATATTTTGATTTCTGCTGGTTAAGTCTACAATTGGTACTGTGAAACTTGTTTGTTTTATTGAATAATGTACCGAGCTCGGAACATGAAACACGGCTACACGGGTCCCTTTAAAGAGGGTGAACACAGTGTTTTGTAATTTTCATATATCTTTATTATATATTATATACATTATATATATTCTTAGATATCGCAAAACAAAGTAAAACAAAGCGATCTCAATAAAAGATGGGTCCCAGCCACCTTTTATCGGGATTGCCTCATTTTTGGATATCTCAGCCATTTCAAAACCAATTTTTTTATGAAATAAACTTTGAATTCCTCCTACAATTATTATGCTCTTCCATATTTCATAAGAGGTTTCTCATCACATACACACACACACACACACACATACACACACACATCATCATCATCATCATCATCATCATCGAAAACAAGTTGGAAACTTGGAGCCCTATCTCAACCGAAACTGTACCATCCTTCCAAGATCACGTTTCTTTCCATTTCCCCTCCCCCTTCCAGTTCCTCTTGGCTCTGCCGCGGTGTATATCAGGGCAATCCCCTCTCCCCCTCCCGACAGTAACCCCCAGCTAGTTACTTGTTAGTTGGGTTAAGGGTTATAGGATTAGGGTCAGAATCAGGATTAGGGTTAGGGGAAGGGGAAGGGTCCGGGGTAATTGCCCAAGACCCCTGTCGCAGGTCATTTCATTATCGGATTGATATGAAATGCTGATACCGCAGGAACAACACTTTTCACTGTGAATCTAGTAATAATTAAAGTTGCCCTGCTTTATGATTATTGTTACCATCGATAATTATAGCCATTACTACTATATATGATACTTTTTAGTCTTGTCAATACGTATTAATCATTCTCTGTATTAGTCTTATCGTCATTACTGTTATTACCATGTATCATCCTCCCCGAAACATTATCGAATTTTCATTGCGTAGTATCCAAGCATTTTTTCCTGATTACGACAAAATTATCTTATCATCACAGTGAGTTTATTTCATTTTCGGAATTACGAACCTCATTTCATTTTCGGATTAACAAGCCTTATTTTAATTTCGGAGTAGCGAGCCTCATTTCATTTTCGGATTAACGGCCCTTATTTCATTTTCGGATTAACGTGCCTTATTTCATTTTCGGATTAACGAACCTTCGGAATAACGAACCCTATCTCATTTTCGGATTAACGAACCGTCGGAATAACGAACCATATCATATATTCGGATTAACGAACCTTCGGAATAACGGACCCTACAATTATTTTCGGATCAGCGAACCTTCGGAATAACGAACCTTCGAAATATCGACCCTTATTTCATTTTCGGATTAAAGAACCTTCGGAATACCGAACCCTATTTCATTTTCGGATTAACGGGCCTTCGGAATAACGAACATTCGGAATAACGCCACAAATGTTCGGATTAACGAACCCTCTTTCATTTTCGGATTAACGAACCTCTAGGTATAGGGAATTTGCGTGTTTCGGATCAACGAACCTTCGGAATAACGAACCTTCGGAATAACGAACCTTCGGAATAACGAACAGCACCCGGCAGCTACGAGGGCCTCCATGGGGCATGGTGCCCAGTTGTATGCTATATCATACTGGCAGAAATATCTGCCAAGTAGGTAGAAAAGTTGAACATGCATTTTCACTATGAATGTATCTAGTCAGGGTGGGATGGGGCGTCGTGTCCATTTGTATAGCTCTATGTTCCACCACACTAGTGATAATGGATACCAAATTTGGTGGCAGATTTGATCATGTGTTTTCAAGAATGAGATGACAATGCGAAAATGAGGCCAAAATTAGTCCCCCTTCCGATCTAGCCCTGGATCTTCCATGAAAAAAAAGTTAAAACTACTGTCACCAATTTATTTCAATACTCATTGCACTAACTTTGCCCGTCTCCTCTGTTTCCAGTGAAGAAGACTTCTAAAGATTCTTTTATTTGGAATTTGGAACTTTGTAAAGATTTCTCAATTTGAGGGCTTTGTCCCTATCCACCATCCCTGGGCAATCTGCCTCTGGGGGTTTCAAGTAGAGAATGCTGCCCCTTTGTACACATACATAATAAGTAGAGAAAAAATATGTGATAAAAGTTTTGTGAAAATAATACTATGCGTTTTACAGAAGATATAAATTCGATATAAAATTGAGTTATACTTACTCGTGGTTCTAACTTAGCTTATCACTTACGTCTTAAGAGAAGATTTGGAAAGATTAATTCGGAGGCTTTATCACTAGGAAAGGGAGGGGGAGGGGGGGGGTGTTGACAGGCAGCAGTGTCCCGTGGAGAGAGCGGCAAACGCGTAAAGGGTATTGGAAGCATTGTACAGCCACAGCGTTTGGAAGACGCTGTTGGAGCGGGCATTTTTCAGATCCGGAAGAAATTTTGAATCTGGCCAAAATAATATTCTTCTCGATTTCTCCGATCAAAATTGATCTATTTTGAATCGCGAGGTAAGCGGAAAGAGCGTAGTGACAGTGTAAACACCGCGGGATGCGCGTAACAAGGTCTTTCTGAGCCTAGTAACATCGGCACAAGAACGGGAAGTAAATTAGACACCGTCGTGGTCCCGTTGCGCCGCTCTTCCCTGATCAAAGTATGACCTTCCCGCTTTAACGCCGCTCTCACCACGTTCTCTACAATCGTATAGAATCATGACATGCTCTCGCAACGCTCTTAGTACGCTTCATTCCCGCTAATTGTTACGCTATGTCCGTTTTAGCTACGCTGTTCCTACGCTTTCCTAGACTGAATACGCATGTCTTCCGCTCTCGCCGCTCTAAAAGGGACGCAGCCGATACGCTGAACAATTCGCAGCCAAAATGTTTGCCAGAAGAAGATCAAGCGATAGAGTGGAGGACAAACTGTTGATTAGGAGGTGTCGCTGTACCTGTCGAGACAGAATATGAAGAAGAAGGATAGCAAATTTCCGAAGAGGAAGAAGATGAAGAGATGAAGACAAAAAGGAAGAAAGCAGCGAAGCAGCTACCCACAATGCAAGAAAGAGAGACTTCACGTGATGTTAGCAGAGGAGGAAGAAGAGAGCATGGTCGAATTTTAAAGAATGTGAAATCATCTATACAACAGGAAGCAGACTGACTATAAAAACAAGGACATAAAAAAAAGCCTAGGAAAGATGAGCACGTCTGTGATTAATGCTAGAGTCACACACGGCCGGATTTCGTACCGGGTCCATTAGGCATTAAACCGCATCGACCCGATTCGAGCCGTAGAGACCCGCATTGACCCGCATCGTAACCCGTGTCAATTCCTGATGGATTCCAGGAGCTTCGATACGGCAGTGAAGAATTTTTGGTCATGTTCAAAATTTTCTCACGGATGTCAATTCCGTATTGATATCCGAATTGACCCGGTTCGAACCGCACTAACTCGCATCCACCCTTTGCAACCCGCAGCGTAAAATCGTATGGACCCTTGCCGTAAACCGTACTGCCTTCATGCAACGGATGATGACAAGGTTTACGGTACGGATCGTAGCGGGTTGACACGGGTCGATAGGGACGAAAAGGATTCAGCTGAGGATTTTTAAAGCGGATTTTTTTAACGGTTTGATACGGGTCATGTGTGACTGCAGCATAAATTACATGCTATTCCGGGACTGTCCTGCTCATTTTTACCCGGATCAAATCCATTTTGTGACCCGGCCGTGTATGACTCTAGCGCCCTGCAGAAGAACCAGGAGTTGAGGAGTCTCTCCAAGGACCACAGTATAATGCCCCAAAGTGATATTATCTCTTTTAGGCATGCATGAAAAAAGTTGACTGACTGAGGTTCAACAGCCGAATCGCGGGGTACAACGGGACACATTAGGCACTTTTTTTTTTGGCCGGGCTATGTACTGAAACAGCGTGATAAGTTCGTGTAAATCGTCCTGAGCGTTAATACAGCGAACATAATTTAGATTGGATAACAAAAGTAACATTGCACAGACATCGTATAAAGTTACATCGTCTTCAAGCTAAAAGGCCGTGTCACACCATTCCGGGCAAGCTACGCGGGCTTGTGGCGAGGAGGTAGTTTCCAGCACGTAGAAGATTTTCAGCGGGCGAATAAGAATGCTTGCAATTTTCATTCATGCCTTGTCATACCGTACGGGGGAAGTTTTGCGGCTTGACTTGCGGGGAAGCAAATTTACTCCCCGGAGCTCTCCGCAGTTGGTCCGCACCTGACAGTATCTAGCGCGTAGTTGCCCGGAGGTGCTCACGGAAGTCCGATTTAATCGCAGCCAAGTTTTGAGCATGACCAAAACTTTTTCCGGGTGAGTCGCGGGAATGCCCGCAGAGGTCCACGCAGAACGCCAGTAGGAGGCCCTTAGCGGCAGCACTTCCCAGGCAACTCCCACGCAGGTACTTCGCTGTCCCGTATGCAGCCAAGATAATGAAATTCTGTGGGATTTCAGCCATTCCATTACAAGAATTCCTTCACTGAGTTGTCAGCCCTCACGCGACTGGTACAAAGGTCACATAGTATACTTCCAAGTAAAATTTAAGTAGAACGCGTCCAGCAAGAAAGACACATGCGCTGACTCGCTCAAATCCTTTTCCGCCTCAGGAATGTCCGGTATGCTAGAAAATCCCTACGCGTAACAAGCCCGAGTAGCTTGCCCGGAAAGGTGTGACAGGGCCTAAAGACGGTTGCGGGTAAAAAAAATATGCGTGAGCACCTCCGGGCAACTACGGTTGAGGTACGTGCTAGGTACTGTCATGTGCGGATCATCTACGGGGACCTCCGGATAGTCAAAATTGTTCTTTGCAAGTCGCAGGCAAGGCTTGCCCGGAAAGGTGTGACACGGTCTTTAACTGTAGCGGCAGACACTATAATGTTTCTTTCCCAATCATCGTAGAAAGAGCGTAGCAAGCACGTGTTTAACTCATAAGTACAGCGTTCTTAGAGCGTTCTAACATCATAGTGTGTCCAGATCGGATCATGTTTTACCCGATCCTTCCCGATCTAAGAAAATTGTCAAATCGTGAAAAGAGCGGCATATTGGAATTGGGGCTTAAAACGAAATGTGGCCTGATGCTGCCATCAGAAATAGATGCCTGCCATCAAAAATAGATGCCGGCCATCACTTTTTAAGAAATGATTATGTGTTGGTGGTCCACATTTCAAGTAGCTGCCTCGACCAGGGTTGCAGGATCGCCGAAGTCTTCATGGTCAAACTCAGTTTGCTTAACAGGCAAATTTGGCCGAACACGTTTTTATTATTTTTTTTTTTTGTATTTCGAATTCAATGTCAAATTCTATCTATATATCCAATAAATGAACCATTTATACCCGTTTTCATTTAAAACATGCCTTGTGTGGTGTCATGGAAAATCACGTTTATGACTCAATTTGACATCAAATACCTTTGACAATACAAAGTTTAACTGGACTTAGTCATGGTGAGTGGTATTTGAAGACGTTTATCATACCTGTCAATAATACTTTTCATGTTTTATAATCATTTTTACGTTTTATTGATTTTTTTCTACTTGTGAGTATGAAGTAGGCATACTGTCATCATACTGTCAATTTTCACATAATTGTCATGGATTTATTTTATCATTCACATGTTTTATGAAATTTGATGATTTTGAAGCCCCGAACTTTGACTTAGATCTATCCCTACTGGTTCTAGAGATAAAGAGTTTTAAAATTTCTTTCATGGGGGGGGGGGGGGGGGGGGGGGGGAGGTGTCCAATAGCACAAATTAAGATCCAGAGAGATGTTTAGACAAAGCATGCTTTATCACTTTTTCATTTTTATTATTATTTTTTGTTTGTTCAGAGCTAAGACATGTTTGCTCTCGGGCAATTTTGCGTGGTTGGCATGCACAGTACACACAACCAATAGCAAACACAAGAATTATGTGATACCGCCTCAAAGATAAAAGATAAGGCATTGACTGAAATAGCACTAGTATTTACAAAACGTCCAATGTACATTTTCTTAATCATTTGTATAATCCTTTGATTGACTGTTCAGCCTCTCTTGGTCACATCGACGTGACGAGACTGAAAAGGACTACAAGCAAAACTTCAATTTCTTAGTCCTTCTACAAATGAAATTTGTAAGTTGTAAGATCGCAACTGTTGATCTATAATTCAACGGACATGTCCCCCCCCCCCCCAAAAAAAAAAGACGAAAAGAATCACTGGACTCGAACCTGTCATCGCTAGATGATTTCCGGACAGGGACAATACCACCAGGCTATCTCTGGTTGCCGGTAGTGACACAATGGACTTGGAACAAATACCCAAACTCCGAAGTTCCGATGTTGTTATGTTAAGTTTGACAAGGCTGATAAGGCACTAATGAAAAAAAAAAGAGAATATTATGTAGCGGGGTAAAGGTTGAGTTGTGAATCTGTCTAGTCATAATATCAGTACTTCTGCAAGTGATGCAATTGTGAATCATCATTCTTGGACATTAGGGGTGTTATTTCAATCATTTACGTTTGGAACTTCCGAAAATGTATCATAACATATCCTGCCCGACGCTATTTTCTGGCGCAACTCTTGACTCTCATTGGTGTCTGTGTGCACTTTAGAGCAGCAACTTGCGGCGCTTGTGTTCTTGTCACATATATTTGAGTAGACACTTCTACTTTTCCGTTCTAGAGTTTGGGGTGTATCTTTGGTCAGTGAGTATAGGAGCAAGTCATTTTTGATGAGCAGAATCCGCTTACGTCTTTCGTTTCCGATGTCGGGCGGAGAAGGGAAGATTGCTATCAGAGGTTTCATGGCAACCATTGATAAGATCGCCATTACAAGCGTTGCTATGAGCTTGAACCAATTCTTAAAATCTACATTTTCCTCCAAAAGGATAAAAAAAAACTGTAATAAGGATTACCAGCATGATCCCGGGGATGTAGATAAGAATCTGCCTTAGAAGGAATTTCCAAAAGGGAAGATATTTGTCAATGAGAGCTTCAAACAACACACGGGGAACAAACGTGGGTATATGATCGTCCATTCCTGACGAAAGGCAATAGTGAAGTATCGCGTTTCTGTGATTCAAGGAATCTACTTCTTTAGCCATATCGAAAATGTCAGTGAAAAGTTTTGAATATGCCTCACTCAAACTCTGTGACCTGTATAAGACGTAAATTAATATGATCACACCGAAAAGCCAAAATATTTTGATTTCTTCATAAAATAATGTTATCCCTGCAAGATTTAAGTCGAACACTTCCAGTATCAGCACCATTACAGTCAATATTCGCCATACGCAGAGGAAATATACAACGATGTACATAATAATTCCCTTCAGCCCTTTCACCCTATCATAACACCTGATCTTGATTATCAACAACAGGCAGCCAACGACGTAAAACACATTAAAGATAATATGGTTCAAATATGATGTAGGATCGTCACCAAACGAGATGTCAGGTTGACCCTCGAAATGTAAATAGAATAGGTAATACGCAAATTCCAAAATAACCAGAAAAGTCAGCAATATGAAGTCGGTGGTGGCCTCTCTGGATACCCGTGATATGGTATATAGATCAACTTCATCAAGAACATCGACAAAATCTTCTGCCTTCAAACCTTCTCTTGATTCATCCTGCCAATTTGTCGGGGGTAACAACTGCTCTGTTTCTCTGTGCTCCAGCTCCTCAAGAGTTGGTTGTACCTGAGTATCTTCCGAGGGAGCTTGACCAGGAAGATCGGAAGAACTACCCACAATTCTTTGCCTTTGTCTCCTGTACATTTCTCGCTCGCTAATTACTTGCACCTGCTCACACTCCCTTGTGAAAACGTAGAGCCATTTGATGAGAAAAGCAAAGAATAAAATCAACGACAGAGCAATCGCCGTGATGGCAACGACGACGTAAAATGTATATCCATATTCTACGATTTTTTTTCCAGGATATTGGTGACAATTGTAAACAGACAAACTTCCGCGTAAACCAAACATGAGAAAGATGAATTTAGTCACATCATCTTGTGGGTCTATTTCCTTAACTCGACATATTATTATGTTCTTAATCTGCTCCATTTTCGCAACCTCGAATAGGGAATCGGCAATACATTCCTCCTTCTTAGTGTCGTTAAGCTCACAGTAGGACGAATTGATGAAGGAGGCGTCATTTTCTGATACTTCTTCCTTTAAGTTCGTAGTCTCTAAGAACACGCTGAAATGAGTGTCAGGGTTTCTGGGCAGAGTATTAAAAGACAAATTGTTTCTGTTTAGGGGTGTCTCTAGAAGGAATTTGCCATATTTACCCTTCGTGAGGATCCACTGACAATAAACGCAGGGAGAGGACTTTGAATTGTTGCAGCTGTTCACAGACACATTTAATACTACCATACTGACGTTTTTATCTGAACCAATTTGGAGATCACTCAAAGCAGAACGAAGTTCAGAATAAACATTGATCCGAATTTTGAGTCCACAAGTCGCCTGTACCGGTTGAGTTGATATTGATGCCGAAGAAAGAGCCAATGTCGGTGCTTCCGTGCTGGCGTAGACAGAAGTGAGGGTAGCTGCAGCGATGACCAGTGCATAGAGGCTGCGGAAGATTGGACTCCTGGTTGGCCACGCCATTCGGTCTGATAACCGCATCGTTCCCGTTGATTCACTTGATGCCTCTCCCTGGAACAGACCAGAGTTATTTTGGAGAATATCATGTCAAGCATGTTGTAAATACACCTTTAGAATCGTAGAACCTGTATATAAGGCGACCAATAGGAGAGGTCCTCCCAAGCCTCGCACTCCTCTCCTTTAAAGGGATGGTATAGTATTGGTGGAGATGAAAATTGGGCTTTAATATTTTTGTGAGATACCAAGACACCACTCATGAAATAGTACAGAGCATACCATTTTAAAGATAATATAAAGTTTTGGTACCTCAAAAGTTTCCCTTAATATCCTTGTCTTAGTTTGTGTTTCATCTTAAAGTACCTTTCATATAACTAACATTGTGAGACTTACTCGCCCCAAAGTGCTCTCATGTCTTAGTAATCATGCAATAATGGTTTCGTACCAGAACCGTTTACTATTAAGCGCCGCTATACGGCGGCGAGGTAGTACACGTATTGTACGATACCATTTTTGCATGACAACAGCGACCAGCAGCCCCATACACATAGCTAAATGGGGCTTCGCATTGTAGCATTCAGGATCATGACAGATTTAGTATCGCGGGTTATTATCAACTTAAAATCCAAAAATTTCTTCAATTTGAAGACTTACCAGTTAAGTTGAAATATTGAAAACAGGCTTCGGGCAACGTTTGGTTTTGTCAACAGTCCCTTTCTCTTCGAATTGATGACTGAATGTGACTCGGTCGAGAGGACCTTGGGAGAGCTACACTGAATTGACGGCCAGCGCATGCGCACGCAGACATCTTATCCGTTCATGGATTTGAAATTTGTGCGCATGTGATGTGTGCGCATGCGCTGGCCGTAGTATTCAGTGTATGTAGCTCTCACAAGGTCCTCTCGACCTTTCTGGTTGATATCAACAACATTTCGAAATTACAATCTACAAAATGTGGAATTTTGATGAGAAAAGTGGGATGTCAATCTCAAATGTTGGCCAAAATCTTACGTCTAAAGACCAAATCGCCTAATTCGCTTACGGCGAAAATGACTGTTCTTTTGGCGATCGTGTCTTAGATATTCTGCGTTGAACCCTGACACATTATTTGTTTAATACCTACAGAAAGCTCTACCTCTGCTTATTCCAAATATGGTCATGGCATGATGTCATGCTACTCATTTTCATTCATAAATCGTCTGAAACATGCGTAAGCTTATGCAAATCGTATCCCAGACGCGTGAACAGCCTTGTTGCTTACCAAGACACGTGATCGAAATACGTGTTCACGATTGGTCAACTGCGCCGAGGACCCCCTCGTTTACAAGCAACCTACGTGTTATACTATGGGGATCGCTGCAGCAGCGGTGCATGCTTGCATGCAACACGTGTATCGTGACTGCTGCTCAGCACGGAAATGTTGCAGTTTCCCGCTTTGTTAGACTGTATTTTTAGCAAGTTGAGGTAGAAATTAGAATTTAAACCAACACACAAGAGAAAAAGAAGGTCACATTTATCTAACAAACCTTCATCATGCCATTTCGAAGAAGTATCAAGCTGAAATCACGGCATCAAGGAATACCTCTTCACTGCCGATTCTGATGGTACTGTTGTGCGTACACCTCCCACCTGATCACGGCAATCGCGAATCTTGAGCTGATTACGGTAGGTTTTGTGCTTTTCAAACGTCGTATTTCCGTAAATTTATGGGTGTAAAAATGATTTCCAATAAATTACAGCTCTTTGACTTAGTTATCATCCTTCATGAGTATGTAAGATTACCTCAGCTATACGCAATTCCCCCACAATGATCGATTTGTTGTGTCAATAATAACAACAAATTGTGGCTGTACGAAGGAACAGCTGATCACGGCAATCGTGAATCTTAAGCTGACGATAGGTTTTGTGCTTTTAAAACTTTGTTTTTCCTTAAATTTATTGGTGTAAAATATGATTCCAATGAACACAAACAAACAAACAATTTCAACACGTGAATATATAGTTTTGGCGGACGATTTATTCTAGATTGACAACAAATTACACACCAATTTCCTGAAAAGTGCACACAGTTTGCTTATAGATACGTAAATCCCACTGGGTTGCATACACACGTGGGGACGTCACAGATTTGGCACTTTTCGTAGCCGCATCGAACTTTTTCCAGTGCTCAAATTTGGTAAAAATAAAGATACTTATATTCAAACCAGAGACAACTTTATTGCATGATTTATGTCAGAAATTAATCAAAAACATTAAATGATGGAAAACAGTCAATTTATAGATTATTATTTCCTATAAATTTCTTCTTTAAGTCTCAACCAAAACTATACGATCCCTTTTAGGCCGTGTCACACCTTTCCGGGCAAGCCTTGCGTGCGACTTGCGAAGAACAATTTTTACTACCCGGAGGTCCCCGCAGATGACAAGCACATGACAGTAGCTAGCACGTATCTCACCCGTAGTCACCCGGAGGTGGGCACGCAAATCATTTTACCCGCAACCATGTTTAGGCTCTGTCACACCTTTCCGGGCAAGCTACGCGGGCTTGTTGCGTGTGGGGATTTTCCAGCATACCGGACAATTTCTGAAGGCAGACAAAGATCATGAAGATTTGGGCGAGTCAGTGCATGTGTCTTAGGTCCCTACTTGCTGGACGCTTTCTACTTAAATTTTACTTGCGGGTATACTGTGTAACCTGTGTGCCAGGTTCAGGGGGGCTGACAACTCAGTGAAGCGCACATGGCAGAAGTCCCACAGAATGTCATTATGCATGGGAGTTGCCTGCGAGGTGCTGCCGCTAAGGGCCTCCTACTGGCGTTCTGCGTGGGCCTCTCCGGGCATCCCCGCGACTTACACGGAAAAAGTTTTAGTCATGCTCAAAACTTGGCTGCGGACTTGCGTGGGCACCTCCGGGCAACTACAGGCGAGATACGCGGGTATTTAATGTCAGGTGCGGACCAGCTACGGAGATCTCCGGGTAGCAGATTTGTTTCCCCGCAAGTCGAGCCGCAAAACTTCCCCAGATACTGTATTACAAGGCCTTGAACATTCTCAAAACTTGTTCTGAGTGAGTCGTAGGGGTTCGCTCGCAGAGGTACACGCTGAACACCAGTAGGAGACCCTTACCGGCAGCACCTCGCAGGTAACTCCATAGATAATGATAATGCATAGATAATACACAGGTGATCTGCGCAAGCAAGTGGATATTGTAATGGAATTGCACTGCTACATTTCTGAAACATGTGAGCCTCCTATGTCGTCTTCCTAGTTCAGTTTAATTTGTTTAAAGTATTTCAAAATAATGTTTCTCTACTCAAGAACCACATTAAATTTCACAAATCTATACATGGGCTGTTGAATTATGTACTACATGATGTGAAATTATAAAAATCGTCCGCAATGCCCCTTAAGACTCCCAAGGTTCTACCAAACTCATTCCCCTCTGTCAATTTAGAATAGGAAAGAAACGAGGGGGCTAAAAGGACTGTACAGTACTGGTTGAAATGAAGATTCAGCTTGTAACATTTTGTGAGATATTTAGAAACCACTGTATGAAATGTTACACAGCATACAATCTCGGGGAATCTAAAGTTTATTTGATGAAAATCGGTTTTGAAATGACTGAGATATCTAATAACAAGGAAAAACTAAGAGATCCTAATAAAATTCGTGGCCTGTCAATTTTATTGGATCACTTTTTTGGATGTCTCAGCTATTTCAAGGCCAATTTTCATGAAATAAACGTTGAATCCCTCTTGAATTACATGCTATTTCATATTTCATAAGAGATTTCTCATTATCTAACCAAAAAATGTGTAAACCTTAATCCTCACCTCAACCAGTACTGTACAGTCCCTTTAACTTACGCGATAATCAAACAATGGCGGAGAATAATAATGATGGCGGAGCCTTCGTAGTTGCCATGGATTTATGCTTGTAAGTACCATGAGAACATTGATGTGCTTTTTTTTATTATTCCTATCGTTTTCTTGGTATATCATTGTCACCGCTTATTGCAGGGAAATAAGTTGTTAAACGTTCGTTAGTTTTTTTTGTATTTGATTTTAAGGACATTAATATAGAGCGTGACAGTTTAGTGTATTTCTGTACTCATTATTTTCTTTTTGTTTGATCCATCGCATCTTGCCTCTCGTATATTGGCAATTGACCTTTCACCCCTCGTCCTTTCCTCTTCCCCGTCTTTCCTATTCTCATGTTTCCTTTTGTTTCTCTTTCACAGGAGAGCTTCCTCGTGTTTGACTGTCTGCTTGTTTGATTGTATACGTAGGTATGTGTGTATACATGTTTGTTTGTTTGTTTTTTGTTTTTATCGAATCAACTTGCTTCTTTAGTGTCTCTATAGTCTTGTTCAGTAATTTAGTTATATTGTCCACGAGGAGACTACAAAAATACAAACTTGGCTTTGCAGCACGTCTCCTGCAACTTTAATTTTGATTCGATATCATCAGAGAGTAATGTGTAGTATCGTTAATTTCACAGTTATTTTCTTCGTTACTACATTGTTTTGATGTTGTGCTATTACGTGTAGGTTAATGTTTTGTATTGTTTGAAATGGAATGAAATTAAATGAAATTGAATTGAATGAAACCCCAAATGGTGCTTAAAATGGGCCGTCACTTGTACTATCAACAATTTTGTTCACAAAAAAAGTTTATGCAGAACGTACATAAGCCTGTTTCAAGATATTACAAGGAAATTCATAACAAACAAAAGTTATATAGTCTATTTTTCCGAAGTTGATAGCTGAATGTTACCTTAAAGCCACTTTTGTTATTTGCACATAAAAATCAATTTTAGTGCATCAAATAATTCTAAAATGTGAGTTAAGGATAGAAACAACCAACGTAAAAATGTTAACCAGTGTTAAAATAAACCGTCCATAGCTATGGTTTGTTGAGCAAATCAGTCATATTTCCTCATATTTGCGGTTTTATCGTCAAATGTTTACATGGTTAATAGGCTGTCAGATGATGCAACTGAACAGTACACATGCTTAAAATTTGAATTCAAACATGTAAAAAAAATATAAAAAACCACTGCTCCTGATGGTAAACAGTCGCTTTAAACGTGCACAAAAGGTTCACCAGGTATACTGCATGGATTGAAAAAAATATTGTACTTCATATGTAATAATTATCTCCACAGTACAAGTGAAACCTACTGGCTGAGGAGGTTATGTTTGTCTGCCTGTGGACCTACTACACATGGACGTTCATCGCTTGTTAATTAATTCAAGCACTCGTTTCTGTCAAATGTGTTACAACAAAATTTTGTTCATGCTTTCCTGTTTTATTCTCATAATTTCCGTCCGTGGACAGCCAGGCTGGAGAGAAAAAAACGGAGCTCTGAGAAATTTAACAAGTACAAAAAATAACTTCGACCATTTTGATTTTTAGGAAAAGGACTGTGAATTGGTACTTGTGTTTCAAAAACACCGAGTAAGGATTTTAATGGGTTGCTCGTCTTTCAAAACTCATGAGTAGACATTGAAGGAGAGTACTGATAATAACTTCTTCCAGAGTTGTATGAAAAAAAAAATATTATGACATCCGTTTTAGACGCCACCTTAAATTGTGGAAACGGCAAAGGGGAATTTATTGAGGACTTTCAGTATGTTATTCTAGACACATTTTTCTGGACCTATCCTTAAAAAAAAGAAAATAGCATGTTACCTAAAATGTCAAGGCTTAAGCCTATTTGACCTGCTGCTTCGGTCTATGAATAGGACAGGTTACTTACTCTCTTCGCGTTCAGCTTTGCTCACAGCGAAGAAAAGTACTGGCGAAGTTGTAGTTGATGTCAGAAATGCGGTTGATGCTCGGACGTTGTTGAAGACGTCAAATTCGACCGGACATAATGCGATGTTCCCAAGTTAAAGGTCCCTGACGTTGACAGTCGTGGATCCCAGATCTACTGCAGTTTTATTGGGAATATTACTCCAGTCCAAGCAAGTACCCTGTGAGGGATAAACCTGAAAACCCTCTCAGGGCTATTAAGCGGCTCAACGAAGCGTTGCGATCGTTATCTCTATTCTCATTGCCGGTCGTTCCGATTCATGACTAGAAATTCTGCGGATTTTGCTGGCTCGTGCGAGCGCTGTACGCTCGCTATGAGCTGGGTGGCCTTGTACACCCACATGCAGGCCGGACAAGTCGCAGCCGCCGCAGCGTCACATGCCGGAGAGATACCACACTCAGTCTTCACATCCACCAAATATTGTAGTACTAATAACTCGCGCTAAGATGGGTTGTAACAATTTGCACAAGTCCAAACTAATTTAAACTACACTAAGTAGACATAGTCGTTGCTATACAAATGATGCACAGGATAGAGTGTGTTAGTGAAGGTGCGGCGCGCTCGCGAGTATTGACAATGCATGGTGCGACATGCACGAGGCGCACAACGCCACGAAATAATACTGTGCATCATTTGTTTTATAAAATGGGTCGAAAACTAACAGCATTATTCACGTACCTTTGTGGGTCAATATCAGTCAGCTACATGTAGCACTCGCTCAAAAGTCAAGATGTCCGAAGATGTTCGTCCCAAACATTTACGCACGTCGCACTCGGAAATCCCGCACATAAGTACTGTACGTACGTATAAGAGTATACGTACGCCACGTGTTATGCACAAGAAAGGCCGCCGGCTGTTGTGGCAGCCCGCGGCCCGAACTAGAAGTTGTTTACAGGATTGACATCGCGTATAGTAACGCGTGACGCACTTGTAACAACTGATTGAGTGCGCACTGTAAACATTGTGACGTACGTCAGGCCAGGGAGGTGGAAGAGAGACTCTTCTTTGTGCATTTACTAAGAAATTAATGCACGCACACGTGACTCATTTCAGCGCTTCCAATTGGCTACATTCTTGAACCCATTTTATAAAGGATGATATAACACGAAAAATAAACAAAATACACAGTCCCCCACACTCACGTACGCACACAAGCACAAGCACTCACAGCAAACACAAGGGTGTCAACAACATCAAAAGCAAAAACAAAACGAAAACTGGCATCATTCACAAAGTGTTGAATTCGAGTATCTTATATGTTGTCAAGATACAGTTGCGACTTGTATCTTGAGAAGAACGTATAACCATTTTTTCTTTGCAAATCATGTTCTCATTATGTATCAATTATTAAATCTGTATTTAATGGTCACATCCAGTATCAAACCGTATCACTCTGTGACTAAGAAAACAGCCATCTGCAGTGTGGACATATTAATGTATACGCATCTATAATATAAGATTTAGAACATCTTCTATAGACGATCAAACGCAATTTCAAAACCCAGTTTTGGCAACTGAATGGATTCCGTTCTCCCTACCCCCTGCCCGTAGCCGGTACACTTGCCGAACTGTAAAGACGATGGTATCACACATCTCCTCAACTGGAACTATACAGCTGTATTTTCAGTTATGATTCTCTCACAGTCCCAAGTAGATATAACACAAAACGCCATCTTAGTCTTTAAAAAAATGTTATCGATGCAGATATGGCAGCGTATATTCCATAATTCAGGGAGGTGGAAAGAGAATTGAATAATTATGCCTATAGTTAGTGCACAGGGATAAACTGTACCGTGCTAATGCCAGGTCTCAGTGACAGCAGACTGGTATCGAGGAAACCCCCACTAAGGAATTAAGATAAAAACACAAAAACAACATCACTCCCCCACTCCACCAAAAAACACAAAAACAACATCACTCCCCCACCCCACCGAAGAACCCTGGATGGTATGGGTACGTGTTTCACAGTGATTTTCCACAGCAGACACTCTGCCGAGCGAGACTGCCTTTTCAATGTCACAGCATTTTGCCAACGACGCAGGGACGTGATCAATGCGCATTTGATTTTTCTGATAAACTGCGTTGTTAGCATCGATTTCATCCTGCATAATGTATTTCCAAAATGTACAGTTGTGATTACATGTACATTATATCAAATGTGAGATGAGTGAGGTTCTTTCGTACAGCAGCGAACAGCGGCAACCAAGCAAGCAACGCGAGCCAGATGAGATAATAAACGGAAAGATGTTCACTCCGCAAATGCCATGGGTCGTCAGCAGCACACCAGGGATCACCAGTGTTTCGGCCATTTAAGTGCTGTACACCTCCCCCTGGCTGGCCGGTGCTGCGTTTGGATCCCCTTGACAGCACCCCCATGGCATTTCAAAGAAAAACAAAGCAAAACAAAACAAAACAAAGCAAAACATCACAAAACAAGACAAAAAAGGAAAACACTTGGCATCAATCACCTCTCCTCACTCCAGAAACACTCTCTCTACACCCCCTATTCCCACACCCCCAAGCTTTCCCTACTATCCATGCAGATCCTGTCTCTGCTGCCCCACAAATTCTCCTGATCCACCTTTCCCCGTCCCTACCACCTATTCCCATCCCTCTGACCCACCTCCTTGCCGATCGTCCAGGATATCCCCTGTACCCCACCTCCACAGTATGCACCTCCGCTCTCCACCCCCTTTTCTCACACTCCTCCCTCAACTCAGCATACCTATCCAACTTTATTTCCCTTGCCTCATCCATCCTTGTCTCCCATGGCACAGTCAGCTCCACCTTTGCTAACCTGAGCACAGACCTAGCCACCAGCACCATATCCGGCCGAAGGGCAGTTACTACCACCTCCTCTGGCACTGTACGGTTTCCCTCATCCACCCGCACCTCCCAATCATCCCCCGCTGCTAAGATCCCCCCACCATCATCCCTCTGACCCTTCCTTCTCACACTGCATCTCACCCCCTCCTTCACAAACCGGATTCCCCTCACCCAAAAGGCCCATTCTTCTTCCTTGCCTCCACTGCCACCCTCGCCACCTCCGCCATCTCCTTCAACACCTGGTTATGCCTCCATGTATAGGCCTGTAATAGACCTCCAGATGCTGACAAAATGTGCTCTAGTGAGCCCTTCGCCTTGTTGCAAACCCTGCATCCACCATCCTCCACAATGCCCCATCTCTGAAGATCTACTGGAGACGGCAAAACATCAAAGGTGGAACTGATCATGAAGCGTACAGCTCCAGAGGACATTGACCAAAGGTCATTCCATGACACCTTCCTCTGCTCCACCCCTTCCCATCGAGTCCATGCTCCCTGCACTCCCTGCTGTACAGCCTTGGCAAAGCGATACTCCTCCTCCTTCTCCTTAACCGCCTCCACCACCAACTCCCTCCTACCCTTCCTGCCTTGCTTGCTGTACCATCTAACACCCTAATGAAACCCGACCCCTTTCCGACCCACCTGAACCGCACCCTGCATCTCCTTCCACTTTGCCATTGCCACTGCCTCGTCCGCAGCCTCCTCCGCCCTCCACTTCCTCCCTGTGCGGGTCGGTGGCCTAACTCCTGCCATTGCCTGGTTCTTTGACTCCCTCATCATCATCACTAGCCTAACCTTGCCAGCTTTAAACTCCTCCACCACTGACGTCATAGGCAATCGCAACCTGCCTGATCTGCAAAAGAATACCAGATCTGTAAGCATTCTTGGAATGCCTAACCACTTCTGGTAGTACGAGTTCATCTTCTGCTGCATCCTCTCAACCCTGGACACTGCCACCTGGTACACCTGCAGTTGCCACATGATCCGTGGTAGCAAGCCAAACTGGCAGCACCACACCTTCGCATTCCCAGGGATGAGTGTCCTGTCCACCCTCTTCAACCACTCCACCACTTTCTCGTAGATCTGAACTTCTCGGTGCCTGTCATTCAACTTGCCCTCATACCACCGCCCAAGGCTCTTTACCCACTGCTCAGTGACCTGAGGGATATCTTCTCCCCCAATCTGAAATCTCCTTGCGACCACCTTCCCCTTCCGCACTGACACTGAGCGGCTCTTCATCCGTGTCCAGGCCACCAACTCCTCTAACCTATGGAGGCCATCTTTGACCTGGGTCTCGTTGCCAGACACGATTGTGAGATTATCCATGAAAGCCCTAATCGAAGACACAACCACATCTGCAGCCAGCATCAACCCTTTAATTCTCTGGGCCACACACAGGGTTAACACTTCCATCCCAAGGACAAACAGCAGCGGCGAGACTGGACACCTCATGGGGATGCCAATTTCTAGCGCTTGCCGTTCTGTTGTGTAAGTCTGGGTTGTGAATCTCATCCTGAACTGGCTGTAATAGCTCTGCACCATCTCCCGGATCACCCTAGGGACCCAGAAAAACTCAAGAGCAAAGCTGAGATACCTGTGAGGAACTGATCCATATGCATTTGCAAGATCCAAGCAGATGACATCCACATTCTCCTTCTCACGTTTGCACCTCTGGATTGACTTCCAAATCATCTGGACATGCTCCGTGCACCCAGGGAAACCCGGGATCCCTGCCTTCTGTATAGAGGTGTCCACAAACTTGTTCTTCATGACAAATTCTGACAATCGCCTCGCTAAGACACTAAAGAGGATCTTACCATCCATGTTGAGAAGCGAAATCGGTCTTATCTGGCCAATGCCTTTGGCATCCCTCTCCTTTGGGATATACCCCTTCTGCCACACACCAGATGACTGGAACAATCCGCTCCCGCCATAGCACCCTTAGGATCCGCCACAGCACCCTTCGGACACGAGGACAGTACTTGAACAGCTTGTAGGACACGCCATTCTGCCCAGCTGCACTACCAGCTCGGGCCTTTTTAATCCCGGCTTCAACCTCCCACAACTTCAACTCACTCGAGTCAAAGCTGACCTGTGGCTCCTGTGGCCTCAATAGCCCTGCCACCCCAGTAAAAAGCTCCTCTCTCCTCCCATCACAGTATGTGGCCTTAAGATGCCTCTCGAGCTCTTCCTTCGACACCTCTAAACTTCCTGAAACCCCTTCCTCAAACAACCTCTCTGTGAACCTGTACGGATTCTTATAGAACTCCCTCCTCTCCCTCCTCCTCCTCCTCCTCCGCTTCCTACACTGATATTCAGCCCTCCTAACATCCGCATACCTCTTCTTCAGGTCCTCATACAAACCCTTCAGACTAGCCCTTTCTCCGTCTGCCTGCCTCCACCTACTTCTCCGCCCTCAATTGGGCCGTCAACCGCTGTCTCCTCCACCCTGACTTTCCAAAATCCTCCTCCACATCCCCCACCTCCACTACCCACAGACTTTATCCCAAACTCTTCTGCACAAGCCCCATAACACAACCCCTCAAACATACGCATCTTCTTTTCAACACTCTCAGCCAATTCCACTTTCAAAACTCCCGCAAGCTTGATGTCAAAAAGCTCCCACTTATCACTTCTCGCCGGTGGCCATGCAATCGGCTCCTTCCGCTCAAACACAGCATGTAGAGCATGCCAGAGAGCAATACGATCACCATTCCACGTGGGCTAACTGCACGGTAGCCTTTTGTCAAGGCCCTCTCGCTGTAATGGGAGAGCGACTAGAACACACACACACATACACACAGACACATACGCTCACACATTCCTTTATGTAAATCCATACTGGTATACAAAAAATGTCACATAGGGTATACAGCCATGATACCTTGCACATGATAAATGTCAGACCTATTATAAGAAGTTCACCTTTTGATTATTTTACATGGATGCTATCAATGGACATTTCAGCAGGAACACTAGAGAGAATTGAAAATTTGTGTGAAATTGTATCATGTTTTACTGGCCACACAGGCTGCTTATCCTATACAGTGTATTATGTATCCATATAATATGTATATGCCACAAATAGTTTTTCAAAATAATGCTGAAAATAAAAGTGCAGTAGGCTACCCGTAGCCAGAGAGCTAGCGACCACTCAATTTACCTCATCAAGCCCAAAAGGTTTGACCCCTCAGAGTTGCTTGGGCCACCCTCCTCATTAACAAAATGCGCGTCAGCCGCTGGTCCCGGAGGGTGGGTTCGGCCCCCAGGGACCCCCCCCCCCCCCGAAAAGGGTCGTTGGCGGGTGTAATTTACCCCATGGAGCCCATGAACCAAACTTGTTCTAAAATAATGTCCTATGAGTGTACATCATAAAAATATAAAAACTGACAAAATATCTGGTCATTGCAGATGCTCTCGGTAGGCATACTATAGTTTAAAAAAAAAAATGAAGCTAGCGTTTCATTCAGTCTGAGGGACAGTGCCAGTTGAGTAATTTGACGTTTCAACTTTCAACGTCAGGGTTCTTAAAATTTTGCGTCTGAAATTTCGTCACTATTTGAATGAGTTTATCTAGCCTTCGATTGCTAGACCGCACAAAAACGTATGTGGACTAATATTACAACTCCGTATAAAAGGTGAGTTTCTAATCTATAAATGGAGGCGCGAGGACAGAAAGGAGGGAAACACAAAGAAAAAAAATACAACTAAAGTGCTCGCGCCTTCCTCCTTCTTTGTTTGTTGGTTATTGCACAACCACAATTCGGCCAGCTCCCAGGCAGGCAGTCAGTATAGCACGTGACCTGTAAAGTAACCAATTGGCGGTGAAATTTAATGGACATTCCCTTTCAGCCCTCGAAAAAAAAAGTAAACTCGCTTATTTCTGGACATACATTCTTCTTGGAAAGCGTTACAACACAGACTCCATATACCTCGGGAGCCGAACATTAAACATCGAAACGAATGTTCCTGTGTATGCACCAGTACAAAACGCTTGTCTTCTTAGATCGGTGCTGAGCCCTGTCTCTAAATTGCTGCAGTGTGAGCTAAAAAAGCACACAATATGGATATAGCCATTTGGGAGACGAATAAGCTCAGCGAGTACAGTCCAAGCAAATACCCTGTGAAGGATAACGCCGGAATACCCTATAGAGGATAAAACAGGAGGACCGAGCGAGCTCGCCGAACCTGGCTATTGAGAAAAATAGTCACATCTCCTTATTTTTTTTTTAAGGCTTTATTGCATTATTTTACCATAGTAACATGTTTTGTGATAAAACTGACTTACACGTGCATCAAATGTGATATCTCGAAAATTTTTGAAATCACTGCTCCCAATGGTAAACAATACCTTTAATTGTAATGGAAAATGGCGTTCAGACTTATCGCGTAATGTAATCTCGAAACAATTTTGTGCGGAATTCAGCTCTTCACAGTGTATTAAAACAATGTATAAGTACAGGCGTGCAGTTTTATAAACTACACAGCCTACTGCTGTCATGTTTTGACTTTCAATATTCGGACAATTTCAGACGAATCAATTTGTGACATAACATTTCGCGTGATCTGACCATTTCGTCGATGACATGACTGATTTCGTTAAGAAATAGGCCATGCGACACTTGGCGCCCCATACAGCTCGCACCAGCTCGTCACCAGCTCGCAGGTTCGGGTCGCACAGTGGGCTTTGGCCTTTACCCTTTTGGATATGCAAATTAGGATCAACGATTTTTTGAAGACGCTCTACCTGTTATAATAATAGAATTAGGTAATTTTGCTATGTTTATGATTTATTTCTATGTCAGCTACTCTTCTCAAAAGGTCAATTAATTAAGATTATATGTCAAATCTGTTCTTAAAAGAACATCTCAAAATTACACATCTCATAGTCCCAAGCTACAGATAAAGAGGATTATCCTATTTGAAGGTATTGACAAAATGTCAAAAGTTTTTGATGATATCGTTGCGTCGAGTTATTTTCATTACAGCTGATTGACAAATTGCCCTATACATCTACGCAGATAAGCACTGATTTTATAGTTGGTTTAGTTATAGCCATGATACATGGATATGACTATTACTATTGCACTGATCACTTCAATACCGATTAAAATCGATGTACGTAGGGCAATTTACAAATGAGTTGCAAATCAAAGGTCTTGATGCTTTTACTGCCACTCAAATGATAATGTGTTTCATTTATATATTTCATGCAGCCTGTAACTTAATTTCTTATAAATATCATGTTAATTTGCAGTAAATCAAATTTCATTGATTGAAATTGGACGAACATCATTAGAAGTAAAAAATCAAAACAAAAACAAAAATTAAATTGCGTAGATCGTTTCGACCTTGTTTTGGCTCGCCCCCACTACGCTGTATTAACATTTTTTTTTTCTCAGTAAAAACCCTAGGAGGATTCTAAAAAAAAAAAAAATGTATTATGAACCGTTCAAGTCATCCCTTGATAACAAAAGTTCGTTATTTTTACTCGGGGCTCAGAAAATGCTTTTCCTATCATTTCATAATCCACAATTTTGTCCACAGCATGTCAGTATGATATTTAGTCGATTAATTATTGTTATTATTTGCTTATTACTTTTTGCCATTGGTTTTATTATTTTGCAGTTTTCAACTGTTGAGACAAGGGTCTATTTTGATATAGACAAGTTTTATAGACGGCTTATTGACACACTTATCTTTTGAAGTATTCACTAAAGCGGAAGGTATGGATCTTTATTCTTGTTTCTTAGGCGATAAATTGTGGTTTTCGGCATGTATAGACTTGTCTGGCATATTTGTACTAATTATTACTGTCTACGTTTCAACTTGTATACTCTGAATGAGTTTCAATTCCCAGCAGGTGCGACACGTGTTTCTCAACGTGTTTAACATCCTTTCCTTTCTATCCTTGTTTTGTTTTATTTTGTTTTGTTTTTCCTTTTGTTTCTTGCTTTAAAGTACAACGACTCCTTCCTTTTCTCTTGCAAATTTTACACCAGTCAAGCCTCCTTTGCTCTAAATTGTCAGCGGCTGCAAGGTTTTGCAAGCTGCTTCCTCATAATATAGTGCTGTTATGGCGTTCGTCCTTATTGCAGGTCTATAACCCACATCCCCAAAACAAAATAAGATTAACAATTCAATATCTCCATGGTAACACCTGGAGGATTTCTTTCATTTTGTTTTTCTGCGTGCTGACTAATGAAAAATTTTCAGAGGAAGAAGCTGATAAACAATTAGTTTTAAGATGACTCGGGAAGAAACATTTTCCTCAGACAAAAAAAAAGAAAATAAAATAAAACATCAGTGGCAGTATAGCACAGTAGTGTCAGCATGGTATTAATCGAGTATTCTATATGCCTTCAACTTTCTTGATTGTGTGGGTCAGTTATTATGAAATTCACATCGACAGATCTGCGTCCTTAGTTGTTACCCTTTTTGAGTAGAACATATCGAATATGGTAGCAAACAACTTCCAAATAAATTGATTACCGTCCAGAGTATGTAGATACGTGTTTTATACTATACAGCGCCCTCTATGTTTAACCACACACACACACACACACACACACACACGCTCGCGCGCGCACACTTACAGACACACACACACGCACACACACACACAAACGTCGATTTTGCAGTATAAGAAATATAGCATATACTGCCCGTTTGCCCTTCACCGACCCCCTGTATAAGGTTTCGCCGCAACCGAGTCTTAACTTTTCAGTTCATCCAGAACGGAATGAAAGAAATGATTTTTATACGTCAGGAGTAGATGTGATCCGAGGTTGTTTATTTTTAGGCTTCATTTTTCACAAACGACGAAATTTTTGCTACGCGATGCCAAGATTAATTTTATTATCCATTTATTGGATATTTGCCTTCTTGGGTGAGTATTATGAGAGTATGTGCGCAGTGTTTGATTTCAATGATTTCTTAAATCTCTATATGTTAATGTTGTCAATTTTTGGGTCGTGATTTCAATTGACAACTCATCTCTTTATGTTGCGTTTACAGAAAGGTCAGTTGTTATTTGTTTGTTTTTTTTCAGTTGAACAAGGACAAACCCTCTTATCTACGACAAAAAACTGACATTTCCATAATCCTACCCCACAATAATGCCTCCGAAGTCTATCAGACGCATGGAACCCCATTTTGGAATCCTCTTCGTTCAGATATTCGAAATTGAAAATCTGTGTATTCTTTTAATTAGAAAGCTGCAAAATGATGTGGCTGTCTGGATACTAGTATCAGTGATCCTTTGATATGCCAATTTAAGTGGCCTGTGCATGGAATGGAGAACATGTTATCCAAAAGAAGAAAACTGAAAATAATGTTTGGTTCCTAATTAGATTGCCCCATGAATTCTTAAATTGAATTCTTAAATTAAAACAATAGAAAAACAGATGTAAATTTAATCATTGTTGTGGCTTTACTTCCTCAATATAACATTTGAAGTTAGGGTTGGTAAAAAAAAAAAATCTTATTTTTCCGCTTTAGTTTCCCGCTTTGATTCTGTTTGAGGACTTTCAGAGATATTAAAGAGCAAAACTCTTTAGATATTTCAATTCTTATTGAGCTAAATTGGTCTTCTGTTTCCACCGATATCTCAACTGGAATTTGGACATGAGTGACAAAATGTCAATTTTTTGTGCCTTAGCGGACAAAAAGGAATGTGTTCACTTCATGCAGAAAGTTTCTCCTTGCATTATTTCATCGGGTTGATAGCAAATGATAATGATAATGAATAACATTAATAAAGCGTTTAATACTGATGCTTATAAGCGCATTAATCCGGAGAAAAATAGGTAATATATGAATTATATCAAAGCATTTCATGGATTGTAGAACAGTTTTGAATGTCAAATTTCGTCAGCACAAAGACGACTAATTCTCAACGAAAATATTTTTCACCTCCCGCGTCGTCCTCTTCTGGTGCTTTATATTGTTAAGACTTGTTGCCTTTAAATTGAATTACTATTACTCAGATAAGAAAGGAAATCATTGTCTGAATTAATTATGCAAACCAGCACCAAATTTTCATTCAAGTCTTCAATTAGAAGAAACGGTATTCGCTCAGGTTCTTTCTCCCCTCTCCCTACGTCATGTTGTAAAGTAGTTCTATATTTCGTGAAGACGCAGTATTTTCAGAGGATAATGGCGCTCCAATGATCGTTATGTCATGAAACTCTCTGTGTCATAAATTTCGGCCGACGCTAAAAAATGGTCCGAAACTCAGTCGACCCGAGATCGATGTTGATGAGCGGTCTGATGCATGGGCAGAACAAGTAGCCCTTCTTATTTTCCTTAGAATTTCCGAGTCGCAAATCTAAAAATCTCTGATATTTCGGGATCATCCAACAAGACCGACACTCACGACTCATAATACAGCCCACGAATTCGACATTGAAAAGTGGTCCATGAGTCATGGATAGCTCACGAGTCATAGGCCTACAGCCCATGAATTTGACACTATATGCAAATAAAGCCCATGAGTTCGACACTAGGTAAAAACTGCCCACGAGTTCGACGATTTTTTGAAGACGCTCTATCTGTTATAATAATAGAATTAGGTAATTTTGCCATGTTTATAATTTATTTCTATGTCAGTTACTCTTAACATTATCAAAAGGTCAATTAATTAAGATTATATGTCAAATCTGTTCTTAAAAGAACATCTCAAAATTACACATCTCATAGTCCCAAGCTACATATAAAGAGGATCATCCTATTTGAAGGTATTGACAAAATGTCAAAAGTCTTTGATGATATCGTTGCGTCGAGTTATTTTCATTACAGCTGATTGACAAATTGCCCTATACATCTACGCAGATAAGCACTGATTTTATAATTGGTTTAGTTCTAGCCATGATACATGGATATGACTATTGCTATTGCACTGATCACTTCAATACCGATTAAAATCGATGTCCGTAGGGCAATTTACAAATGAGTTGCAAATCAAAGGTCTTGATGCTTTTAATGCCACTCAAATGATAACGTGTTTCATTTATATATTTCATGCAGCCTGTAACTTAATTTCTTATAAATATCATGTTAATTTGCAGTAAATCAAATTTCATTGATTGAAATTGGACGAACATCATTAGAAGTAAAAAATCAAAACAAAAACAAAAATTAAATTGCGTAGATCGTTTCAACCTTGTTTTTGGTTCGCCCCCACTACGCTACATTAACATTTTTTTTTTTCTAAGTAAAAATCCTAGGAGGATTCTAAAAAAAAAAATGTATTATGAACAGTTCAAGTCATCCCTTGATAACAAAAGTTCGTTATTTTTACTCGGGGCTCAGAAAATGCTTTTCCTGCCATTTCATAATCCACAATTTTGTCCACAGCATGTCAGTATGATATTTTGTCGATTAATTTTTGTTATTATTTGCTTATTACTTTTTGCCATTGGTTTTATTATTTTGCAGTTTTCAACTGTTGAGACAAGGGTCTATTTTGATATAGACAAGTTTTATAGACGGCTTATTGACACACTTATCTTTTGAAGTATTCACTAAAGCGGAAGGTATAGATCTTTATTCTTGTTTCTTAGGCGATAAATTGTGGTTTTCGGCATGTATAGACTTGTCTGGCATATTTGTACTAATTATTACTGTCTACGTTTCAACTTGTATACTCTGAATGAGTTTCAATTCCCATCAGGTGCGACACGTGTTTCTCAACGTGTTTAGCAACCTTTTCTTTCTATCCTTGTTTTGTTTTATTTTGTTTTGTTTTTCCTTTTGTTTTTTGTTTTAAAGTACAACGACTCCTCCCTTTTCTCTTGCAAATTTTACACCAGTCAAGCCTCCTTTGCTCTAAATTGTCAGCGGCTGCAAGGTTTTGCAAGCTGCTTCCTCATAATATAGTGCTGTTATGGCGTTCGTCCTTATTGCAGGTCTATAACCCACATCCCCAAAACAAAATAAGATTAACAATTCAAATATCTCCATGGTAACACCTGGAGGTTTTCTTTCATATATTTTTTCTGCGTGCTGACTAATGAAAAATTTTCAGAGGAAGAAGCTGATAAACAATTAGTTTTAAGATGACTCGGGAAGAAACATTTCCTCAGACAAAAACAAAAAAAATAAAATAAAACATCAGTGGCAGTATAGCACAGTAGTGTCAGCATGGTATTAATCGAGTATTCTATATGCCTTCAACTTTCTTGATTGTGTGGGTCAGTTATTATGAAATTCACATAGACAGATCTGCGTCCTTAGTTGTTACCCTTTTTGAGTAGAACATATCGAATATGGTAGCAAACAATTTCCAAATAAATTGATTACCGTCCAGAGTATGCAGATACGTGTTTTATACTATACAGCGCCCTCTATGTTTAACCACACATACACACACACACACACACACACACACACACACACACACACACACACACACACACTAACACGCTCGCGCGCGCACACTTACAGACACACACACACGCACACACACACACAAACGTCGATTTTGCAGTATAAGAAATATAGCATATACTGCCCGTTTGCCCTTCACCGACCCCCTGTATAAGGTTTCGCCGCAACCGAGTCTTAACTTTTCAGTTCATCCAGAACGGAATGAAAGAAATGATTTTTATACGTCAGGAGTAGGGGAAGTGTGGGAGAGTTGAGCCACTGGGAGAGTTGATCCAGGCCACCTCACATCTTCATAGTGAGTGACAGCAGTCAGCTGCTGCCATTTCTTGTTCATGCCTATGATTAACTATATACCAGTGTATGAGGCAGCGACGTTGGACGAAGCATGACAAAATAGTCAAAGAAAAACCATTTTTGGTCACCAAAAGTGAATGTCCACTTGTCAGATATGTGGTTTTCTCTCACACCTATGGTAGAGGATAAGCGCGAATCAGTTGGAGTAGCAGATAGTCTGTATATAATTTGTTTCTTTCAGCAAATTTCAACATGTTTGGAGTGGTCACTTTCGTAGGTTTTGAGGGTTAGTTTAAATGGCGACTGTGGGGAGAGTTGTGCCAACGTGTTCAGGGAGAGTTGTGCCATGGCTAAACCCTGTATTCCAATGGCTCAGCCCTCAAGTGGCTCAACCCTCCCTTCAAGTGGCTCAATGAGTGTCATTTTTTGGTCAAAGAAACGGGTCTGCAATTGGATGAGGTGAGGAATATTGGAAAGGTATGTGGTGTTCTCGCCAGGGGTGACGCCCTACGGGCGGTTTCTTCTTCCTCACACCAACAGTTGACTTATTACGCAAATCCAATCAGGGTGCGTCTAGAAATCCTGATCGTGTGATCGTAGGTGGACCCCAACAACATCCACATTATCCATCCGATGACCCGTAAGTCAAACAGACGCCCCGCCCCCTCTGTTACCAGTACACCATCTTTCCTTAGATAGGTTTCCATAGTCATTTTCTTTTATAAGCCTGAACTTCATAATATGATATGTAGGGCCTATAGCATAGTGGCTCAACTCTCCCAACCCGGTGGCTCAACTCTCACCACATCAAGGGAGACTTGAGCCATTTTGCAAAATATTTCTGTTGAAGTGTCACCCCCCAGTTGTTTGTGCTAGGTGTCTATTGGGCTATCATATTATGCCTAAATAGTTGTAGTATATACCAGCGAACGAATAATCCATAAATTGTGTATAGTTATTGAACAATATCACTAAATGTAAAAAGCGGCTCAACTCTCCCACACTTCCCCTAGATGTGATCCGAGGATGTTTATTTGTAGGCTTCATTTTTCACAAACGACGAAATTTTTGCTACGCGATGCCAAGATTAATTTTATTATCCATTTATTGGATATTTGCCTTCTTGGGTGAGTATTATGAGAGTATGTGCGCAGTGTTTGATTTCAATGATTTCTTAAATCTCTATATGTTAATGTTGTCAATTTTTGGGTCGTGATTTCAATTGACAACTCATCTCTTTATGTTGCGTTTACAGAAAGGTCAGTTGCTATTTGTTTTTTTGTTTTTTCAGTTGAACAAGGACAAACCCTCTTATCTTCGACAAAAAACTGACATTTCCATAATCCTACCCCACAATAATGCCTCCGAAGTCTATCAGACGCATGGAACCCCATTTTGGAATCCTCTTCGTTCAGATATTCGAAATTGAAAATCTGTGTATTCTTTTAATTAGAAAGCTGCAAAACGATGTGGCTGTCTGGATACTAGTATCAGAGATCCTTTGATATGCCAATTTAAGTGGCCTGTGCATGGAATGGAGAACATGTTATCCAAAAGAAGAAAACTGAAAATAATGTTTGGTTCCTAATTAGATTGCCCCATGAATTCTTAAATTGAATTCTTAAATTAAAACAATAGAAAAACAGATGTAAATTTAATCATTGTTGTGGCTTTACTTCCTCAATATAACATTTGAAGTTAGGGTTGGTAAAAAAAAAATCTTATTTTTCCGCTTAAGTTTCCCGCTTTGATTCTGTTTGAGGACTTTCAGAGATATTAAAGAGCAAAACTCTTTAGATATTTCAATTCTTATTGAGCTAAATTGGTCTTCTGTTTCCACCGATATCTCAACTGGAATTAGGACATGAGTGACAAAATGTCAATTGTTTGTGCCTTGGCGGACAAAAAGGAATGTGTTCACTTCATGCATAAAGTTTCTCCTTGCATTATTTCATCGGGTTGATGACAAATGATAATGGTAATGAATAACATTAATAAAGCGTTTAATACTGATGCTTATAAGCGCATTAATCCGGAGAAAAATAGGTAATATATGAATTATATCAAAGCATTTCATGGATTGTAGAACAGTTTTGAATGTCAAATTTCGTCAGCACAAAGACGACTAATTCTCAACGAAAATATTTTTCACCTCCCGCGTCGTCCTCTTCTGGTGCTTTATATTGTTAAGACTTGTTGCCTTTAAATTGAATTACTATTACTCAGATAAGAAAGGAAATCATTGTCTGAATTAATTATGCAAACCAGCACCAAATTTTCATTCAAGTCTTCAATTAGAAGAAACGGTATTCACTCAGGTTCTTTCTCCTCTCTCCCTACGTCATGTTGTAAAGTAGTTCTATATTTCGTGAAGACGCAGTATTTTCAGAGGATAATGGCGCCCCAATGATCGTTATGTCATGAAACACTCTGTGTCATAAATTTCGGCCGACGCTAAAAAATGGTCCGAAACTCAGTCGACCCGAGATCGATGTTGATGAGCGGTCTGATGCATGGGCAGAACAGGTAGCCCTTCTTATTTTCCTTAGAATTTCCGAGTCGCAAATCTAAAAATCTCTGATATTTCGGGATCATCCAACAAGACCGACACTCACGACTCATAATACAGCCCACGAGTTCGACATTGAAAAGTGGTCCATGAGTCATGGATAGCTCACGAGTCATAGGCCTACAGCCCATGAATTTGACACTATATGCAAATAAAGCCCATGAGTTCGACACTAGGTAAAAACAGCCCACGAGTTCGACAGGTATAACACGGGTCTTAATTTGTTGGTCTCTTGGGCCTTGTTAGCTTAGTGTCGAATTCATGGGCTGTATGACTCGTGAGCTGTGTAACTCATGGGCTGTTAGATTCATGAGATCTATATGTCTCGTGGGCAGTATGACTCGTGGGTGTCAGTCTCGTTCGACGTAAGAAACTCAGACGGCCTGAGATCGATGTTAATAAGCGGTCTGACGCATGCGCAGAACAGTTAGGCCTACTTATTTTTCCTCGAAATGCCTTAGTCTCAAATCTTAACCCTATAAAGCCCAAGCTATTTTGACCCCTTCCAGGCCTAAGGGGGGGGGGGGGAGCACATTGTGCCCTGCCCTATATAACTTCTTTATTATATGATGTATCACCGTCGTGTTTGGCACATCGGTAGAGCAACTCATATTCTACATGACCTAATATTTGATTTATACAAGGTCACCTATTGAGGGCGCTATCTACAAAAATATAAAGAAATACATAGGAAATAATTATGCTAAAATCATTCTTGAACACCAGTATATATTTTTTTATTTTATATCAATAATTTTTGTATTTGCCACAAAGAAAAATCATGTCAAACTTCAGCATTTGTTGTAGTTGAAATTTCTCAAGGTCAACATGTTTGGGCACTATTCATTACAGAACAAAGAAACATAATTATGAAACCTAGGATTTATTGCTCGGGATAGGTAGGCCTGCATATATTGATATCACTTTTAATATTTCCATAACTTTCATAACATTGATAAAAACCTAAAATTGATCGCCAAGCTTTGTCACTTGCGTTTCATACCTATGCATTGTATGAATTGTTTTAGTATCGTGTTTTTTTTTTTCCAACTTTGGTTGAGCCACACACGTATACAAGCATACACAAACGCTCCTCTTTCCATATATCGTCACACTGTAGGCGTGGCCACATGCAGCACCACTACCCACATTTCGTGGTTTACCAGCCCACGAGAGGGAACTCACTGGAGTGCTTGGTTAGACATTCATAACTTCAAGCCGCAAGAGAAATTAGCTTTGGAATGACGCCCTCAACTTGCCTCGACAACACAGTTCTTGCTGTGCACCAAATCAGGTTTGGGAATGCATTCTATGGGAACCTTAAAGATAATCCTGTTAAAAGAACTACAACACATTACTAAATCATGCTCATACTGTTTTATACATGATAGGACGCATGACTAACCCCATCATAAAAACGCGCGCGTGCTCCCACACACACGCACACACACACAAGAAAAAAACAATTTAGACACTAATAAGATATTATAGTTCCTCACAAACATACACATACGTTTTGTAACACACAAACAAAAAATCACAAAATATGGAAATGTTAATTTTTTTTCATGTTTGATTTAATAATTGAAAGACTTTCCATCAGAGCATGAAAACTTAATTTCATTTGATTTTTCTGGATTAATGTTGCTAAGTATTAATTTTGTTAAATATTGCCATAATCTTATCTTGTAGATTCTGGCCAACTGGGTCAAAAGACATGTTACCTTTTCGATTATGTGCATTTGTTTGTTTGTGTGTGTGTGTGTTTATTGTTGTTGTTGTTGTTTTACAATTACATATAAGTGATTGTTTCGTCACGTATAGGACCGGCAGCCTGTCAGGACCGAGGAGAGGTTTCCGAGACTTTTCACCAACCTTTCTGCAAGAGCAAGTCGCCATATACGGGACCAACATGTCAGTGTAAGCCTGTGTTTTATCTCATAGTGCATTGTTAAACCCACTCCGGTTTTGCTAGCCAATGCATGCAAAACAAGAAGATCACTCATGATTTTCATCTGCAGCTTAATATAAATAGGCTTATATGTATATATATATATATATATATATATATATATATATATATAATTGAAGAGTTTGTTTGCAAAAACCGATAAGTCCATTTTTGAAGATTTTAAAGTACGGTCTCTGTCATAAAGTACAAAATAATACCTTTCAAATGATATATTGGTCATTACATATAAAGGTATATTTTTGAAGTTATGGTCAAAAGAAGCAAAAATTTTCTTATTATTCTCTTACTTTTTTTGACCTTTAATCGCAAATATCTCTATATTTGACAAATATGGACTTATCGGTTTTTGCAAACAAACTCTTCATATTATATATGTATGTATACAACGTGAAGCGGGCTTGGCCTCGTATACGTGGTGGGTGCTGCATTATTGGGTATATGTGTGACGGAAGAATGACTTGCAGTATAGACGTTGCAGTGATGTTCACTATGGCCTTTATTTCCCAAGCTTTCGACTGTGTAACCAGCCTTTTTCAAGGGCTTGATGAGACATGAACATAAAAGCAACTGTTACTGTCTATATTGAGTCCGTTTGATTGGCTTCTTCTTCTTCTTATTTTTTTTCTATTTCTGTTCAAATGCATGCAAATTGGTTGCTATTTTGCTTTTATGTTCATGTCTCATCAAGCCCTTGAAAAAGGCTGGTTACACAGTCGAAAGCTTGGGAAATAAAGGCCACAGTGAACATCACTGCAACGTCTATACTGCAAGTCATTCTTCAGTCACACACACACATACACACACACACACACACACACACACACACACACACACATATATATATATATATATATATATATATATATATATATACATATATATTATATATATGTGTGTGTGTGTGAATCCTATAATTTTATCATAATGAAAAGCAAATATGTGCTATCAATTTCTGAATTTGCGCTTTTTATAGAATTATTGTAAAATATTATTTTAGCTAAAGAACATTAGTTTACTGTATTTTTTTGTAGTTGTTGCTGTTGTTGTTTTTGACGTTGTTGAACTGAACATAAAGCGGACCAATCATATCTTTTCTACACAAGATCGTGAATTGCGTCTAATGAGTGGAAAGTACCGCACCGTCCGGATGCAAAGCGAAACGTTTGAATTTCTAGTCCGAGGATCTAGATGCGTGATTAGTTTCAGTGAAGGACAATGTCGAAACACCGTATTAATTTGTAAGTAACAAAGCAGAAATTGAATTTACTTTGATCACAGTAAGAGAAGGCTACACTTAACGTTTTTCCCAATCAATATCAGAGGGGAATTGTGAGTGACCTCAATGGAAACAAAAATCATGTCTAAATAAATATGGCAGTGAAATTTCTGTGACATTAATATGACTAACAAAAGACATGGCGAGGGAAAATGCAAGTTATGCTTAGTCGAGGGAAGGCGCATTCCAATGTCTTTTGTTAAACATTTCAGTACTTTAGCAATGATTGACAGATGAGGTCATCAGAGGAATATTGGTTTGGAAGGATTTTTTTTTTTTTGGGTGTGTGGGTGTTCCCAAGTAATCTGAAGAAAAACAGGAAAAAAATCGTTAAAAATATAATAATGGAATGTTTCTAGATATTCGTTTCACCGCAAAAGTGATGTTGAGGGTATTATAAACACAAATCACCATGCATTTGGATGTCAGGGCCCCTTTCAGTTTATATCATCATTCTTGCGTTTACTATACTTGAAATTTGAAATCATCTATAAATCTGTCTCTGATTTTAATCTTTATAATATAGATGTTTCAAGGTAGAGCAGTGATTAAAAAAAAATATGTTCGAGATATCACATTTGATGCATATGTGTAGGTCAGGTGAATCACAAAGCACCATCCGATTTAAATTTTGCAATATAGCATAAAATATAAGGAGATACCTATATTTTCTTCAACAAATCATAACTGTAGACGGTTTAATCTAATACAATGTATAAACATTACTATTTTAACCATTGTTCAAAATTGTGTATATTTAGCGCCACTTAAGGCCTAACATTGATAATACTGATTCAATTTTTCTACATTGTTTTTTTTTTCCATTCCTAATTCACATTTTAGAACTATTTTGAAGTGCTCTCTAAACTTGTGTTTTTGTTCATCTGCAAAATTATGGTAAATTAACCTTTAACACAATTTCTGTGAATGAGGATCGTGAACTCGTAACTGCCAATACTAACGGGTCGATGTTCACCGGGCACACATCACGAGACTGAATTCCACGAGTCATACAGCCCACGAGTTATACAGCTCAGGTGTCATACAGCCCAAGCTTCTTGGCTCAGTGCTCGCTTGAAAAAAAGGCTTCCATTGGAAGGGCTATGATACCGTTAAGGTCTTTGACAGTACACTACCACTCTACCACTTCTAAAAATCGAGTCCACTGTGGACCGTCATTGTTTCGTCATTTTTCAGGTCTTGGTTTTGACTCGGGTGTTCTTGGCAGCAATCTCATGCACTCTGAGGCGTCATGCTCCATCAGTGACGTCAAGGCACGTAGCCGTCGACGGGTCATTACACCGCACGAGTTCACTCCTATCAGGGTGACTATAACTATACAGAAGAGTTCGTAGTGGAAGTTGTTGGCGAATCCGACGTGATTCTGAGGTGGAAGAAACCAAATCCTTTTAAAGTCCGCAGCCAAGTCCAGATATTCTCGCACCAGTTTGCAGAGTATCTTATCAAAATTCCCTGAATATCTCTGATAAAAGTGGTGTTCATTATTTCCAGGGCTCGTTATTCCAAAACACGCAAATTACTTATTCCTAGACGTTCGATAATCCAATGATGAAATAGGAAATCGAGTTCGATGATAAGAACGCTGTCTACCGGTCCGGAGTTCTTTCATTAATCGTACGACTGAATAAGGTTCGTTATTTCGAAGGTTCGTTCTTTCGAAGGTTTGTTAATCTGAATATGAAAACAAAGTTCGGTGTCCAGGGGCGTCACCAGCTTTTTTTTTTAAGGGGTGCGTTTTGACACTAAATGTAGCGCGATTTTTTGGACAGACATTTGGAATATAGGAAGCTGTCAATCCCCAGACTTTTAGTGTTTTTTTTTTGTTTGTAGAGGAAAACCAAGCGGGGAAAGGGCACCGGCGTAGCTAGGATTTATTCTTGGGGGGGGGGGGGGGTGTGGAAGTGCCTGTTGTCTCCACTCCTCCCACGGTGAGAACTTTTTGCATTTTGATGTTGTAAATGCAGGTGCAATTTGATGCAGGTTTTTTACGTGTTTTTATCGACTTGAAACAGTCCCACTTGTTTAAGGTAGCAGTACATTTTGTGGAAATTGTTATTCAACAATGTGCCTATAAATTATATCATTTCAATAAACTTCTTGTATTGATTCTTATACACTGATGTCATGAACGCGACCGAGCCCGAGCAAGCGGAGCGAGCGAGGGGGGAGGGTGTGGGAGGGGGCCAATCCCCTCCCACGGTTAGAACAGAAATTGCATTTTAATGTTGTAAATGGTGCAATTTGATGCTTGTTTTTGCTTGTTTTATCGACTTGAAACAGTCCCACTTTATTAAGGTAGAAGTATATTTTGATGTAGATTATTATTGAACAATTTTTCCTATAAAATAGTATCATCGAAATAAACTTCCTGTTTTAATATTTACACTGAATTTCATGAACGCGGCCAAGCAAGAGCGAGCGGAGTGAGCGAGGGGGAGGATGTGGGAGGGAGTGTCCCCCTCCCACGGTGAGCATTTTTTGCATTTTAATGTTGTAAAGTGTGCAATTTGATGCAGGTCTTTTGCATGTTTTATCGACTCGAAACAGTCCCACTTGTTTAAGGTATCAGTAGATTTTGAAGTAATTTGTTATCGTACAATTTGCCTATAAATGGTATCATTTAAATAAACTTCTAGTATTAATTCTTACACTGATGTCATGAACGCGACCGAGCCCGAGCAAGCGGAGCGAGCAAGGGGGGGGGGGGGGGAGGTTGTGGTCCCCCCTGGAATGACGGTGTGAAGTGACAAATTACTGGCAGCAACATCAGGAAAATTGCATAACAATTAAGTGCGAGCGAGCTTGAAAATTTTGACATTTTACAGTAAAAAAAAAAATGACGTTTGTAACCATATTTTTTTTCGCTTTGGAAATTAAGGGGGGGGGGCGCACCGGGCGCAACTGCTTGCAATTATAACTGGCAGCAATATCAGAAGGATGGCGTAACGATTATATGCGAGCGAGCGAGGAGAGCGAGCTTGAAAATGTTGACATTTTACAGTCCAAAAACTGCCGTTTGTAGCTATATTTTTCGCTTTGGAAATAAAGGAAGGGGGCGGGCGCACTGGACGCAACTGCCGGCAATTACTGGCAGCAACATCAGGAGAATGGCATAGCGATTAAATGCGAGCGAGCGAAGAGAGTGAACTTGAAATTTTTGACATTTTACAGTCTAAAAACTGCCGTTTGTAGCTGTCTTTTTCGCTTTCGAAATAAAGTAGGGGCGTGCACCGGGCGCAATTGCCGGCAATTACTGGCAGCAACATCAGGCGAATGGCATAACAATTAAATGCGAGCGAGCGGAGCGAGCGAGCTTGAAAATTTTTGACATTTTACGGTCCAAAAACTGCCGTTTGTAGCAGTATATTTTTCGCTTTGGAAATTAAGGGGGGGGGGGCGCACCGGGCGCAACTGCTGGCAATTACTGGCAGCAACTTCAGGAGAATGACATTACGACTAAATGCGAGCGAGCGGAGCGAGCGAGCTTGAAAATTTTGACATTTGACAGTACAAAGACTGCCGTTTGACTGGAAATTAAGGGGGAGGGGGGACGCCCGGTGCGCCCCCCCCGATCCGCCACTGGTAGTCAAGGGTGTCGGTTTATGTTCATGATTGGAGGAGGTATGACCAGCGAGGTGGCGTCGAAGTGACCAAGTGGGGGAAAGATGTCCAAAATCTGCACTTTAGAGCATCCCCTAATTGTGAGTGTTTGTTTGTGTGTGTATGTTATATACATGGCAAAGTTAGGAATTAGCCCAGGTCAAGTCTTTTTATTGGCAATGTAAGACATTTTTATATAGACTAGTATGTAAAGCAACACTGCAAAATCATTGATCTAGCTTTGATACAACGAAGCGTAAGGTACAAAGGTGTACATTCTACATTACATTGCGCAACATTGCACCGACTCTTTTTGCCGTTCGGATGTTCTGAGTACACTGCGCACATCCTGCTTATATGCAGAATGCCAACCAGGAATCACGCTGAATCACAATCTTTTGTCGGCTCCGGGCTTTTTGAACAATGTTTAATACGATATACTTCTTGAATTATGGTTAAAAGAAATCTTAGGAAAATATATTATTTCTTGATCACCCTTTCATATCGATTTCAAAAGCAGTTTACTAACCCTTGAATTACCATTTTGGTAGGTCTTTTTTTAAATAAGCGGATGGGGGCGGGGTTCCCCCCTCCCCCTCCGTAGTTACGCCACTGCTTTTGGGTGAAATAATTGAAGAGTTCGTTCGCAAAAATTGATAAGTCCATTTTTGAAGATTTTGAAGTACGGTCTCTGTCATAAAGTACAAAATAATACCTTTTAAATGATATATTGGTCACTACATATAAAGGTACATTTTTGAAGTTATGGTCAAAAGAAGCAAACATTTTCTTTTTATTCTCTTTATTTTTCTTGACCTTCAATTGCAAATATCTCCATTTGGCAAATATGGACTTATCGGTTTTTGCGAACAAACTCTTCAATTGGAGAGATTTCTACAAAAAAAGCAAGAATTTCTTTTCATCGCGGGAATTATGATTATGTTGGGTGGAGCAAATGGTGCGCTTGCCTTCCAATATTTTTATGGGGGCAACATTTTTTTTTTCTTTCAAAAGCAAGAAAATCTTCTCATTTACTAATTATTAATTATTAATTATCAATTATGGTGTGCAAACTTATAATATGTTTGGTCTCCAATATTTCAATGGGGGCAACTTTTTTTTTCTGTCAAAAAAAAAAAAAGGTAAGAAGGAATTTTTCTCGTCTCTGGAATTATGGAGGGGGTTGTGCAAAATGATATACTTGCCCCTCCATTTTTTTTTTTCATAATGAGGCTAAGGCTCGCACTTGGGCTGGCAATATGGATTAGTCAGAAGCAAAAGTAAACGTACATAGACCCCACCTACTTGTAAGTAGCACACGTACATGCAAACGCGTACGTGCTCCGTACCGTACCGATGTACAGTACGGTCGATAAATCAGTCAGACCGCAACGTCCTGAAAAGCCTTCTCATTTATCGTACGCGTATGCATGGACCTTGCGGACATGAATACGTAATGAGCTGGAAGACCATATTTGTAGAGTCCCTGTAAATCCAAACGACATTACCAATCTTCCTGATTAATACATCGATAAAAAGCTGAAAAGTTGTACTTTGATGACATCCGACTAGTTGAAAGGTTGTGACATATAAGATATACTGAACAAGGAAATTATAAAACATACAATTTGCATATTTTTTATTTTTCTTAGGGGGTACATTAGAACAATGAAATAAACGTGGACCAAAATCGAAGAGGTATGAAATGAAAGAGGAAATATCATACTATGGAAATATGATGACTTCATGTGGACTGATTATTGGAACGGGTCAGGTGATCGAATAAATCATTGCGTTGTACAGTTAATTTTTGACGAGACTTCAGTTTGCCGCGAATAGGCGTTTCTGATTGGTTAATTCCCTCTGAGTGGAGAATTGAAACAGTTGGTCAGCGCGGAAGGACAGTAAACGTGTGCTGTACATACAGTAATACTCTGTGTGTAGATAAAAGTGTAGGACCCTATGAGTGTGTGTGTGCGCGCGCACGATGTATGTATACGCGCTCGGGCTAAGATCTCCACGTCAACAACAAGAACAACACTCCACTCTGAGCGACAGCTCAACTTTGGCTTGGACTTTGTTTACTCAGCTAGCAGTAACTGTTGCATTAATGAATGGCTCATTATTAATCAATAATAAAAGATCTAAAACTTATTGTGCACACATAGTTCTTTGGGGATCTCTATTCTGAATTACAATATTCCATCTAATTCCACTGTATACATCGCTGAGTAATTTAACTAATGATACCCCGAGAGCACATGATCATGCATGTATCTCAAATTGCCACTCCACGATTTTCACTCGACGAGACTTTCAATTTTTATAGTTTTCTAAGCGAGGGACCAATTCAGTTCTTACTGTGCTATTATAACAAGAATCTCTAGAACGTTGGATATCAGTAATGAGTTGATTCAACTTTGGAACGGGTCGGGTGATCAATAAATAGAAAGCCTTGTCATAATATGTTCTAGGATCGTTTTAAAAAATGTCAGTAGGATGCGGTGATAAGAATAACGGTATCATAAGTTCATTTCACATGATATAAGCATTAAAAGGTCTGATTAATATCAAATATTCACAAATCATGTCAATTAGTCACGGAGAGTAGATCTTCATGTCGTCAATAAATGAATCTCGTAGACCATGCACTTTGTCTCTGAATTATCTCGCAAAATCTCGGGTGTTGAGAAGGACATGCGCAAAAACCTGCGCGTACGAGAAATTTTTGATTTGAGCTCATTAACAGCAGCGTTGCGGTCTGACTGAAATAGTAAACACTGTATAGAATATTAGTAGATATGATTGTATCAAATCAGTGCTGCCAGGGGTGCGAATTGTTTTTGCCCACGAATTTGTTGTCCCTGGTGCAAAATAAAAAAATAAAAAAAGAATGATTATTTAGCGCCCGGCGTTGATGTTTGAATACTCTCGGACTGATCTTTTTTTTATATATATATATTTTTTTAAGGGGCTGAAGGGGGGTGCGGTCGCACCCAACGCACCCCCCTGGTGACGCCCATGGTGTCCCGAAGGTTCTCGTTGAATAGAACATGTGAATAGAACATGAGTACTATGTGGATTGCATCACTGTGTGAAATTCACACTGTTAGATTTGAACGTTTTCCCGTTGTGGACTATGTGAACACATTTTAAACACACTGCGAGACACTGTGTTCTTTCCAGCAGGCTTCATTAAATTGTGCATGTATGTGAATATACAACATATTCTTACGCAAGGCTCGACACTAACTTTTTTTGTTTGGTGGCCCGATGGGGCCACCAAAATCCTAAATTTCAAATTTTTTGTGGCCCGAGAGAAAAATTTGATGTCCCGAAAAAAACAATAAAAAACATTAAAAGTCCTATTTTTTAATGAGTCAAATATTTAAGTTTTATGATTGTAAGAATTTTTTTTTCTTTTTTTTTTAGGGCGCTGTATTCCTGCTGCCACATAGCAAAGTTTGCTCCCTGAATGTCATCCCACTTGTGTCATTTCCACAATGGAGTTTTGTATTTTACATTTACCAGTACTAGTGTACAGTGCAGTGATCCTCCAGGACAAGTTCCAGCATTTTTCATCATTCTGCCAGCATGGATTTTAGTAGCAAGATTTTGACCTGGTTCACCTTGTCTATGCTCTGTATGTCTACATGTTCCAGCACAGACCTATATGGACACTCAGTGGAAGCCAGTTTACATGGAACACTATCATGCAAATAGAGGGTAGTGATCTGCAGTCAATAGACTGCTGCAACAATGGAGCTATTCAGCCAAGACTTTCTACCTCTTTCAAGTACACCAGATCACAGCAGCAGATCTGTTTTCTTTAAGAGGTCATGCAAGCAGGACAATTCCTGTAGAAGCTTACAATGTCTTGAAAGAAAATGGCATATTCCATGCGAGAGGCAAGCGGGCTGGCTGTCACATGCATAGACGTGAATTCAAACATGTCAGCCCATCCAGTCAAGCTTGTAAAACTGTTGGTGTAGATATTCTCAAGGTAGTATATTGGAATGCTCACTCTGTTTGTAATAAGAGTCACTTTGTGTGTGACTTTGTTCTTGAGAAGGACATAGATGAGCTGTTTCTCACTGAGACGTGGCTCCCTGCCGAGGATACAGTCGTCACAGGAGAATTGACTCCACCTGGGCACACTTTCATCAATGTATCTCGTTCAGCAACCATCGATCCAGGGTATCATGGTGGTATCGGTATCCTTGCAAAGAAGGAACTCAAACTTGTACACAATAAGGATGTTTTACATGTACTTACTGTTTCTACGTTTGAATATGCTATTGTGTCTAACATTTCCCGAACATTGCACTATGTGATCATTTACAGGCCTCCACCGTCAGCAAAGAACGGATTTAAAACTTCCACATTCATTGCAGAGTTTGAGGATTTTGTCCAGGAACTGAATCTGCTTCCAGGAAAGTTGGTAATAGGTGGGGATCTAAGTGTTCATTTTGATCGTCCAAGTCAGGCTGACGTGAGTAGAATCAACTCTGCTTTGGAGTCATGTGACCTTGGCCAGCACATTAATCAACCCACTCATATACTCGGTCACACTTTGGACCCCTTGATCACCAGATTAGATGAGTCAATTCTGAATGATATTGAGGTCTGTAACAACGGTGAATCTGATCACTATGTTAGTTGTCTTCATCTAAACATACCAAAGCCACAGGTATATTTTCAAACTCTCTCTTTCAGAGAGTACAAGGATATGAACCATGAGAATTTTTCAAATGATCTTGGTACATTGCTCGATGAGGGTGCTTAACATAGAGATGTTGATAAACTTGTTGACTTCTTTAACTCTGCTGTGACGATTGTGCTTGATCATCATGCTCCAGTTACAGTGCGGACATTCAGACGCAGACGTCATCCTCAGTGGTACAATGAGGATATATCCTCTGCCCGTCGGGAACGTCGTAGGGCGGAAAGGAGATGGCGCAAAGTGAAATCCCCCGAGAACTTCAGGTCTTACCACGACGCAAAGGACAAGGTCAAGAAGGCTCTCCTCACTGCTAAATCTGAATACTTCAAGGAAAAGCTTTCAGACTGCACTCCTAAGTCTGCTTTTGGAATCATTAATTCTCTCCTCAACCGCAAGGACACTGTTTTACCAGCTCATGATTCACCAGTAGATTGAGCAACCAGTTTGCATCCTTCTTTGCTGATAAGGTCAAAGATATTAGCTGTGACCTGAGTAACCAGTGCAGCAATTTGGTCTTGAACCCCATGTACGCAGATCAGCAAACTCAACATGAATTTGATTTTTCTGAGGTAACTGCTATTGAACTTACACGGATAATCATGAAGAGTCCTTCTAAGACTTGCTGTCTTGATCCTTTATCTACATGGTTGCTGAAGAAGCATCTTCCGATTCTTGCTCCTTCGCTCACTGCTTTGGTAAATGTCTCTCTATCAACAGGAACCTTCCCAGACTCACTGAAGCAAGCTATTGTGATTCCAGTGATAAAGAAATCCTCATGTGACAAGGACATTCTCAAGAACTACAGACCAGTTTCCAATATGGAGTTCAGATCCAAGATCATCGAACGTGTAGTCACATCTCAGCTTGTTCAGTACATGGACGAGTCTCATCTCTCCGAGTCCTTTCAGTCGGCCTATAAGAGTAACCATAGCTGCGAGACAGCCCTCCTCAAAGTCCAAGATGCTATCCTTCGCAGCATTGACAAAAGGAAAGGGGTTATGCTGGTAATGCTTGACCTGTCAGCTGCGTTCGATACAATCGATCATGAAATTCTGATCGATCACTTACACAACACCTTTGGTATCAAAGGTTCAGCTCTACAGTGGATGGCTTTACTTCACAAACCGAAGGAGTCGTGTCTGGTCACTTGGTCACTTGTCTAGGGAGTGTACTTCAGTAGTTGGTATTCCACAAGGATCTGTAATTGGGCCCCTATTGTTCACCATGTATACCAGTCCTCTTGGAAATCGTCTACGTACTGAAAATGTTAAGTATCATATGTATGCAGATGACGTGCAAATCTATCTTGAGTTTGACCCTAGTGACCCTTCCAGTGTTGAACTCACTCTGAATGCACTGTCCAGATGTGTGGGTAAAGTGCAGGAATGGATGACTGTGAACAAGCTGAAACTCAATGAAGAGAAAACAGAGTTTCTTGTTCTCTCCTCCCAACGCCATCTTAAGCTTGTACAGGACATCAAACTTTCTCGTGGTACAATTCTCATCTCTCCATCTGATCATGTGCGCAATCTTGGAGTTATCTTTTCCTCTGATGCAAAGATAAGCATGCAGGTTTCACAGATCTGTAAGTTAGCTAACTACTACATCAGAAATCTGTGGAGGATCAGAAAATTTATTGATGCTTCTACTTGTCACGCAGCAGTCCGTGCATTGGTCTTATCGCGACTTGACTACTGTAATGCTCTTCTTGGCGGAATCAATCAGGCTGATGTGGATCGCTTACAGAGAGTTCAGAATGCTGCCTCTAGACTAGTGTACCATGTTCGTTCACGTTCTCATGCCACTCCTCTTATACGTCAACTCCACTGGCTGCCAATCAAAGCAAGAATATCTTTCAAGCTTCTCCTGCTGGTCTACAAAGTAGTCAACAAAAGAGCTCCAGAGTACATTGAGGAGTGTCTGGTACGACACTCTCACACGAAAAAAATAGCCGGAGATGCAGCTTTCTCTTCTTGTGCTCCTAGGCTGTGGAATAAGCTCCCTCCTCTTCTCAAATCTTCACCCACACTCGATCATTTTAAACAAAACTTGAAGACTTATTTATTTTGATGTCCCTCTATGTGCACTGAACTTATACTGTCATCGCCTGGTATTTTGTTATTCTCCTATGGCGACCAGGGATGACATGTCATAGCGCTTTGCATCCAGTGGAAAAGGCGCTCTGTAAATGTCTTCTATTATTATTAAGAATTAGAAGTTGGACATATCTACTCATAAATAAACTTCAACAAACTTGCAACACTCACTCTCAGGCACTCATTCCGTCCTTTTTATCTATCCTTTAAACAAATTTAAGTGCCTATTTCCGGCGCAAAAAGTTACGAATTTATTGACATACTTTTAAAAAAAATTTGGTGGCCCGAGGCGGGCCACCAAATTTGCCCTTTTTTGAATTGGTGGCCCGACTTTCATTTTTGGTGGCCCCGGGCCTCCGGGCCACCGTTAGTGTCGAGCCCTGTCTTACGTATACATTCTCTAATCATAATATTATATACAAACTGAATATTCTCAAAATTATTCCTCACTCCGGCTCAACGGTTACAGCTCGTTATTCCGAAGGTTCGTTATTCCGAAGGCTCTTCAGTCCGAAGATTCGTTATTCCGAAGGTTCGTTTTTCCGAATTTTATTTTCGGTTTAACAAATCTTCGGAATAACGAACCTTCGGAATAACGCCCCAAATGTTCGGATTAACGAACCCTTTTCATTTTCGGATTAACAAACCTCTAGGTATAGGGAATTTGTGTGTTTCGGATTAACGAACCTTCAGAATAACAAACCTTCGGAATATCGAACCTTCGGAATAACGAACAGCACCCAATTCAACACCCGCAGCCATTTACATAATGAAAAGATGCCTGGGCAGACTAAGTAATGTATATAACTGGATAAATCAAATTGTAATCAATATTACAATCACGTAATAATGCATTTTCTCCAGATTGTATTTCAGAGGATGAATTCATATTCTATTTTACATTCCTCTTTCGAGAAAACGATGTATTTGTTCCCACGGCTCTGAAACCATGATTAAGAAAAGTAACTTACAAATAGAAGTACGTTGCTCTTTCTAGAGTTCTTAACGTTGAAATGATTACAAAATGGTCAACATAACGTTGATACTTTGCGCCTTCGTGCAAACGATATGATTAGGTTTCAGCAGCGTTAGGGTACTGTTTACCTTTGGGAGCAGTGATTAAAAAATGTTCAAGATATCGCATTTAATGCATATGTGTAGGTCAGTTGTATCACAAAACATTCTACTATGCAAAAAGTTTGCTATAAAGCCTATCAATGAAATATTAGGAGCTGTGACTCATTTCTCAATGAATCATGTAGACGGCTTACTCTAGACACATTTTTATCCTACTTACTGTTCACATTTTGTATATCTAACAATACCTTACATAGATTATAATTATCAAATTTTATACATTGGTTGTTTCTATCCCTAAACTCACATCTTAGAACTATTTAAAGCACTAAAGCTGGATTTCTGTTTCATCTGCAAATGGTAAATTATGTCTTTAATTAATGTGTGCATGCATGTACATTCAACCAAAGCTGAAATGAGACATATGTTACCGAAACATACATTGTGCTGGCTGTTTTATTTTTCTTTTTGAAATCTAGTTATGATTGTGGTAATTATGCCTGATGCCCGATTTAAAAAAAAATGGAAAGTTGTTATTTCATACGTCGAGGGGCTCAATGTAAGGGGTGCTGAAATTATAAAAAGAACGATAGCAGTACAATAAGAGGTGAACTACAAGTTATTTCTTTTTTTGTCATAAGTTGAGCTACAGGTAAGTTTCATTGCAGCATAAAAATTATAGATACATTACTTATTAGGTTATATATATATATATATATATTTCGGTGCAAGAATATCAATTTTGTATAAATATGAATGATCGGGAACAACAATAGCTGGCCATTAGGAGGAAGCTCGGTATTCAAGTGAATATAGCGACTGCTATAGAAATCATGATTTTTCTCTTTCGTCGGTTTTAAAATCCCGGTTATTTTCTTTCCTTTGAAGGTTCGGTATGAATTCTGACAATAGAATATAGTTCGTAAATCCTGAGGTTCGCAATTTCGAAACTAATAAAAAATACCTCCCTCCGTTAATTGAAGAATGAAATGGGTTTGCAAATCCGACAGTTCTCGAGTGTTTGTGATTCCGAAGGTTCATTTATCAGAAAATGATATAAGATTCCCTATACTGAAAAAAAAACCACTCAGTGTCAAACAGTGTCTTCACAGTGTGTTCATATATAGTTGACTATGTGAAAGCGCTCAAATTTAACAGTGTGAAGGTGATTTCACACTTTCAATTGGTTTTCACAAAGTTTTCACATAGTAATACTTTGTTTCATACTGTGAACTGACGACTCACATTGTGTTCACACTGTCAAAACGCTCTAATTTATCAGAGTTAAGAGATTTCACACTGTGGTTCTCACACTGTGGGATAATGTGTTCTTTCTTACGTTCGTTTGTTCGTTATTATGAAAATCCGTCAATCCACTAATGAAATGATTAGAGTTTGTGGGTCAAAAACAAAAAAGAAACAAAACACAAAGTCCGAGTTAACCAAACTCTGAACCACGTTTCGTTTTTTCGGATTAACGATCTTCGGAATTCCAAAGAACATTTCCTCATTTTCGGAAAAAAAAAACCGAAAAAACGAACCATATTCCTATTTTTTAATGTTATGTAACTTACAGAAAAAACAAAACTTATGACGTTTTTGGATCAAAAATCTTTCGAAAAACAAACCGTATTTTGTTTTCGAATTGACGAATCTTCGATATAACAAGCCTTTCGAATAATGAATTGCCCCAGAATACCATCAGAGTATAATTTGTAAGCCTATTGTATACCTTTGATTTTCTTTTTAATAGTCATGGTTATGATTAAGACAATGAATAATTGTCCAATTACTTAGATAAAGAACGGGAATTTTGTCAATCACAATAATTGACAAAAGACTCACTAATTTTCAGAAAAGTATGGACTTACAAATAAATGTTTCAAACAGACTTTATGTTTTTGGAATTATATCTTTTCAGTTGAGCATATCTACATGTATAAGCCCATCACGCCGATAAAACATATGTATACTCATTTCACGAAGATGCAAAGAATGCGCATATCAATAAAAATGTGCAGTTTCAATGTTCGTATTAACCTTGCAAGTAATCATTTTTGTTGTTCTTTTAACCCTGTAAAGTCCAAGCTATTTTGACCCTTTCCAGGCCCAAGGGGGGGGGGGGGGTGTCTTATATGATGTATGACTGTCATATTTGGCACATGGGTAGAACAAGTCATGCTCTACATGACCTAACATTTGAAATTTCTCAAGGTCACTCACTGAGGGCGCTATTTCCCAAAATATAAAGAAATACATAAGAAAAACGCTAAAACCATGTTTTTTCTTTCTATTTCTTTATCCCCAGTGTATATGTTCTTTTTTGTATCAATCATTTTCATTTTTACTACAAAGGAAGAGCAATTCAACCTTCACTATTTGTTTTGGTTGAAATTTCTCAAGGTCAACATGTGGGGCGCAATTCATTACAATATAAAGAAATATATGAAACCTATAATGTATTGCTTGGAATGGGTACATACATTGGTATCACATTTCATATTTCCAAAATTATGCAATTTTAAATTTGCAGATTGATATCATGATGAACAAATGATATTACAGACAAAGCTTTTGTGAAGATAACACAAAATAAAAAGCTAATCTTTGAAAATTGCTGTTATTTTGGTTATTTCTATTATATCTATTTTTTGATGCCTATGTCATATAAAAAATAAAGGAAATGATAAGAAGACCCATTCAGGGTAATTCTTAACCATAATTACTTCACATTTATGTCCTTCAGCAAATTACAGCCAAGAAAACCCCCATTTCATCCATAATTATATTGTTAACTGAAATTGAAACAGAAAATCATGCAAAATCTGACTAACATGGTTGTCAGTTTACGGTTGCCATGGCAACCAGGAATATCGGACATATCTAAATTAGATATCAAAATGTTTGCAATAAGATTTTAGGAAAAGTCACCAAATTTTGTTGAAATCGAGCAAAGGTTGTAGGAGTGGCAAACGAAAATATGGTAGGGGGCACAATGTGCACCCCCTTGGGCTTTATAGGGTTAAAATTATTGACATTCCAGAAGATATTGGCTTTTTGATGCATCTTTTACTATAATAACTGTTTTAACAGCTTAATGATTATCATAAATGAAAAATTACGTTACCATCTTAAAAAGATTTGAAGAATGAAAGAATAACTGATGTCTAATTTTGTTGTGCGAACTGATATAGCATACATTATTGTATCGAAGCGTTAGTCGCTTATTGGAGCAGTGAAGCGAAAAATATGTAAAGTATGTATAGACTTTAAAGAAGAAATCCACCCCTAAGATAAACTGCAAAAGAAAGAGAAAAATACTCCCTTCGAACGGTTCAAAAATGACCAAAAAAAAAATGGACATGCATTTGGAAGATATGACATTTTGAAAATTCACATTTTTTGGTATACGCCTTTTCCAGAGGACGCCATCAAACTCAAGCTATACAGCTCAAGATGACGGTCTCCTGCGTATCGTATGTAGTAATTCAACTGAATAATCAATGATTTTCCAAATTGTTTTTGTACGATTATAATTCACCTCATACAATATTTCATTATTGATACATTATTATTTATGTTCATTTTGTATTGAATAATAATGCGATTTGTATTGGAAAATTGTTTGTTACGCTGTATGTACTTTGTGAAAGATGCAGAAATAAATCAAATCAAATCAATAATCAAACGTCATTCCAACCAGGAGTAGATTTTTCTTTCCTCTACAGAGGTACTTTATTCATTCATTCCTAAAACTATACATCGAGCGATTCTTTTTTTTTAAACAGTGGAATGGGCACAGTCTCGGAAAAGTACACGTTCTCCAGTGGTTAAAATGATCTCATCATGTTTGATTATATAATCACAGAAACATTATCTAACAATATTTCATTTACATGACTAATCAATATCTCTAAACTATTGTATGAATGTAATTGAATAAATGCATCATGTATTGTTTATAGATTGCATACTCAGCATTTATATTAGTATGCTGTTTACATTCGTTGCATTTGGACTCTTTGATTCCTCTCTAATATTCAGTAATTTCTCATTTAATAAAATTGTTTCTCTAGAGGAATAGATGAGATCTGCGGTTATTTATTTTATTTTCCTCATCCTTCACTAAAGACGTGCACCGCGTTTGCAAAGTGCTGTTTCTAGATTTACAAAATTTCTTGCTTGGATTTTTGCCTTGCGCGATGAGTATTGTGATAGTAATTGCGGAAGGGTGTACGTCATGACACCGACACCCACGAGTTATACAGCCCACGAGTCATACACCTCACGAGTCATACAGCCCATGAGTTATACAGCTGATGAGTCATACATCCCATGAGTTCGACACTAAGCTAACAAGGCCCACGAGACCGACACAATAAATTATGTAAGCCCCGCGTTGTATCTGTCGAACTCGTGGGCTGTTTTTACGGAGTGTCGAACTCATGAACTTCATTTGCCCAGTGTCGAACTCATGGGCTGTATGACTCGTGAGCTGCATGACTCATGGACCTAATTTCGATGTCGAACTCGTGGGCTGTGTGACTCGTGGGTGTCGGTCTTGTGGGATGACCCCACTGCGGAATGCCTGTTTTCAGTATCTACATGTACGTAAAATCCCAATACGCCGTTGATTTCAATTTCTGAGGCGTAATTTCCATTAATCATAATTATTAGTAGCATCTCTTCATGTTTTTTTCAATGGTATAAACATATCAGTTGAACATGAAACGATATATGCAATCCAAATGTATATAGATCTACATTTTTTTCTCTACTGCACACCAAATTCATAATTAACAATAATCTGTATACTTTTATACTTTCAAAAGTACATGTAAACGCTTGTTCAATCAAGCGTGAAGTAGAACAGGAGAGCGAATATTACGATATAAAGATTACAAGCGATAAAAAAATTTCGTAACAATATATCAATATACACGTATGATGATGGTTTTGAATGTAAAAACAGATAAATGTTATTAAAATGTCAAAAAGCAAGGTTATCATGAAATACAGAAAACTGCAATCTTTTCATTGACATTCTACTCGTTAAAATTAAGCAAGACATATTATTAAAGATATGAAAACTATTACACAATATTTCAAATATTTCTTTGATGATATTATTACCTGTCCGTCTGTCTCTCGGTGGGCACCCAACGTTCTGTACTACAATCTTTGCAACAAATCTTTTTAAATAAGAGGGCCCCACATATTCTACTATACAATAATGGGTCCCTCCTTTTTTTCACACGATGCATATTGATAAGTATATGACTTTCGTTACTTTGCCAGCTATAATGCTTCCTGCTGTAATCTTCTAATATACTGTTTTCTTTGTGTAAAGTCAAATGTGAATTATCACTGATTTTGGAGTGACCTCAGGGATCACTCCAAAATCTTCGAGTGATCACTGACGTCACTCCAAAATTGGTGAAAATGAAAATTTTCACTCAAAATTCACTCCAATTTCACTCGAAACTCAGTCTTTTCTGTTATTCATTCCTTCAAGAGTGAACTTTTAATCACTCTTCCTTTTTTTATAGAGTTCGTAAGATACATTATGCATTTTATGAACGATAAAAGGACCAAACGTGAAAATGAATGATTAGAAAATAATGCGCTCGTAAGGAGTCAACATTCAATATGTAAAGTAGTCTATGAAGACGATTAGAGGTAATATAACAAGAAACATACTTTAGAGGCAGGTAGAGAACGTTTGAAGCTCGATCACCACATGACATGATTAAACACTAGGAGCCGAAATCGAAATTCATATTCTTTGATTTAACTACTTTAAAAGAAAGAGAATATACAAGTACGACATAAGATACGCATTAGATTAAGAGCTGAAAAATTGTTTGATACTTAAAATCGCATTTTCGCAATCGACATTTATGTTTCTACACAATAATGCAATAACTCATGTGTAATAACACAGCCAACTACAGTCGAAACGGCAGGGTGTTATAATTTACAGAAGAAAGATGCGAGAAAAACAAGTGAGCTACAACATGAACTCTAGAGCGTAGAACTTTTTCTCTTCCATTACCAATTAAGTGCCTTCCCCTTAAAAAAACACAACAATAACACACATGCAAACATACGAAAAAAAAAAAGGGAAGAAGAAGCAACGGAGACAAGATCGGAATTGCTGCCGTTTCAGTAAAATTCATAATAATAGTCTGACAATTTAGCAAGCGGTTACGTGAAGACGAAGCAGACAGAACTCATGATTTCCGGCTGTAGAAAATGAATGATTAGAAAAAGGGAATAGTATTGTAAATTATAGACAAAAACCGCTTTAAGTCAATTCATCATATTCACATATCAAGATGTTTACAAGAGATGCGAGCGTCTCTCGCCCGTGAATTTGACTATTGCAAGTTCGCCTTCCATGATATTCAGTCTTGCAGACTATAACAACAATAACGCATAGATAAGAGAACCCGATAATCTCAAGTTCGCCTTCCAATCATTCTGGTAGACGATTATCTATAATAACATATGAGGGCCTACAGTAGACCCGAGGGTCGCGTGTTCGTGAACGGTGAACCTGACTATCGCAAGTTCGCCTTCCATCATTCTTGCAGACTATTACCTATATCAATGTACATGACGTATATACAATAAACCCGGAGGTCATGCGCTCGCGAACCTGACTATCCCAAGTTCGTCTTCCATCATTCTTGTAGACTATCACCAAGAATAACCCATAGATAAGAGAACTTTCCTATATAGAAAGTTCACCTTCCATCATACTTGCAGACTAATATACTTATAATAACACACAATAGACCCGGGGGTCACGCGCTCGCGAACCTGACTATCCCAAGTTCGTCTTCCATCATTCTTGCAGACTAATATACTTATAATAACATACAGTAGACCCTGGGTCGCGTGCTCGAAAACTTGACTATTCCAAGTTCGTCTTCGACATCTTTCTTGAAGACTATTACTATAATAATAACCCATAGACAAGAGAACTTGACTATGTAGAAAGTTCACCTTCCATCATTTTGCGGACTAATATACTTATAATAATATACAGTAGACTCTGGGTCGCGTGCTCGAGAACCTGACTATCGCAAGTTCGTCTTCGATATCTTTCTTGAAGACTATTACTATAATAATAACCCATAGACAAGAGAACTTGACTATGTAGAAAGTTCACCTTCCATCATTTTGCGGAATGATATACTTACAATGACATACAGTAGACCCTGGGTCGCGTGCTCGAAAACTTGACTATCCCAAGTTCGTCTTCGACATCTTTCTTGAAGACTACTACTATAATATTAACCCGTAGACAAGAGAACTTGATTATAATATGTAGAAAGTTCACCTTCCATCATTTTGCGGACTAATATACTTATAATAGTATACAGTAGACTCTGGGTCGCGTGCTCGAGAACCTGACTATCGCAAGTTCGTCTTCGACATCTTTCTTGAAGACTATTACTATAATAATAACCCATAGACAAGAGAACTTGACTATGTAGAAAGTTCACCTTCCATCATTTTGCGGACTAATATACTTATAATAATATACAGTAGACCCTGGGTCGCGTGCTCGAAAACTTGACTATCCCAAGTACGTCTTCGACATCTTTCTTGAAGACTATTACTATAATAATAACCCATAGACAAGAGAACTTGACTATGTAGAAAGTTCACCTTCCATCATTTTGCGGAGTAATATACTTATAATAACATACAGTAGACCCTGGGTCGCGTGCTCGAAAACTTGACTATCCCAAGTTCGTCTTCGACATCTTTCTTGAAGACTACTACTATAATATTAGCCCATAGACAAGAGAACTTGACTATAATATGTAGAAAGTTCACCTTCCATCATTTTGCGGACTAATATACATATAATAGTATACAGTAGACTCTGGGTCGCGAGCTCGAGAACCTGACTATCGCAAGTTCGTCTTCGACATCTTTCTTGAAGACTATTACTATAATAATAACCCATAGACAAGAGAACTTGACTATGTAGAAAGTTCACCTTCCATCATTTTGCGGACTAATATACTTATAATAATATACAGTAGACCCTGGGTCGCGTGCTCGAAAACTTGACTATCCCAAGTTCGTCTTCGACATCTTTCTTGAAGACTATTACTATAATAATAACCCATAGACAAGAGAACTTGACTATGTAGAAAGTTCACCTTCCATCATTTTGCGGACTAATATACTTATAATAACATACAGTAGACCCTGGGTCGCGTGCTCGAAAACTTGACTATCCCAAGTTCGTCTTCGACATCTTTCTTGAAGACTGTTACTATAATAATAACCCATAGACAAGAGAACTTGACTATGTAGAAAGTTCACCTTCCATCATTTTGCGGACTAATATACTTATAATAATATACAGTAGACTCTGGGTCGCGTGCTCGAGAACCTGACTATCGCAAGTTCACCTTCCATCATTCTTGAAGGCTATTACCTATAATAACGCATATATTCAATAGAACTGGGGGTCTCGCGCTTGTAAATTTGGCTATCGCAGATTATATACCTAAATGGAAATGTTTAGAAAACATTGGATGGAGGTGGGAGCTTCGAGGCCTTGCATTGGGCATGTTGTGCAGTTGTATGTTCTATCATACTGGCACAAATATCTGCCAAGTATGTAGAAAATTTGAAAATGCATTATAAATGCATACAATCCTAGTAGTTGTCGTTCAAAGAATTTATCTCTTATCTTTGTTTATTTTTTAATTCTTTTTTATGGTTGTTCTAGTGTTTGCTGGGGTCGGGGTGATGAATTGAAACTAGTCATAACGGCTGGAAAGTTTGGTGGCAGATTTGATTATGTGTTTTCAAGAATGAAATGAGAGAAATGAAAATTTAATGAGGCTCAAATTGGTCCCCCTCCCAGCCCACTTCCGGATCTGCCATTAAAAAGTTGAAACTACATTCACCATAATTTTATAATACTCATTACATTTAGTTAGCATACCCTTCCGTTTTTTGTGAGGTAGGCTTGAAAAGATAATCTAAAGTAAAGTTAATTTGGAACTTTGAAAAGATTTCTCAATGTGGCCAAAACCCACCACCACTGGGTATTCTACCCTCGGGGGTTTCAAGTGGGGAATGGTGTCCCCTTTTGCCAGTAAAGATAGCCTACATATTTTTTCAAATTAGGGATAATACCTGTCAAGTTTTATCAAAATACCACTGTGCAATTTGAAGAAGAGGATATAAATGTGAAAATTGGGGTCATTTTGTCCCATCCTCCCTTTTTCTTCGCCCATTCCTCGAACAAACTTGAAATGTAGTCGCCAATCTACTAACTTAGCTTATCACTTTTTGTTGAGATGTGTAAAGATTATAATGTGGAGGTTTTGTCGTGGGGGGGGGGGGGGCAATTACGGAATGTTGCCCATGCTACCAGTAATAGATGCCTGGGCACCACTTGTTTTGGTGGTCCGCATTTCAGCTCTAGCTGCCCTGACCAGGGTTGCCAGATCGGTAATAGTCTTCATGGTCAAACTCAGTCTGTTAAACATGCAAACATAACATTTTTTTTTTTTTTTTGGGGGGGGGGGGGGGAAGGAGGGATGTCGAATTTAAGGTCAAATTTTATCTATCCAATGATAGAAATAGGCATAGGGCCTACCCATTTTCATTTCAAACGTGACTTGTGTGGCATCATGGAATATCATGTTTATCACTCGTTAATATTGAATTCCTTGGAATTTATTGATTGGACTTAATAGAGTCATGATGCGTGGTAAAACCCTTTATCATATCATATACCTGCCAATATGCACATAATTTTTATGGTTTAGAATAATTCTGGTGTTTAATTCAACTATTTCTTTTTTCTTACTTATTATTAACAGTGCGTGATATTTCAAGCGCTGTCATCATGCTACTTTAACATGATTATCATGTACTATTTCATTATTCTCATGCTTCATTAAAACGTTTTGTCATTGTCTCTGTATTGACGGGCCACCATATTTCACGGTTGAGGCACCTAAAAATGGAATTTGATAATTTGGTGGCCCAAAACTAAGCATGAAAGCTCAATCAACTCTGGTTCTAAGAGTCTTTAAAAATTCCTTAATGAGGGCGCGGTGCCCATTTGAACAGTTGAGATCATCCCCCCCCCCCTCCCATTATGCATACCTGTCACGTTTAGAGAAAATCTACCATGGGTATATAAAAGTTTACGCACGACGCAAGACGGAGAACACACGATGGACGACGAACGACGGACGCGGCTTGAGAAGGAATTACATGTAATGGCGTGTGAGTTAATACAAAAAAGGACAGGGAGAAAATATTATTTCCGACATAAAAAGGGAGCTTCGAAATTCCAGAGAGATGTTTATACATGGCGCATGCTTAACGTGGAAGATTTGTGCTCAGAGTTAAGACATGTTTGCTATAAATATAAGGACAATTTTACGTGGTTGCCAGGGTCATATTAAACACAGTAAATACACACAGCCAGGAGCAAATACCCAGCTATCATTTGTGACCGTGCACCTCAAAACGAACATAAAGTCGCACACACTAATTTTGCGTGAGGACTGAAAATAAGTGAAATGGGTCAACCTAGCCGAACTTGACTTTTTTATATTTTCTGAAAGAGCGGGTCTTCTTACATTATGCTAAAATTTGGTATCATAAAACGGGCAGGAAAGTGTGTTTTTTAGCAGTTTATCTCGAACATTTTTGGTAGAATAGTGTGATTAGGTTTGTCTTTAGAATCCCTTTTTCATTTCTGAAAAACCTTGTCCACACTCTTCACTTTCAACTGTAACAACTTTTGACAGGATAGTGCTACTGCTTTGAAAGTTGGCATTAATTGTGGACAGAATGTGTTAATGAGGCATGCTTAATTTCAGTTTAATCTGACAATCCCTTCATTGTTGTTACTCTGGTGGTTTACTTCCTGTTTTTTTGTCCCATTCATCGCACAGCCAGCACGGTTTGGTAAAGATTAAGCGCTTGAATTGACACTGTACTTCAGAGCCTCTTTTCTCAGTTCACACTTTTCCTGAGTTTGTGCTTTCTTTCCAATATTTAGATAGGTTAGGAGAGTCCATTTGATTTGAGCTATACATCATTTTAAAGCTTAAAGTCTGCTCTTTCAGAATATGGTCTTAACTAAAAATTCGTGTCTGGCGACTTTTTGTTTGTTTTGAGGTGCAGGGTCACATTTGGACGTTTTCTTATCGGTCTTGAAACGTTCCAAGTTCGCTACTCGGACGTTTTGTCATAACTTTTCAGAACGTCTTTTTGTAGGTTTTCGACGTATTTAAAACGTTTCAGATGGATGATATAAAAACGCTTTTTGAACGCTAAAAACGAATAAAAAAAAACCTTTCAGAATTTTTAAGCACCTGCAGAAAACCTTTTGCACAATATGGACGTCAGAAAACGTTTTAAGAATATTCAAAACATTCTTTCGACGTTCTGCGGACGTCAAGAAACCTTTGAGAACCGTCTAGAACTTTCAAAAACGTTTCAAGAACGTATATAAAAGTCTTATGACAAGAACCTTTAATATCCGTCTAAAATGTCCGGAAAAACCATTTAAGAACACCTAATGTTTATCATTATGGGGCATCAAAAAAGTATAGTTATAAGATTATACAGGCACAATCTGGGATTTATGAACCTTAATCCTAATCCTATATAATCCTATCCTAACCTGTTCCTAATGTCCTACCACCTATAATTACTACACTCTATTCCCAGTTGATGAATATGTATCACGTTCTTTTATATACCAGCAAAATGTTGTAATGCATGTGTCATGTCAATACCTCTTCATAACACAATTTGAAATTGTGAATAACTGAACAATGACATAGGCATACTTTTTAACACAGAAAGTTAGAACCCAGCAAAAATACTTTAGATTTCAATGTCTTCTATCTAGTTTTCACATTTTAGATTTTCTTGTTTGAATATTCTTAAGTATGCATAAATATTCATGATAAAGATACCAATGACGAAGACGTAGCGCACCAAATAAAAACTATTTAAAACGTTCATTGAAGGCGAAATTGACTTAGCAGACAAAAAAAAAGGACCGTTTTCTGGACGTTCCTAAATAACGAGAAGACCTAGCAGACATAACAAAAAACGTTTTGTAAGGTCCATGAAGGATTTTAAAACGTTTTCAAAGAAAAAAAAAAACCCTGTGCTTTGCGGTAAATTCTAAGAACCAACTTTAATACTGTATGTTAATAGGAAACGTCCATTTTATACGAAGACGTAAGGAACCTAGAAACACACACACACACACACACACACACACACAACCAAAAAAAAAAAAAACGTTTAGGAAACGTTCTGAAATCGTTGTGTGTTTTTACTGGGTAGTATGTTTGAGTCGTGTGATACACGCTTGGATAAGTTAAGGGAAGACATTGACTGAAACAGTACGTTGTATGTCATCACAAAACGTAGATCGATAACGAAAGTACATTTTCTTAATCATTATATTGATCCCCTGAATGGCAGTTCAGTCTCTTTGGTCACATCGACGTGGCCGGCCTCTGAACGACTAGAATCCAAACCAGTCGTTATACCCTACTTCTGCAAGTTAACTACTCCCTCTTTACCAACGGCATTATTTCACTGTCGTCAGATCCGTAAGCTATAAACTTCTTGCACAAAAATATTTCCTCGCAAAGCTTTGAGCAAGCATTTGCCAAAGTCCATTTTACACTCGGCGGTTTCGTTTTGGTCCGTGAGTATTCGAGCAAATCATTTTCGATAAGCGGATTCCGTCTACGTCTTACGGTCCCGCTGTCGGATGAAGATGGGGCGTTTGCCAACAGAGCTTTCACGGCACTACTTGTTAAGACCGCCGTTGCAAGAGCTATTATAAACCAGATCCATTTACCAAATTTGACATTTTCTTCAAACAATATGAAAAACACTGTAATAAAAATTACGGGCACGATCCATGGGATACAGATGCAAATGTGCCTGAGAAAAAACAACCAAAAGGGAAGATATTTGTCGACGAGGGCTTTAAGCAACTCAAGGGGAACAAACGTGTGTGTTTGATCGCCCATTCTTGACGAAAGGCAGTGAAGTATTTTGTTTTCGTGATTCAAGGAATCTACCTCTTTAGCTATATCGAAAATGTCAATGAAGAAATTTGAATATTCCTTACTCAACCCCGGTGAATTATATTGGTAGTAAACGTATATGATTACAACAACAGGCAAAAATTCTCTGATGTCTTCATAGAAATATGTTACCCCTGCAAGATATAAGACGAACACTTCGAGTATCATCACCATTACAGTCCATATTCGCCACACGCAGACAAAAAATATCACGAAGTAGATCAGGTAGGTAATCTTTTTTTTCCCCTTCAGCACTTCCAACTTACGCCACTTGATGACCACTAGACCAATCAACAGCATGCAACCAACGACATAAAAGAAATTATAGATAAAATGATTAGAACATATTGTGGGATGGTCATACCATGAGAAAATATCACATATGACAGGGGGACCCATAAAATATAGATAAGATAGGTAATACGCAGATTCCAAAATACACAAAAACATCAGCAATTTTATGTCGGGGGTGGCCGCTGTGAATTCAAATGCTATGGCAAATAGATCAACTTCACCAAGAACATCGAAACAATCTTCTGCCTGCTTGAAGTTTTTGGAAATGTAGAACTTCCTGACGAGATAGATAATGAATAAAAGTAACGACAGAACGATCACTATGATGGCAATGACGACATGAAATGTATATCCATATTCGACGACTTTTTCATCAGGATTTGAGTAGTGACAGTTGTAAAGAGTCAAACGTTCGTGTAAACCAAACATGAGTGAGATAAATTTAATCAGACGACCTCGTGGGTCTATTTCCTTAGCTTGGCATAGCATAACATTCTTAGTCTGCTCAATTTTCGCAACCTCGAAAAGAGACTTGGCAATACACTTCATCTTCTCGTTCTCATTCAGCTCCCAGAAGGACGAAATGTTTAAGGAGGCATCATTTTGTGATATATCCACGTCTAAGTTTGTGGTCTCCAAGATTACGCAGGAATTAGTGGGTGGGTTTTTGGGTAGAGTACCAAACGACAATTTATCCCTGTTTGGGGGTGTCTCTAGAAGGAATTTACCAAATGTACCCTTCGTAAGGATCCATTGTGCTTGACAATCAAACTTGTGGGAAGGGGAATCTGACGCGTTGTAGCCGTTAACAGACACATTTAGTACTATCATCTTGACTCTTTCACCCGGAACGGTTTGGAGATCACTGAAAGCCTGAGAAAGAGGCACAGAATTATTCCCAATTTCGAGTCTACAAGTCTCTTGCAAGGGTTGACCTGATGTAGACGCCGAAGGAGTCGAGTTCGGTGCTTCCGTCGATGTGCTTGAGTAGACAGCCGAGACCGTAGCTGCAGCGATGACCAGTGCATAAAGGAAGATTTGACTCCTGGTGGGCGACGCCATTCGGACTGATATCCGCATCGTTCCTGTTGATCAATTGATGACTCTCTGTCAATAGGCGAGAGTAATTTGGTGAATAAACTATGTCAAGCATGTTGAATACAATTTTACAATTTTGTACAATTTAAGGCGAGTTATATAGGAGGGGGTCATCCCAGAAAACCAACATCCACGCGTCATATAGCCCACAAGTTCGACATTGAAAAAGGTCCATGAATCATATTACAGGTTACGAGTCATTCAGTCCATGTGTTCGACATTAGGCAAATAAAGCCCATGAGTTCGACACTAGGTAAAAACAGCCCGCGAGTTCGACAGATACAACACAGGGTTTAACTGTGTCAGTCTCGTGGACCTTGTTAGCTTAGTGTCGAACTCATGGGTTGTATGGCTCGTGAACTTTAGACCTCATGGGCTGTATGACTCGTGAGCTGTATGACTCGTGGGCTGTATGACTCGTGGTTGTCGGTCTCGTGACGTGCACCCGTTATAGCAGAGGTTCTGCCAAGCCTCCCCTCCCCTTTAATTCATTCTCTTCCTCCCACTGATATCACAGCAAGCACAGCGGTATTATAGTGATTGGCGGTTGAGACACTATTAGATACGGATCCATATTTCAGATCATACCCAACGGATGTTCTGTCACTCTTGACTTTAGGGGTATATCCAGTCCGAATATAAGTTAGTTTGATAAAAAAGAGTAAAATATCGTGTGTCCAACGGTAAAAAAAGGAAGTATAATGACATGCTGAAGTTTTGCTAATTTCTGCAATTTCTGCAGTTCTTGTATAGTTTATATGGATATACAAATGATTTGAATAATTGAGTTTGAATGAAAAACTAGAAATTTCAAAATTTTATGTACAAACTATATGGTAAGTTGTGAGGGGATGGCATGCTCACTTTGCCATTTGCATGTTTATATTGACTGCTCAAGAACTTTTTTTTCCGAAAAAAACAGCGAAACTTAAAAATATCATAACTTCTCATTTTCCATCCAATTTCAATAAACTCATGATATTTTACTCTTTCTTATCAGACTAACTTACCTTTAGACTGGATTTCTCCTTTAAGGCTCCATGTTCTACCAAATCATTCCTCTCTTGGCCAGTTTAATAAAAAAAAAGATAAAGTTTCGTTAAAATCAAATAGTATAATGATAACGGCGGAGCCTTCGAAAGACAAGGGATTTTAACGCTGAAGAATCCTACCATGGATTTTATGTCTGTAAGTACCATTTTATATTCATTCATTTTTGCCATTTCCTACAAAAACATAATATTTACAGAAATTGAATACATAAATAACACCACAATACATGACAGACGATAAGTTTATAGAATATTTTAGATATACGGAAATTCTGGAAATGGGGAAGAATGATGAAAAGCAGTGCTTGTTAGCGTTGCAATCCCCCCACACGTAATACAACAAATTAAATGATTTATATACTGTTAGTGTTATACATAAAAAGCGGAAATACAAAAGAAACTAAGATATGGAAATCTAACTAACCCGAAACAAACAACCTGGACAAATCCCTTCACTTTAAGTCGCTGTCATGCAGTAAGAGAAAAAGAAAGAGAGAAAGCGAGAGAAAGAGAGTGGGTGTGTTTGTGAGAAAGAAGTTTTTTACGTGGTGTGAAGATAAATGATAAAAAGATAGAATAATTACTTTTTGAATAGAATTTATTATCTACTTCCTTGAAAACATGAACAATAGACATGATACTAACATTGACAATCAAATATATAAACACATTCAATAAATGGCTGAAAAAAATGGCGATACGAATGGCAAATGGATGGATCTCCATAAAGTAATGAAAAAAATCATAACCTGAAGATCCGACAACAATCATAAAGAATATATCTTTTTTTTTTTATAAAGAGGGCGCAACAAACATAGACATGAACATCAAGAACAATGTTACATTTGTACCTTAACGGCATAATCTGCCATTTGCAGATGAAACAAAAACCCAGCATTAATGTTTTAAAATAGTTCTAAAATGTGAGTTAGGGATAGAAACAACCACTGTAAAAATTTGATTTGGTAAAATCAATGTTAAGTATTGTTAATTATACAAAATGTGAACAATAACTATTAAAACAAAAATGATTCCAGACTAAACCGTCTACAATTACTCGTTATTGAGAAAAAATACTGATATGTCCTATATTTTAGGCTTTATCGCGAAAATGTTTATTATGATATAATGTCTTGTAGTACAGCAGACCTACACATATGCATTAAATGTCATATCTCGAAAAATTTTCATGGCATGAGTATAGACAGTCCATATTGGTGATATCTAATTCCAAAGAAAAAAAAATAGAACTATATAGCCACTGAAGGTGATTATATACCCCCGCTCCAACAGCTAAGACTCCAATGAAAAATTATTGAATAAGGGTTTCATAAAAGGTTTTGTTTTTGCGTGTGTGTGTGTGTGTGTGTGTGTGTGTGTGTGTGTGTGTACGTGCGTATGTGTGTAGTACCTTGTGAGTACCTTGTGAGTTTGATCAGGCCTGCCGTGATCTTTCTTGTACGGCCCAAGTTTATGTAGAAATCCGTAAAAGTCACAAGATTTGGGTAAAAGTGGTTACCGTGGCAACACTTTATGGCAAACAGAAAATCACGTCTTCTTCATCTATACCTCAATGCCATCATGTTCACCAAATTTTATTTCAATTGCTTAAAAATTGTGGAAGTAGAGCCTATTTACTCCGCAAGATTTTCAAGAAAATATTCAGCTACCATGGCAACTCCTTGTCAGGTACAAACACAAAGTCTCTAGACCCCTCATAACTAGGCCCCTTACCTATACAGATAATTTTACAGTTGTACATACCAGATTTGGAATAAATTGCTTAAATACTGTGGAAGGAATTCGCTTATCAAGGTTTTGGAAAAATTATGGTTACCATAATTATGGCAACGCTTTCTCCGACAAACATAAAACATGTCTTGCAAATCTGAACCTAAATATCATAGCTTATAAAACTATTTGATTTAATGCCCTAGGCCTAAAAGGAATGGTTACTCACTAGCGTCGCGTTCTACTTTGCTCACAGCGAAGTAAAGTTGTAGTTGATGTCGGAGAAGCAGTTGATGCTTGAACGTCGTTGAGGACGTTGAAGTCGGCCACGTTACAGCACTGTCAGACTAACAAAACAGACTGCTCTGAACGAAGTCGCTGGGCATTCTAATAACTACGATGCGCCAGAGTGGAAAGATGGCGATTGTTGAGTCAGCAACTCTTGCTGGAATGGCAATTGTCATGGTAACAAGAATCAAGTTTCCTGATTGGCTGTTGCTATGGGAAGTTGACATTCCAGCAAAAGTTGCTATCCTAACATCTTTCATGAAATTGGGTCCATATCTATTCCAGCTTTATTGGATATATTGGTCCCCAAGCCTAATCATTCGTCTCACAAATGGCTCACTCAAATTTGTAATCCTTTTTAGAGACCATACTATGTACAGCAGCAATTCGGTGACAGCAGCACCGATGTATAGCAGTCGTTTTCTACTGGTGCACACACAGGAGCATTCTCACCGACATCGACCCATACCTGCCGATCTACGGGGAATCCCAAGATAACATGCGCGCAAACACTGTAAAGGCGGAACTGACAGGTCCCTTGGACGTTGACGTCATTTATGGATCTTTACAGGCTGTGAACTCTGACCTGACATCCCACAGTCCTTTGCCTTTTCTGTCTCTGTTGTTTGGAATGGTACCGGTATTCACTTTCGAGGTTAAAACCAAATAAAATGTGACCGTGCATCACAAAATAAACAAAAAGTTGCACCCCTTGATTTTACGTGAGGACTCAAAAAAGGTGAAACAGGTCAGCCAAGTCAATTGTGAGTTGTCCATATCTTCTGAGAGAGCTGTTCTTCTTCTTCATTATTCCTAAGTTTGATATTAGTAATAAAATGAATGGGAAAGTGGGTTTTCAGCGATTTTTCTTCAACCCCCTTTTTTGTAGAGTAGAGTGATTATAGGTATGTCTTTCAGGCCCCTTTTAATTTCTTGAAAATCCTTTGCACACTCTTCACTTTCAAATCTCATAACTTTTGAAAGGATAATACTACTGCTTTGAAAGTTAATATACTAATCATGGACCAAAGATGTTGATAAAGCATGCCTAATTTCAGCCTAATCTGATAATCCCTTTATTGTTGTCGCTGCGGTGATTTACATCCTTTTTTTTTGTCCCATTCTTCACACAGCTAGCACAGCTTAGTATTAAAGATTAAGCACTTGAATAGACCCTGTACTTCATAGCCACTTTTCTCAGTTCACACTGTATTTTCCAGAGTGTGCGCTTTCTTTCCCATATTTAGATAGGTTACGAGAGTCCATTTGAATTGAGTTGTATATCATTTTAAAGCTTCTGCTCTTTCAGGATCTGCCCTAGACTGAAAATACTTGTCTGGCGATTTTTTGTTGGTTTTGTGGTGCAGGGTCACGGCTAATTCCCCATAGAGAAGTGTGTTAAAATTCAAAAAAAAAAATGTAAAATAGCCGGGAGAAATGAGGTGTTTCATCTTCACTAACCTGGATAATTGAGATATATTATACCTTTTCATCCGTTAAATTTCCAAGGCGGGCTCCTTGGCTCAAACTCTGTCCAAGGGTCCGCAAAGTCAGACTACGAGTTCTTTTTCACTAAAAAACAAAAAATCACCTTTTTTCTGTAGATGCACCCAATGAGTGCATAAGTTCAATGGAATCATTTGACATAATTATCTGTAGCGGATGTCTACCGGAAACTGCTCACTCTCAAAGTCAAAAAAGTTCAAAGTCCTGATAGGCTCTCGCCAGTCCTACTCAAGGAAACAGCTTCAGTATCAGCTCATATTTTGCAGCGGATTTTCTCCATCTCTCTTTCGACTGGTTCTGTTCCAACATCCTGGAAGCGATCAAATATCATACCAGCGTTTAAGGCCGTCAACAAATTTGACCCGGCCAACTATCGACCGACATGTGACATCCCACAGTACTTTGCGTCACTCTCTGCCACTGTTGTTTGGTCCAGAATGGTATTCACTAGTCTGGTTTCCAAACCCTTTGCCAACTGGACTCCGCTCGTCGCCGCTTTGCGACGAAGTCGCCGCCTTTGCCGAAGGCAAAACCCCCTTACACTAAGCCAGTTTTCGACGTTCATCGGATGAGGGCGTTAATATCCTGAATGGCAAATTAGTACGAGTAGAGGGTCTGGGAAGCCAGACTAGGTATTCGCTTGCGTGGAACTGGTTTACAGCAGGAGGTGTCCTCCCTGGGGCCCGTTTCATAAAACTTGTCATCAGTGACAACTGCCACATTTCTATGACAAATTTGCTCTCAGCCAATCAGATGCAAGGATTTCAGTAGCTTGTTACATCTATGACAACTTGTCACTGATGACAAGTTTTATGAAACGGGCCCCAGATCTAACAGAATAGCCCGAATTCCAAAACGTCGCCGAGATTTGCTTGAAACCATGGACCACGTAATTCATGTTATAGTACAACCATTACCCCCTACCGTATCCCCCCCCCCCCCCCCCCATCATACGTACGTGTCCGTCGAGCTGGTACCGAGTTAATAAACCTGCCGTACATACAGTATGTCCCCCCAAAAAAATACAATCAGATTTTTGCATTGATTACACCCAATATAATTAAACCGTCTAAATGCTACTTTAGGGTCGTAAAATATATTATAAAATGGGTTCAAGAATGTAGCCAATTGGAAGCGCTGAAATGAGTCACGTGTGCGTGCATTATTTTCTTCAGGTAAGCACTAAGAAGAGTCTCTCTTCCACCTCCCTGGCCTGACGTACGTCACAATGTTTTACACTAGCAGTGCGCACTCAATCAGTTGTTACAAGTGCGTCACGCGCTACTATACGCGCTGTCAATCCTGTAAACAACTTCTAGTTCGGGCCGCGGGCTGCCACAACAGCCGGCGGCCTTTCTTGTGCATAACAGTACGTGGCGTACGTATACTCTTATACGTACATTGTACGTACAGGTGAGTGTGCGGGATTTCCGAGTGCGACGTGCGTAAATGTTTGGGACGAACATCTTCGGACATCTTGACTTTTGAGCGAGTGCTACATGTAGCTGACTGGTATTGACCCACAAAGGTACGTGAATAATGCTGTTAGTTTTCGACCCATTTTATAAAACTAATGATGCACAGGATTATTTCGTGGCGTTAGTGAAGGTGCGGCTAACTCTCGAGTATTGACAACGGTTGCAAACATGCACTCGGCTGCGCCTCGTGCATGTCGCACCATTGTCAATACTCTCGAGCGCGCCGCACCTTCACTAACACACTCTATCCTGTGCATCATTAGTATAATATCTTAGCTCTATTTTGCAGAAAACCCCATACAATTTGGTTAAGCGGTCACAGAAAATGTGGATTTTTGTAAAGCATGTCATGAGTCTGATTCTTCCAAGTTTATCACATTATGTAATAATAGAACCTTCAACCACTTTACTCTCGTCTAGTAGGTTTTACCTTTTGTATAATTAAGGATTCGTTAGTTTTTGGTCGATTGAAAAAAACCAAGTAAGGGATTGAATGAATTTCGCGAAGCCTTAATTTCTGTGAACGCACGATGAATTGAATCGTAATTGCACTTGTGTTTGTAATAGTGCTTCTATGTGTATAAAAGTCCTAGTCATCATCCTTGTTCAGGGTATTATATTTTGTCTTTTTAAGAATATGTTTGTGTGTGTGTGTGTGTGTGTGTGTGTGTGTGTTCAATGACCACAATAATTTCTTAAAGGTCTTGTTTACCTTTGGGAGCAGGAATTTTTTTACAGATATCACATGTGTGTAGTCTGTTGTATGACAAACATCCAACCATATACAATTTTTGCGATAAAGCATAAGATATAAGGAGAATATTTTTCTCAATGAACCATAACTATAAATGGTTTAGTCTGGAAACATTTTATCATAACTATTGTTCACATTTTGTGTATTTAACAATACTTAACATCAATTTCATGGATTCAAATTTTTACAGTGGTTGTTTCTATCCCAAACTCACATTTCAGAACTAATGCCGGGTTTTCGTTTCATCTGCAAATGGCACATTTCATTACAAGGCATTACAGGGGAAACTCCCTATAACGGGAAGATGGGGAATGAGTCGTTTTCCTCGTTATAGCCGATATCTCGTTATATCAGTAGGCATGAAGAAAACATATAACATAAACAGGGCCGGCGCAGCCGTGGGGGCTCGGGCCCCCACACTTTTTGTGCACCATAAGGTGTCATCACTTTGGGCCCCCACACCTTTTTTCAACCCGGAAGTACGTAAGTGGCACTAAAATAGAAATAGATAGAGATCTTGAAGTATGGCGGCGGTAAGGTTATGTGTTTTCTCTGGAGATCTTTTTTTTGTAACACCCGGAAATGGGAGGGGAGAGAATGAGCTGAGGACCTTTTTTTTCTTTCTTTCTTTTTTTTTTGCTTGTCAGCTGAAGAAACCCGGAAGTGGACGGGGAGAGATGAGCTGAGGACCTTTTTTTTTTTTTTTTTTTTTTTTTTCCTTGTTAGCTTATCAAACCCGGAAGTGGGCCCCCACACTTTTGAAAACACTGCGCCGGCCCTGATAAAGACATTAATTTGCACATGTGGGATTACATATCACGTTTCAATTAATACTGATAACCTGGTAATGTGTGTGAGGGAATTACTCATCTTTATGGGTAAGAAGATGTTTTCGCCATTGAAATAAGATATCAAGAATGTGTTTCTTCATGGATGTTCGAATTTGTTACTTTCTCCCTACAATAGTATAGGAAACTCGACAAAACGAGGTTGGGACCGAAGCGTTTTTCTCGTTATTGTCGATATCTCTCTGTAGGCATGAATAAAAAAAAAACAACAACCATAACGTGGAGACATTAATTGAAACGTGATATGCAGTCCCAGTAAATGTGCAATTCATGTCATTAATTTGCACATTTGGGACTGCATATCACGTTTCAATTGATACTGATAACAGTATGAATGTTTGGTTGTTCACAGTGTGTATGATGATGTGTGTGTGTGTGGGGGGGGAGGGGTGCGTGTATGGGTGTGCATTGAATGTGACCGTGCATCTCAAAACGAACATAAAGTCGCACACACTGATTTTGCGTGAGGACTGAAAACAAGTGAAATGGGTCATCATAGCCGAACCTGACTTTTTCATATTTTCTGAAAGAGCGGGTCTTCTTATACATTATGCTAACATTTGGTATCATAAAACGGGCAGGAAAGTGTGTTTTTTTAGCAGTTTATCTCGAACATTTTTGGTAGAATAGTGTGATTAAGTGTGTCTTTAGAATCCCTTTTTCATTTCTGAAAAACCTTGTCCACACTCTTCACTTTCAACTCTAATAACTTTTGACAGAATAATGCTACTGCTTTGAAAGTTGGCATTAATTATGAACAGAATGTGTTAATGAGGCATGCCGAATTTCAGTTTAATTTGATAATTCCTTCATTGTTGTTACTCTGGTGGTTTACTTCCTGTTTTTTGTCCCATTCGTCGCACAGCAAGCACGGTTTGGTAAAGATTGAGCGCTTGAATAGACACTGTACTTCAGAGCCTCTTTTCTCAGTTCACACTTTTATTGAGTTTGTGCTTTCTTTCCAACATTTAGATGGGTTAGGAGAGTCCATTTGATTTTTTGAGGGCGCTGTTCAGCAGCTGCAGACGTGTTTTCAACATGCTCCACTTTCTTCGCACTATTTTGCATTAAAATTTCATGTGTGGATTCGTCTTTCAACTTGAATTGTGTAGGGCCTATCAATAATGTATTTGGTGTTCATGGACCAATGTGAGTGATTTTGTGAATCATCTCGTGTCTTCGTTTACCGGAATTCTGTGTGAGTATTACCATGACTCGTCATCATTCTCTGCATACATGTCCGTGGGAAACACATCCTCACGTTTTGAATGGTATTGAAATTTTGATATGTCAACCGGCAATAATTTTTAGGTTTTCCTTTTCAATTTCATATCAAAATTTCGTCTCCTTTTTTCCACGATTTGAATATATTTCCCTTTTTTATCCTTTTTTAAAAAATAATTTACGGATTTTGTATAATAACTAATATGTATTTCCGCTTGATGTTGTGTCGATATCACAATCTTTATTTGTAGTTCTCATGCTTCGGTGCATTGAAATTTTGGTTACAGCTCGTTATTCCGAAGGTTCGTTATTCCGAAAGCTCTTTAGTCCGAAGATTCGTTATTCCGAAGGTTCGTTATTTCGAATTTCATTTTCGGATTAACGAACCTCTAGGTATATAGGGAATTTGTGTGTTTCGGATTAACGAACCTTCGGAATAACGAACCTTCGGAATAGCGAACTTTCGGAATAACGAACAGCACCCGAAATTTTTCACCCACTTTAACATTTTACTTCCTTGCCCGCTCGTCTCCATCTTGCCATATTTGTTATTCTCTATACAAGTACATACTGTATCTCTTTACCTGTTGTGCATTACTCTTACCTATCCCATTTTCTGATGCCCCGGTCTGATGTGTATTATGTCTTTTTTTTTTACATATTTCACGCATGCTTATCCTATCAATGTCATTTTATTTTTTTTTTATGATTCTAATGTAAAGCAACCGTATCAGCCTTCGAGCTGCTGGATTGTTATTTTATTTTTTTTATACTTGCACAATAAACCATATTGAATTGAATTGAATTGAATATACATCATTTGAAAGCCTCAAGTCTGCTCTTTCAGAATATGGTCTTAACTAAAAATTCAAGTCTGGCGACTTTTTGTTTGTTTTGAGGTGCAGGGTCACAAATAACATATCAAGGGAGGGTTTTTATGTTTAGACTCTCCATCTGACAAAAGATTTTTTTTTTAGATGTTCAAAAGACCCCTTTTTGATATGAATGTGGGTTAAAGGGAGAGTCTACCTGAAAATGAATTGGTTTCAATTGAAAAAAAAAAATGAAACCTGTAAATGACAGTTTGAAAAAAAAAAATCGTGGATAACAAATATGTCGGGCATTTTTTATGTTGTTATCGATCACACACACACACACACACACACACACATATACACAAACAAACAAACAAACAAACACACAGACAAAAACAAAAACAAAAAGTGCTAGTTGATATCTCATTTGCTTTGTGTGTTCACTCATAAGAACATCGTATCGGATATATGCTCTGAGCCATTAATGAAAATGACCTTATTCCTGCTTCATCTATAAAAGCTGGAAAACTGAAATTTTGGAATATTTTCTCTATAGAGAAAAGGAATATAAGCTCTCATGAACAGAATTACCAATTTTCAATGGTTAATCACAGCAACAAGAATTCATTACTTTCTTATCGGCTTTTTATTGACTGATCTGTCCCTGACATTTTCTGCTTTGATTAATTAAGAACTTCTTATTTTCACAGCGGACTTTTCCTCAGAACTACCCTTTTTAGCATTGCTGATAGCCTGTTTCATGAGTGTTAGCAAATTTTAGAGTTAACAACAACCCTTTAAAGATTCAGAATACACCTTTGTGTGTTTGTGCGTGTGTGTGTGTGTTCCAGTGTGTTGTGTGTACTAAACTCACGAACAAAAACCAAGAGACACCTAGCAACACACACAACACCCCCTTCACACACACAGACACACACCAAACTACCCATGCAGAAATAGTCGTATATGTAATAAGCCAAGCAAGTGCCTTGCTATATGCTAGGGAATATATGAACGTTACATACTTGAGGTCCCCATTAATTTTTTAAATATACGCTTAACGTTTCCTAAAGCTTCATGTACACACTTGCATTTATGAAAAAGAGCTGTGAATAAGTTCTCGCACATGGTGCATTGTCTAATTCCCAAGTCGCATCTCACGAATATTCATATCATGTTCACTCTTGGCAGAGGTTCAAGAAAAAAAAAATGTCGTGACCACGAGATGAGTTCGCTGAGAAACAAAATATCAAGTGGCAACTAAACATGACATAGAGAAGTATAATGTGTTTGTAAAACTGTTTCTCAAGTAGCAGATATTGATACCGGTAATCAGAATGCGATCGTCGCTTAGAGGATAATGCTGGTACATGTACTACATCCGCCAGTATGTATTAGTTTTGACATATATCAATACTTATATTACCTTACTGATCGACAGCACTATGTTTACTTATGTGTTGATAAGTCTATTTTGAAAATGATTTCTTGTGGTATTCCCCCAGCGCTCCCTTCTTGGCCCGCTATTATTTAACTTTAACATTAAACGATTTGCAAATTTCCCCACACAATCTTTCTATTATACCTTGCTGATGACACAAATTTATTTCTTTCACATCGTAATTCTAACACGCTTATAGGAGACATTTGTTAAACAATGAATTGAAACTTCGTCAATCCTGGATTCACGCCAATAAATTATGACTAAATATTGATAAGCATTGTATATATATATATATATATATATATATATATATATATATATTTCTTTGATCAAAGTTTTCGCTATATATATTACATATATATTATATATATATCTTTTTTTATCTATCTATTTATCTATATTTGTTCTATCAAAATAGTTCATAACGTAGCATATCTACCTACTGCAAATGATTATTTTTTTTTCATAAGAAATACCCGACAATCTGAAAGGTTCTTTCGTACCGTGTTATGACCATGGTCCGTGTGACGATTGATTATGAAATCAGATAGGAATTTTCCTCTTCTTTGTTCATCCTCCGAATGTGTGGCGTGACATCGCTTGTGAGTTCATTGAAATATGGCATGTATATTGTTTTACGGATGAGTGGATGTAGCAGTGTTGCGTTATGTCATCCCGTGTTTAATGGAATGTGTCATGTTTGTTTGTTTGTTTGTTTGTTTGTGTTTTTTTGAACCGGGTGTTACTCCTTTTCCCTTTTTTTCTCGCAACAGATTAATTTCAAAATGCATTGACACTGTTGGTATTGTAAGTTGCTATGAAAGCCACGTATATGTGTTTTTGTTTTCCTTTCTCTTTTGAAAATTGGGTAGCCAAAACTGCAGGTTTAGTTTCGTATCACGCCATGACCGCGCTCAATGGCGTCACTTTCTGTCACTAGAGTTGTTTCTTCTTCTTCTTCTTCTTTTTTCTCTTCTCTTAATTAATTCCTGTGTGATCCTCCAACTGGTATGCGTGACGTTGCCTGTTGATTCGCTGAGTTGTAAATTTAAAAGTGAAAATGGGTGTGGTCATATGAGGCGTTACATAGCGTCGGCTCTCATTTCAGGCTCTCCACCTGGTGGAGTATAGCGCCAACTGGTGATGAACTGTAGGTATAATGATTAATGGTATGGGAAATTTGTTTGAAAAGATTTGAAAAGATGATGTATTTTCAGATTTCGTTATATCATAATGTAATGGATGTTGTTTTTTTCATTTGCGGATCGGTTTAATTTTTTTTCCTTTCTCTTTTGTTATGTGAATTCTCGTTGTGACTATGACTTGACGAATAATCAGACTTCCAATGAATTTAAGTAAAACAAAGCAATCCTAGTAAAAGGTAGATCCAATCTTGTAGGATTGATTGTTTTTGGATACCACCGCCTTTTAAAAACATTTCTAATCAAAATCCTTTAAAAGAATTATATGCTCTTTCATATTTTAAAAGGGGTTTCTCGTTATTATACACACACACACACACACACACACAAAGTTGGAAGCCTGAATCCCCATCTCAGCCAAAATTATACCATCCCTTAAAAATTCAAATGTCAATTGATAAAAAAATGGATATAGTTGTGTTTGCATTAGTTCATAGATATACATATATGGACAATAAAATGATCAAATGTGAAAACAAATAATAAGAAGATGATGTGCTGAGTCAACATGCAACTTGCAAGTATTATGAAGGCGATTAAAGGCAATATCATTATTACTATACAAAAATCATAGAGGCAGGTGGAGGCCCATTTCAAGATCAATCATCACAGATCATGAAACAAAGGAAGACGAATCGAATTTCATATTCTTTAATTTCATTATTTTAAGAAAGAAGAACATGAAAGTAAGCCTACGACATAAGATACGCATTAGATTAAAATTTGATATTTGGTTTGATCCTTGAAATCGCATTTTCGCAATCGACACTTTAGTTTCTTTACAATACTGCAGTATTTTATGTGTAATAGCACAACCAACTATAGCCAAAACGGCAGGGTTTATTTACAGACGAAAATGTCAGAAAAACAAAGGAGCTACTCTGCAGCGTAACAATTCTTTTTCTCTTCCCCCGTGCCCCCCCCCCCCCAGAAAACAAAAAGAAACAAGCAAACAAAAAGGAAAGGAAAGCGGACACGGTCGGAAATGCTGCCGCTTCAGTAACTAAATACATGGAGGCTCACGCTAAAGCAAACGGTCACGTACAGGCAAAACAAACAGAGCACATGATTTCCGGCCGTAGATAAACAAGAATGACTCTAAAAAACATATGCATTATTGTAAAATATCTAAAGAGCTTTGGATAACAGTATATGTCACATCATGATGTTGTATTCAATAATAAAAATAATAATAATAATGATGATAATAAAAGTAATAATGAAATTAAAATAATACATTACATTTACAATGCGCCTAATAAAATGTTTCTAAGCGCACAAGGAAAAGACGAAAGGTCAAAACACAAGTAAGAATAACATGACATAAATCAATGTAAATGAACACATACATTTGTACAATAATTAGTCCAGTCAATCTAGCAATTTTTAGGGGGTAACCCACCAGTAATTGCAACAGTAGGAATGTCACTGCAGTGCAAGTCGTTGAGGCCTCCTGAACACCATACTAAAAGTCCCCAAAAATCCAGCGGGGCAAAATAGCAAAATTTGCATAATATGCAACTAGCACCTGGAATGAGAGGAGATTGACAGATCTCAGCTTCCCGTTATCCAATTTTAAAGATTTAAATGTATAAACTTATATTTTGTAGGTCAATGAACACGATAGATGCCTTTTCGAATTGGTCCTACAAAAAATAATTTGCATAAAATGCAAATTAGCGGTAACTGTAAGAGTACATTCATAACAACAGTACTCACGTTGGCATAATGCACGTTTTGCATATGGGGACGCGGGGTTGAGGGCCAACTTTGGGCTCCTCCCAAGGGGCCGCTTTAAATGTCCATCACTTTTTACTATATAATTGTTGTAAAGCAATATCTCCTGTATTGATTACATTGCATTTCTTGAAAACAAAAATACCCTTGCTATAAGGCACGATCGAATTTTGACAGTATGTACGTTTGGAACATATATATTCGCGTTATATGATATTATATGTTTTCTATATTGCCAAGAGGATAAAGGGCATTTCGGGGGCACACTCCACAGGGTCGCCCTTCAATAAGCACCCTCTTTATTGTGTAGATCTTGTAAAGAAAATCTTCTTCTATCATTTTCATGACTTTTCATTTATATAAGAGTGTATTTGCTGTATTGCTGGACCTACTTTTAAAACCATTCACGCTAGAACAACTGCATTTGCGTTGCTAATATCCGCATTTTGTCATAAAGGGCGTGAGCGTAGGTGTAAATTTAGACACCTCCCCATGGATTACCTTTGCATGTCCACCTTTTTGACAATGTAGTTATTGTAGAGCAATGTTTCCTCTATTAATTAGCTGCATTTTTTTTTTTGAAACAAAAGTGCCTTTGCTATACGGCACGATGGAATTTCGAAAACATGTACGTTTGGAACATATATATATTCGCGTTATATGATATTATATGTTTTCTATTGCAGTGAGGGTGGAGTATTTTTGGCACATCCCACAGGGTTGCCGTTTGATGCGCACCCTATTCAGTGTATAGATCTTGTAAAGTTAAGTTTCTTCTATTATTTTCATAACTTGTCATCGATGAAAATTGTACTTGCTGTATTGCCGGGACTACTTTTACAACCATTCACGAACGGTATTTGCTATGCTAATATCTGTGTTTTGTAATAAGGGGGCGTGAGCGTAGATGTGAAATTGGACACTTCCCAAGAGATTACTTTTGAACGTTCACCCTTTTGACAATATAGTTATTGTAGAGCAATGTCTTCTCTATTAATTAGTTGCATTTCTTGGAAACAAAAGTGCCTTTGCTATCCAGCACGATGGAATTTTGAAAACATGTACGTAGTATTGGAACATATATATATTCGCGTTGTATAATAATAATAATAATAATAGCTGGTTTTTATATAGCGCATTTCACACACACTTCAGGGTTTCAATGCGCTTTACAGACTATTATTACCCCGGTCACTGGATACATTATTTCCAACCAGCACTAACAGTGCTCATTCTCCACTCCCTGGGGAGCATTCCAGCCAGTCGCAGGAATTTCACAGGCGCGCACATGCTGATCAACCAACATAAGCTTTCTCATCCTACCGGGTACCCATTTATACTACTGGGTGGAGAGCAGCAATGTGGATAAAGTGCCTTGCTGAAGGGCAAACGTGTCGGGCTTGGCATGGGCTCGAACCCACGAACCATACCACGCTCATATCGTTCACAGACGGGCGCTCTTATCCACTCAGCCACGACACCTCCACTATGATATTATATGTTTTCTATATACGTTGCCGTGAGGGTTGAATATCTTTGGCACATCCCGCAGGGTTGCCATTTAATGTGCATCCTCTTCACTGTGTAAATCTTGTAAAGTTAAGCATCTTCTATCATTTCCATGACTTTTCATTGACAAATAGTGTATTTGCTGTATTGCCGGGACTACTTTTAAAACCATCCACGCTAGAACAACGGTGTTTGCGTTGCTAATATCTGTGTTTTGTCTTAAGGGGGCGTGAGCGTAGGTGTAACTTTGGACCATTGGAACTTTGGAAATTGGAATATATTCGTGCTAAATGATAGTGCATGTTTCCTATATTGCCCTGGGGGTTGGATGATTTGATCACATCCCACTCGGTGGCCTTTAGTGTTTTTATTTACAACCCGGCAAAACGACTTTCTACGTGCATGTACAACTGAATTTGCTTTGGCAGATTATAATACATGTTTTGTTAACCTGTTTTGGGACCACGAAGGTCAGGGTAGGGGTGATTTGGGCGCTACCCAAGGGCTGGCGTTTGAATGTCCAACTTTTTGACAATATAGTTATTGTAAAGCAACGTCTCCTGTATTACCGGAATTGCATTTTACGAAAATAAAAGAGTATGTGCTTATAGACAGGCGGAAGAACTTTTCAGAGGCATGTACCCATGGAACATTTTTTCGCTGTTGTATATACTGCATGTTTTTCATTGCCTTTAGGATGCGTTGGGTTACTTTGAGCACCTCCCACAAGGTGGTCTCTGCAAGTGAACCCTTTGGACTGTATAGATATTGTAGATCAATGTTGTTATTTTATCTTTACTCCGGCAATCTTTATAGAAATAAAAGTGTCTTGATATGGCAGGAATTCAATTCAATTCTTGTTTCATTTTTCGACAAGAACATATTGTATAGACATCACTTTTTTTTGTAGCAGAAAAATTGAATGAGGTGCGTAAAACTATGTAGGATGAAAAGAATGTTCAATGATTGTAGCACCTTACGATAATTATACATAGTCATAAAACTCAAGTGATAGTCAAATAACCTTTTTTGAGACATGCACTTTTGGAACGACTGTAATTGTGTTGGTATTTGCGTTATAAGGGTAATCAAGCAATAGAAGCAATCAATGTGGGCACTTCCCATATAGGAGGCTCCCTTCAAATGATCACCACTTTAGCTGTGTCAGTGTAAGTCAAAATTGCAGAGCAATATATCTTTTGTTAACCTCATTGAATTTCATAAAATAAAAGTGTCTTTGCTAGAGGACCGGAAAGACTGTTTAAAGGCATGTACCCATAGAACATGATTATGCATTTGCGTTGGTACATGATTATTGCATGTCTTAGACTGCCTTTGGGTGGGGTAATTTTGGGCACCCTCCACGTGGTTGCCTTCGTATATGAACCATTTTCACCTTATAGATATTGTAGAACAATAATTCTTCTATAACTTCCACTGAAATTTTATGGAGATGAAACGAAAAGGACGTTATAGAGGGTTGTTGTTTTTTTCGCTTCAAACAGCTATATTCACGTGTGTATACTGTGTTTTGTACCGGGCCGTGAGGGTATAGGGATAAATTCGGGTACCTCCCTCTGAGTCGCTTTGACTCATGTGCACCACTTTTTAAAGATATACTTTAAAAGAGTCTTTGCTAGACGGCCTTAAAAAAAAATCTTGTACGCTTAGAACAACGGAAATCGCGTTGGTTGATGCATGTTTTGCAAATTGCTGTGGGGATATGATCGATAGGGGTAACTTTGGTCGCTACCCACAGAGTTTCCTTTGACTGTGCTATCTTCAATATCTCAAAACCCGCAAGGGTGCAAGAGCTGAATCATCCAGATTCGAATAAGCAACTCTCCAAATAGAGCCCATTGATTACAAAATTGGACAAGTTATAGATGTTGACAGTTGTCTAAATTCGTACTTTGATTCTACGTAATTAATGGATAAGCTATCATTATCTGTCTGATAACAAACTATTATTCGCTTAAAATTATTCATGCTAGGTTTCAAATGCTGAAAAGTTTGTTTTTGGTGAAGAGAAACTGAAATATCACATTTGAACACTCTTGATATGCTCATATCGGGCACTTTGAAGCATTTGAATATTCCGTTGGCTCGGTACCCTTTGCATATTATGCAAATGAGGTCCAGATTATGTACATGGAAATGTTTGCATCGCACTAACTGACATTGCAAACATAGGTTTCAACACTTTCGGTGTTCCAATCTGAAACCTAGAAGCATAGTTTTCATGGAAACACTGTATTTTTATCATTATTGGAGCTAATTTGCATATTATGCAAATGAGGTCCAGAATATGTACATGGTAATGTTTGCATCGCAATAACTTACATTGCAAACAAAGGTTTAAACACTTTCGGTGCTCCAATCTGAAACCTAGAGGCACAGTTTTCATGGAAACACTGTATTTTTATCATTATTGGAGCTAATTTGCATATTATGCAAATGAGGCCCAAAATATGTACATGGAAATGTTTGCATCGCACTAACTGACAATGAAAACATAAGTTTCAACACTTTCGGTGTTCCAATCTGAAACCTAGAAGCATAGTTTTCATGGAAACACTATTTTTATCATCATGGGGAGCTAATTTGCATATTATGCAAATGAGGCCCAGATTATGTACATGGAAATGTTTGCATCGCACTAGCTGACATTGTAAACATAGGTTTCAACACTTTCGGTTTTCCAATCTGAAACCTAGAAGCAAAGTTTTCATGGAAACACTGTATTTTTATCATTATAGGAGCTTATTTGCATATTATGCAAATTTAGCCACTTTACCCCATTGGATTTCTTGGGACTTTTAGTATGGTGTTTAGGAGCCCATAACAAGTTGCACTGCAGAGGAATTCGTACTGTTGCAATTAGTGGTGGGTGAAACTTGACTGGACTAAATTGGGTTACACTCAGCTCATTAACTTAGGGAAGGAATCAATATGGGAAAAGATGAGTTTTAAGAAGTGTCTTAAACGATTCTACCGATGGGGATTATCGAATATGAATGGGTAGATTAATGACAAGAGATGCGGGGTTGCGCTCGTGGATCTGACTATCACTCGTTCGCCATCCATCTTCCGTCTTGCACACTAATGTACTAATGGGGTGGTTGTGGCAGCTGCGAGGGCCTCCATGGGGCATGGTGCCCAGTTGTATGCTATATCATACTGGCAAAAATATCTGCCAAGTATGTAGAAAAACTGAACATGCATTTTCACTGTGAATGTATCTATCCTAGTTTTATGTCATCCAAAGAATTTTTTTACAAATCCTTTTACTTAGGATTCTCAAGTATAATGGTTCTGGTGTTCCCGGGGAGGGGGGGGGGGGGGGGGGGGGGGCAAGGTGGGATGGGGCGTCTTGTCCATTTGTATAGCTCTATGGTCCACCACACTAGTGATAACGAATACCAAATTTGGTGGCACATGTGATCATGTGTTTTCAAGAATGAGATGACAATACGAAAATGAGGCCCAGATTAGTCCCCCTCCAGGCCCAGCCCCGGAGCTGCCATGAAAAATGTTGAAACTACTGTCAATCAATCTATTTAAAATACTCATGGCACTAACTTAGTATGTCCCTTCTGTTTCCTGTGAAGAAGACTTGTAAAGATTCTTTTACTTGGAATTTGGAACTTTGCAAAGATTTCTCAATTTGGGGGCTTTGTCCTTTATCCATCATTCATGGGCATTTTGCCTCTGGGGGTTTCAAGTGGAGAATGCTGCCCCTTTGTACACATAAGTAGAGATAAAATATGCGGGAAAAGTTTTGTGAAAATAATACTGTGCGTTTTACAGAAGTTAAAGATACTAAAAAGTTTTGGTACCTCAAAAGTTTCCCTGAATTTCCTTGTCTTGGTTTGTGTTTCACGTTAAAGTACGTTGTCTGTGAGAATTACTCGCCCCAAAGTGCTCTCATGTCTTAGTAATCATGCAATAATGGTTTCGTACCAGAGCCGTCGCCGTACGGCGTCGATAAATATTGTACGAAACCACTGACTGCGACCAGCAGCGTGCAGCCCATTGTACGCATAGCTAACTGCGACCAGCAGCCCCATACGCATAGCGTAATGGGGCTTCGCATTGTAGCATTCAGGATCATGACAGAATTAGTATCGCGGGTAAATGTCAACTTAAAATCCAAAAATTTCTTCGATTTGAAGACTTACCAATTAAGTTGAAGTATTGAAAACAGGCTTCGAACAACGTTTGGTTCTGCCAATAGTCACTTTCTTTTCGAATTGATGACTGAATGTGACTCGGTCGAGAGGACCTTGGGAGAGCTACATACACTGACTACTACGACCAGCGCATGCGCACACAAACATCTTATCCGTTGATTGATTTGAAATTTGTGTGATGTGATGTGTTCGCATGCACTGGCTGTAGTATTCAGTGTATGGTAGCTCGGTTAACCTTGCTGTACAATATATTTTATTACCTCCGCCAAGGGAGGAGGTGATGTTTTCGTTACCGTTGGTTTGTTTGTTTGTGTGTGCGTTAGTTAGTTAGTTGGTTAGTTAGTCAGTGTGCATAATAACTCAAAAAGTAGTTAGAGCAGCATGGTCCCGGTGTTTTAGTCAAATGCATACGCGGGCGCACGGCTCAAGTTTCTTATAGAGACCTACGCTATCGACTCCTCTTTAGCGCTTACGCTGTGGCCCTCTTCCCCGAGTCCGAAGAAGTCCGATCACAGTTCGGCTCATGATTCGGCTGAGGGAATGACAGCTTCAGCAATCTTCTTTTGTGATGTCATAATAAGAAGCACATATTCACGCACCCTAGCATTACTACAGACTGCGCAATGCGCAGAGAAGACAACGAAGGCAACGTTCCTAGCAATACCGACGCACCTACTCTTGATGACAGCTCAACTTCGGTAATCTTCGTATCAATGCTAACAGTGATCTGCAGTATCATCACCAGCGCCCTCTACACCTATGCACCTTTAATGGATTGGGATGAAACTTGCAGGGAAGGTTGAGAATGACACAAGTAACAAACGATGAACTTATGGTAGTGATTCGAGAATTTTGGATGAATTTATGAAGGATTTTTGGTATTTTGGCGGGTAGGGTCAATAGCCGGGTTCACACGTACAAAATAGCGGGATGACGATCGCGATGCACATCTCGAGTTTTTTTGCGAGCGTCCACACGTACCAAATTAGCGGGATGGCGATCGCGATCGGTATCCCGCTAATTTGGCGAGCGTCCACACGTACCGAATTATCCCGCTAATTGCCGATAGAGATAACAGCAAAGCCTGCAAACTGGGTCACACAGCGCCCTTCTCTATCACTGCCTGCGCGCACTGCTACCTTTGTCCATTGTCTTTTACGCGTCAGTGGTGTGGTTCGCGCGCTGTTGTTGTTGTGCTCCAAAGAGGTGAAGGACCTCTTCGCAGAGGCCTCGCTGTTGTGATGTGCGCATTGCATGATGGGATGTAAAAACTCGAGATTGTAATCCCGACCGTTCACACGTACCAGCGTGGGGCCAATTATCCCGCTAATTGGAGAACCAGCGCAAGATTTCTTGGGATTAGCATCGCGATGCTTATCCCGCTAATTTTCGGGTTTTTTCTGTCCACACGTGCAAAAAACTCGGGATGACGATCGCGATGCAAATCTCGAGATTTGTATCCCGCTAATTGGTGTACGTGTGAACCCGGCTAATGAACTTGGGAGTTCAGGCTGCGCGTATTTGAGGTTTGCATGCGCGCACTAAAGTGCGCACTCTAGTTTCTGCTAGGGCGAGGCGCGCCGTGCAGCTGAGGGTTTATGACGTAACAACGGCTTCTATATTGGGAAATCGGGCGACTTTCAGCACACCATGCTGTAAGTACGTATGGGTGGATCTCATTGATATCTCTTTAGAAGAACAAGATCAGTGATGGAAATGAGCTGCATGCTTGGCGGAGGTCTGCGCTCTCAGAGTGCTTCTCCAGTTGGTAAAGTATCTGACATGCTTGATAGTAACGTATCTGATGTGCCGTTACCGTTCTCACACTATTATTTATAAGAAAAAAAATTAAGTTTCTTGACCAATTTCTGTTGTGGGATTAATCCTTACCTTAAGTATTCAAAAGTACCGGAGCATTGCTTTTATTTACAGCACACTTTTTTTCTAAATGAAGCAAAGTTTAAGTAACATATCTCATATCAGCTTATCGGCGGTTTTGCACACTTTTTGGGAGAATGGTCCGTTAATGTTATGTTAGGTTGTCCAAGGCACACAAGGCACTGATGAAAAATAAGAGAATGTTGAGCAGTGGGGTGAAGGTTGAGGTGTTAATTTTTCTAGTTACAATACTATTATTTCTGCAAGTGATGGGATTGTGAGCAATCATTCTTGGATATTAGGAGTGTTCTTTCATTCATCTTACTTTTGGAACTTTCCAAAAGTGTATCATATATCCTGCCCGACGCTGTTTTCTGGCATATCTGTCGACTCCCATCGCTGTCTGTGTGCAAGTGATCTGCGCGTCGATTTTGGAAATACATGTGCACCTTAGAGCAGTAACTTGCGCTTCTGTTCAGATGACTGTCAGTTTGTACAGTCTGCGGTGTTTCTTTGGTCAGTGAGTACAGGATCAAGTCATTTTTAAGGAGCAGAATCTGCTTACGTCTTTCGTTCCCGTTGTCTCGTGTAGAAGGGAAGATTGCTATCAGAGGTTTAATGGCAACGCGTGGTAAGATCGTCATTACAAGCGCCGCTATAAACCCGATCCATTTCTCAAAATCGACATCTTCTTCCAAGAAGATGAAAAGCACTGTAATTAGAATGAAGAGCAGGATCACTGGGATGAAGGTAACAATCTGCCTTCGCATGAATTTCCAAAAGGGAAGATGTTTGTCAATGAGGGCTTGTAGCAACACTCGGTAAACAAACGTGGGTGTATGAGCGCCTATTCCTGATTGGGGCTCTGATGGAAGGCAATAGTGAAGTATCGTGTGTCTGTTATTCAAGGAATCTACCTCTTTAGCCATATCGAAAATGTCAATGAAAAAATTTGAATATGCCGAACTCAAACCATTTGACCCGTATAATAAGACGTAAATGAATACTATAATGACACCGAAAAGCCAGAATTCGTTGATGTCTTTGTAAAATAATGTTATCCCTGCGAGATATAAGACCAACACTTCCAGTATTATTACCATTACAGTCAATATTCGCCATATGCAGAGGAAATATAAAACAATGTACATAATAATTCCCTTCAGCCCTTTCATCCTACTATAACATCTGATCTTAATAATCAATAGCAGGCAGCCAAGGATGTAAAAGACATTAAAGGTAATATGGTTGGTACATAATGTTAGATGGTGATCACACGAAGAGAACGGATCACGTATGTCAAGTGGACCCACTAAAAGTAAATCGAACAGGTAATACTCAAATTCAAAAATAACCAGAAAAATCAGCAATTTTAGGTCGATGGTAGCCTCTGTGGATACCCATGATATGGTATATAGATCAACTTCACCAAGAACATCGACGAAATCTTCTGACTTCAAATCTCTTGATTCATCTTGCCAATCTGTCGGGGGTAACAACTGCTCTGTTTCTGTGTGCTCCAGCTCCTCAAGAGTTGGTTGTACCTGAGTACCTTTCGAGGGAGCTTGACCAGGGAAATTGGAAGAACTACCCGCAATTCTTTGCCTTTGTCTCCTGTCCATTTCACGCTCGCTAATTACTTGCACCTGCTCGCACTCCCTTGTGGAAACGTAGAGCCATTTGATGAGAAAAGCAAAGAATAAAATCAACGACAGAGCAATCGCCGCGATGGCAATGACGACGTAAAATGTATATCCATAATTTACGATTTCTTTATCGGGATATTGGTGACAATTGTAAAAAGACAAATTTTCGCGTAAACCAAACATGAGAAAGATGAGTTTAGTCAGATCATCTTGTGGGTCCATTTCTTTAACTCGACATATCGTTATGTTCTCAATCTGCTCCATTTTCGCAACCTCGAATAGGGAATCGGCAATACATTCCTTTTTTTTTTCATTCTCGTTAAGCTCCGAGTAGGTCGAAATGTTCAGGGAGACGTCATTTTTTGATACCTCTTCCTTTAAGTTCGTAGTCTCTAAGAACATGCAATGAGCGTCAGGGTTTCTGGGCAGAGTATTGAAAGACAACTTGTTTCTGTTTAGGGGTGTCTCTAGTAGGAATTTGCCATATTTACCCTTCGTGAGAATCCACTGTGCGTGGCAATAAACGTGGGAAGAGGAATCTGAAGTGCTGTAATCGTTCACAGACACATTTAATACCACCATACTGACGGTTTTATTTGAACCAATTCGGAGAGCATTCAAAGCAGAACGAAGCTCGGAATTAATCAGAAATTTGAGTCCACAAGTCGCCTGTACCGGTTGGGTTGATATTGATGTCGAAGAAAGAGTCAATTTCGATGCCTCCGCGCAGGCGTAGACAGCAGTGACCGTAGCTGCAGAAATGACCAGTGCGTAGAGACTGCGAAAGATTTGACTCCCAGTTGGCGACGCCATTCGGTCTGATATCCGCATCGTTCTCGTTGCTTCACTTGATGGCCCTCCCTAGAACAGACCAGAGTAGTCGGTGAATATGTTAAGCATACTGTTATATACTTTTTTACAATCGTAGAATTTGAAAATAAGCCGACTAATCTGAGGTGCCTCCTAAGCCTCGCACTCGATCCTCTCCTTTAAAGGGGAATTCTGGACGATTTCCATAATTTTACATCATATAGTACATAAAACAACAGCTGCATGTATGGATTTGTGAAATTCATTTGGTTCTTAAGCAGAGAAACAGTTCTTTGAAACCGTGAACAAATTACACTGAACAAATAAAATGTCATAGTAGCCTCAAATATTATTTCAAAAGTGTAGCAGTGTCATTCCATGACAATACTGCTTGCTTACAAGTTCACCTGTTTATAATCTATGCATGTCTTCTTCTTTTGTTTTGCTTCCTTGAGCCAGAGCTCGTGCATTCTTATGATGAGGCTGCCATGTCATCATACTTGTTCATTGCAATTTGTTATAAATTTAGAAAACATTCTTATTCTTCATATCTATCACTATAAATTCTGAAACTCTGTACCCAGTATGAATAATTTATATTTGTTGAAATATAAAAATCTCAAAATCATTTGGAAGCTCCTATAAGTCACTCTCTTATACTCCCACGAATTTCACAGCGAGCATAGCGGTGTAGTGAATGAGGGTCAAGACACTTACGGGGTCCATATTTCAGATCACACCCAATGGATGTTCACTCTTGACTTAAGACTCCATGTTCTACCAAGAAGGTTCGAGAGATGGAGTTACAACTGACTATTATATTCAATCAGCTGTCAGTTTTCTATGGATGGACAAAAGAATTCCACAGGTGCATTTGTGCCTCTGATGTCCAATTCAATTCAATTCAATTCATTTATTTTTTCATTCTTCTTTTTCCAACAAAACATAACGCATAATATATTTGGAATTACATCATAAACATGAACATTCGACTTTGTAAAAGATAAATGATACAAATAAACAAAAGAATGCATACTGGCAAAAAAGTACAAAGTTATGCTTCAGTTGAGAAAAAAAAGAACTGAGAGGTCCACTAAAAAGCAAGCTTGTATGTTGTGAACCACTCAATGTTCGATGCTTGAAGCCGCCATCTTTCGGAGCAATCTGAAGATTCATTTACGACGCTAACATAATATCGGGTATATGCTGCTCGTTGTAATGTCCAGACCAACCTTCAACCGTCTGACTATTAATGGCCCAACTCATACCCCAAACCTATCATCTGTCAAACACCCAGCCTCACACATTCATCACCCATACATAACATTTTGTTACGATAATGTTTTTTTCCATGTACTTCAGATTTTTACCGACCACCGAGACTTGCAATAAACAGACCAGTTATCCTCCCAACTATGGTCGAGTGAAGACTCGTTTATTCCAGTAAGCATTTTTTTTTGTATGTAGCTACACACATACAGCTATATTACACTGGTTTATTTATCAAATGCGATGAAATTTCGCCTAATGATAAAGCATATAAAACAAAGGTAAATATTCAGTTCGAACATAAGTTCAAAACTGTGAATCTGACCAGTATTTTGTGAAAGTGTTTGAAATATTACCCTCATGGAAAGCCGGTTTTATCACTTTTCTCCTTATTCCGCCAAATGAAACTAATAAATATGGTATCATCTTCAAGTATACTTCTTTATAAATTAATATGTCAGACTAGCGTACAGACACGTAAAGTCGAGTAATTTTGATATCTATTTCAGCAATATTTGAGCAATTCCTATTCGCGCACCCCCGTGCCTTTACCATTGTCTACCGCCCATCGTTTGTAAGTAGGGATAGCGAAAAGTAATTAACATCATAAAGACATATCTTATCTTCCTTAGACAGTGACTGGTCATTATGTAATGAGACGTGAATTCATTTTCTTCCTATCGGAGGGGGGGGGGGAGCAGATCCAGTTTGGCACGAATATTTTTGAGTGGCGGCTTCGAGCATGGGATCAAAGCGAATGAGACGGTTGAGACTCCATTTCTCGAACCTCCTTGCTTCTGCCAAAGTCATTCCCCTTCGTCAGTGTAAAAAGAAAAGAAAAGAAAAGAGGGGGTTAACTTACGCGACAATCAAACGGTATAACGATGGCGGAGCCTTCGAAAGAGAAGGGAAGAGTGCAGCCGCTGAAGAAGTTATCATGGATTTATGCTTGTAAGTACCATGAGAATGTTCATAATTTTTGTCATCATTCCTATCATTTCCTTGGTATATCATTGTCACCGCTAATTGCAGGGAAATTAGTTGTTACAAGTTCAATATTGACCAACGTTCGCCCTTATCTTTTTGTATTTGACTTTAAGCACATTGATAATGAGCGTTACAATTTAGTGCATCATTATTATAAACTTCGTTGTTTATGGAAGCTATGCTTTCGTAAGTGATGTGGTATAATCATATCATATTTATTTCATTCATTTATTTACTTACTTATTCAAAGAGGGTTCTAGTCCCTCAAGATTTCAGCGGTTTTCCATGCGAAAATGCATGATTAAACATCGAGATGTTATGGTTATCATGGATTTATGCTTGAATGTTTTGATAAACGAATGATAAATGAGAGAAATATACAATATTTTCTTGGCGTGTGAATAACTGTGATGCTAATATTGCATCTGACGATTTTTGTTTTCACAGTACCAACGGCGTAAATCCGTACTGAGGAGTGGGGGGGATGGTCACCATCACCACGATTACAAGCCCATCTACATAACCGGACCGGCGCAGCCTTGGGGGGGGGGGGGGGGGGGGGGGGGGAGAAGCTTGGTGCCCCCCCCCCCCACACACACACACACGCGCATACTTTACAGGGATCGGATGTCCAACTCTTTTGCATGAAATATAAAGTGGGAGGAAAGTGGCAGCAAAAATATGAAGACCTTTTGTTCTTGTTGCTGCTTTTTTTTTTGCTTGTCAAATGACTTGCGGCGGAAAATCAGACCTTAAAAGTATGAAGACATTTTTTGTTTTTGAAATATGCGAGGGAGCGGAGCGACCGAACGGGGGGGGGGGGGGGGGTAGGGTGTGTAGGGGGAGGGGGGTGTATCCCTCTCCCACACGAGGAAGATTTTGCATTTTCAGACCTGAAATTCAGCGATCTGGTGCACACTTTTGGTGAAATTTTTGGTTTTTTTTTCTTAAAAAAAAGAAAAGAAAATGAAATATTCACAATACATTACTGAATGACTAAATCGTGGTATTTCAGCTCTTGCTCCGCCTGTGCGACATCACTGCGAAGGCCTACTAAATAGTTGGGCCCATCACCGGCGTTGACAGGATTTGATCTTATAGGGGGAGCGGTTATGAGATCGTGAGGGAGCGAAGCAAGCGAGGGGGGGGGGGGAGGGTATGGTAGGGGGGTTTCCCCCTCCCACGGTGAAATCTTTTTACATTGAAAATTTTGACATTTTACAGTACAAAAACTGCCGTTTGTAGCTATATTCTTCGCTTTGGAAATTAAGGGGGGGGGGGGGCACACCGGGCGCAACTGCTGTCAATCACTGGCAGCAACATCAGGAGAACGGTATAGCGATTAAATGCGAGCTAGTGAAGCGAGCGAGCTTGAAAATTTTGACATTTTACAGTCCAAGAACTGCCGTTTTTGGCTGTATTTTTTTGCTTTGGAAATTAAGGGGGGCGCACCGGGTGCAACTGCTGGCAGTTACTGGCAGTAACATCAGGGGAATGGCATAATGATTAAATGCGAGCGAGCAAAGCGAGTGAGCTTGAAAATTTTGACTTTTTACAGTCCCAAACTGTCGTTTGTAGCTATATTTTTCGATTTGGAATTTAAGGGGGGGGGGGGGCGCACCGGGCACAACTGCTGGCAATTACTGGCAGCATGCAACATCAGGAGAATGGCATAACGATTGAATGCGAGCGAGCGAAGCGAGCGAGTTTGAAAATTTTGACATTTTATAGTCCCCAAAGTGCCGTTTGTGGCTGAATTTTTTCTCTTTGGAAATTAAGGGGGGGGGGGGGAGAGAGCACACCGGGCGAAATCTGCTGGCAGTTACTGGCAGCAACATCAGGAGAATGGCATAATGATTAAATGCGAGCGAGCGAAGCTAGCGAGCTTGAAAATGTTGACATTTTACAGTCCAAAAACTGCCGTTTGCAGCTATATTTTTCGCTTTGGAAATTAAGGGAGCGCTTCGGGCGAAAACTGCTGGCAATTATTGGCTGCAACATCAGGAGAATGGCATAATGATTAAACGCGAGCGAGCGAAGCGAGCGAGCTTCAAAATGTTGACATTTTACAGTCCCAAAACTGCCGTTTGTAGCTGTATTTTTCGCTTTGGAAATTAAGGGAGGCGCACCGGCACAACTGCTGTCAGTCACTGGCAGCAACATCAGGAGAATGGCATAGCGATTAAATGCGAGCGAGCGGAGCGAGCGAGCTTGAAAATTTTGACATTTTACAGTCCAAAAACTGCCGTTTGTGGCTGTATTTTTTTGCTTTGGAAATTAGGGGGGGGGGGGCACACCGGGTGCAACTGCTGGCAATTACTGGCAGCAACATCAGGAGAATTGCATAACAATTAAATGCCAGCTAGTGAAGCGAGCGAGCTTGAAAATTTTGACATTTTACAGTCCAAGAACTGCCGTTTTTGGCTGTATTTTTTTGCTTTGGAAATTAAGGGGGGCGCACCGGGTGCAACTGCTGGCAGTTACTGGCAGCAACATCAGGGGAATGGCATAAGGAACGATTAAATACGAGCGAGCAAAGCGAGTGAGCTTGAAAATTTTGACATTTTACAGTCCAAAAACTGTCGTTTGTAGCTATATTTTTCGATTTGGAATTTAAGGGGGGGGGGGGGGCGCACCGGGCACAACTGTTGGCAATTACTGGCAGCATGCAACATCAGGAGAATGGCATAACGATTGAATGCGAGCGAGCGAAGCGAGCGAGTTTGAAAATTTTGACATTTTATAGTCCCCAAAGTGCCTTTTGTGGCTGTATTTTTTCGCTTTGGAAATTAAGGGGGGGGGGAGCACACCGTTCGCAACTGCCGGCAATTACTGGCAACAACATCAGGAGAATGGCATAACGATTAAACGCGAGCGAGCGAAGCGAGATAGCTTGAAAATTTTGACATATTATAGTCCCCAAAGTGCCGTTTGTGGCTGAATTTTTTCTCTTTGGAAATTAAGGGGGGGGGGGGGAGAGAGCACACCGGGCGAAATCTGCTGGCAGTTACTGGCAGCAACATCAGGAGAATGGCATAATGATTAAATGCGAGCGAGCGAAGCTAGCGAGCTTGAAAATGTTGACATTTTACAGTCCAAAAACTGCCGTTTGCAGCTATATTTTTCGCTTTGGAAATTAAGGGGAGCGCTTCGGGCGAAAACTGCTGGCAATTATTGGCTGCAACATCAGGAGAATGGCATAATGATTAAACGCGAGCGAGCGAAGCGAGCGAGCTTCAAAATGTTGACATTTTACAGTCCCAAAACTGCCGTTTGTAGCTGTATTTTTCGCTTTGGAAATTAAGGGAGGCGCACCGGCACAACTGCTGTCAGTCACTGGCAGCAACATCAGGAGAATGGCATAGCGATTAAATGCGAGCGAGCGGAGCGAGCGAGCTTGAAAATTTTGACATTTTACAGTCCAAAAACTGCCGTTTGTGGCTGTATTTTTTTGCTTTGGAAATTAGGGGGGGGGGCACACCGGGTGCAACTGCTGGCAATTACTGGCAGCAACATCAGGAGAATTGCATAACAATTAAATGCCAGCTAGTGAAGCGAGCGAGCTTGAAAATTTTGACATTTTACAGTCCAAGAACTGCCGTTTTTGGCTGTATTTTTTTGCTTTGGAAATTAAGGGGGGCGCACCGGGTGCAACTGCTGGCAGTTACTGGCAGCAACATCAGGGGAATGGCATAAGGAACGATTAAATACGAGCGAGCAAAGCGAGTGAGCTTGAAAATTTTGACTTTTTACAGTCCAAAAACTGTCGTTTGTAGCTATATTTTTCGATTTGGAATTTAAGGGGGGGGGGGGGCGCACCGGGCACAACTGTTGGCAATTACTGGCAGCATGCAACATCAGGAGAATGGCATAACGATTGAATGCGAGCGAGCGAAGCGAGCGAGTTTGAAAATTTTGACATTTTATAGTCCCCAAAGTGCCTTTTGTGGCTGTATTTTTTCGCTTTGGAAATTAAGGGGGGGGGGGGAGCACACCGTTCGCAACTGCCGGCAATTACTGGCAACAACATCAGGAGAATGGCATAACGATTAAACGCGAGCGAGCGAAGCGAGATAGCTTGAAAATTTTGATATTTTACAGTCCCCCAAACTGTCGTTTGTGGCTGTATTTTTTCGCTTTGGAAATTAAGGGGGGCGCACCGGGCGAAAACTGCTGGCAGTTACTGGCAGCAACATCAGGAGAATGGCATAATGATTAAATGCGAGCGAGCGAAGCGAGCGAGCTTGAAAATGTTGACATTTTACAGTCCAAAAACTGCCGTTTGTAGCTATATTTTTCGCTTTGGAAATTAAGGGGGGCGCATCGGGCGAAAACTGCTGGCAATTATTGGCTGCAACATCAGGAGAATGGCATAATGATTAAATGCGAGCGAGCTTCAAAATGTTGACATTTTACAGTCCCAAAACTGCCGTTTGTAGCTATATTTCTCGCTTTGGAAATTAAGGGAGGCGCACCGGGCGCAACTGCTGTCAGTCACTGGCAGCAACATCAGGAGAATGGCATAGCGATTAAATGCGAGCGAGCGGAGCGAGCGAGCTTTAAAATTTTGACATTTTACACTCCAAAAACTGTCGTTTGTAGCTATATTTTTCGCTTTTTGTTTGTCCCACTTTTATGGGGAACCATCCCCCCCCCATCGGCGCCTCTGCATTATGAGGGTGCTTTTGTTAAGTGAAAGATCTGCTGCACACTCTTTGATTAATTAGGGAAATATACGTCAATCTCAAAAGTGTACAAAGTCTCTCGAAAGGGATCCTGTATAGCAGAGCTTTTTGCATGTTTATGATTGCAATACAACGATTTTCCATTTTTCCGATTTTCCAATTTTCCATTAAGAAAGTTCGAGATTTGTCCTCATCTCGGGAATTGCTTGGGGGATAAATGATTTGTCTGCCTAAACACTTCCGTAGGGGCGGGGCAAATGCCCCTTTCCCCCCCCCCCCCCCCCCCCCAGATAGATTCGACGCCCCTGATCTTCCCTGGGTATGCCCATAGATGTAGGCCTATCCTGACTGAGTCACCAGTCACTGTCGTTTCTCAGGAATGATTCAGGAAATGGAGGGGTTCAATTATGGCGATATAGTTTTTGTTATTGTTTGTTTGTTTGTTTTCGTACATATTTTGCAGATGGTCCCAGTTACTCGCGTCATAGCATGTTTACATGTAGGCCTATACTATTTGACGTTGTCAACGTCTGAGCCATACCTTACAGTGTATGTCCATGTTACTTTCTTCGCGAGCGAGCGAAGCGAGCGAGCGCTTGAGAAAATTATGTATACATTTTCCTACAAGATAGAATACTGTTCAGCTCTGTTACCTGTCTAAAGGCCGGCGTACAAACGTCATGCGATATGCCAAAATTGATACAATCACATTTCTGCTTCCTCCATTTTTTTTTTCAAAATTCAGGGGGGGGGGGGGATGATTGTACAGGCCATCCCCCCCCTCCTCAATTTCAGGGGGGGATATATCCCCCCCATCCCCCCCCCCCCGGGATTTACGCCCATGCACAGTACTACATTTTACATTCATATAATAACTGTTTTCTTAAGAAAAAGTGCAGAGGTAGATGTCGTATACATAAATAATGATTTAATAATGATCTACGCAAATTGCGTAATAAGAAATATGATTTATATTAGAAAATACATAAAAATCCAAAAATTTACAGAGAAAAGGTGTATAAGCCATTTTGAAATAAAGTGAGTAATGAAATTAAGCGTGTTAAGATTGATTTCTTTCTTTTAAGAATAGATTTTGGGAGGTTAAGTTTGATATTGAGAAAACCTGGAAACTTTAATATCAATAAGGTTTTGGGTAAAATCAGTGTACAACCTAGAATTGATTTTCTTATGGTAGATGATAGGAAAGTTTGAAATTGTGAAGAACGTGCTCAAATAAATGATCATACATATTTGTTAACGGAGATTTGCATTTGAAGAAAACAGTTCAAGTTTGTACCAATGGTAATTATATTCAGTTTATGAATAAACATAAAAATAAGAATACAGCTTTCTTTAGCCCTATTACCCCAGGAGAAATAACGTTGTAAGAAATTGTATATATTTGTGATAGTGGTTCAAGTTCTAGCTATTATAATATTGATACATCTGTTCTAAAAAAAATAATTAATGTAATATGTTATCCTTTATGTGACATTTTTAATTGTGCTTTATCCTCTGGTATTTTTCCAATAAACTTAATATTGCTATAAAAAGTTACACCAGTTTTTAAAAGTGGTTAAAATACATGATGTTAATAATTATAGACCTAAATCTGTGTTACCTGCTTTTTTTTTATTCTTGACAAATGTATATATTATGATAGATTACTAATACCTTTAGACAAATATAACATAATAACAACACAGATCATTCTGTTCTATTGCAACTGATGTTGCCCTGCAGTTGCCCTGCATTGAAGCAAATATGCACTGAATTGATCAGTGTTTTACTAGTAGCCATGATAACAAATCATGGGCATACATACTCGAGCGGGATTCGAACCCACGACCTCCTGATCACCGGACAGGTGTCATCTCCACTAGACCACAGCAAGTGTTCGTTCTAATCCTTATAGCATGCAGCGGGTACTGCGTAATTATTCAAATTCATGAAATTCTTCCTTCGAGATGTTTTCATTGCAACTGATTGACAAATTGCCCTGCATCGACGTAAATAAGCATTGAATTGATCAGTATAAACACTGATCAATTGGTCAACTAATCACTGTGAATTACAGCCACTTTGCACCATTGTTTTGCGCCATTTTGATTTTTTTCCTTTTTACAGAGTAAAAGCGTTTTTTAATGTTAATTATTGACTTCGATATGCTTCGAAACAAATAGACGTCATTGTGTTGACGTTACCTAACTGTAACACTTATGAAAAAAGAATCATGAAATATCGACCATTATGGAGTTTAGACAAAGCCCGATGTTTTTATTTGTACTTTTTTGTTTCAAAATCACCGAGTTAGGATTTCAATTGGTTCCTCGCATTTCAAATCACATAAATAGACATTAAAGGTGAGTACGGATGATAACTTCTTCAAAAGTTATGTGAAAAAACAAAACACATGGCATCCGTTTTAGACGCCACCTTAAAATTTGCGAAAACGCCAATGAATAATTTATTGAGGACTTTCAATATGTTATTCGAGATATATTTCTGGACCTATCCTGAAAAAAAAGAAAGTTTGTTACCTAAAACATCAAGGCTCAAGCCTATTTGACCTGCTGCTCTCGGTCTATAAATAGGAATGACTACTTACTCACTTCGCGTTCAGCTTTGCAGCAGCTCACAGCGAAGAAAAGTGCTGACGAAGTTGCACGAAGTTGAGGTCATACTAGCAGTTAATGCTTGGACATTGTTGAAGACGTCGAAGTAGACTGGACATAATACGATGCTCCCAAGTTGAAGGTTACTGACGTTGGTAGTCGTGGATCCCAGATCTACTTCAGTTTTATTGGGAATATGATTGCCCGAGCTCATTCGTCTCACAAATGGCTCCTTCCAAATTGTTTGTGTGTTTTTTTAGACCACACTGCAGCGATTTAGAGACAGCAGCAGCGGTGAAAAAGACAGGCGTTTTCTTTTGGTGCATACACAGGAACATTCGTTTCGATGTTAAATGCTCGGCTCCCGAGGTAAAGACTCTGTGTTTTACCGCTTTCCAAGAGGAATGTATGTCTAGAAATAAGCGACTTCACTTTTCATTCGAGGGATAAAAGGGAATGTCCTTTAGATTTCAGCGCCAATTGGTTACTTTACGGGTCACGTGCTATACTGACTGCGTGCCTAGGATCTGGTCGAACTGTGATTGTGCAATGCCCAACAAAGAAAGAGGAAGGAGGTGTGAGCGTGTTCTTTTCGGTCATCACGCCTCCCTTTATACAAAGATTACAAACTCATCTTTTGTACGGAGTTGTAATATTATTCCACATAAGTTTCTGTGCAGTCCAGCAATCGAAGGCTAGATAAACTTATTCAAATAGTGTCGACGAAATTTCAAACGCAAAATCTTAAAGGACAAGTTCACCTTCATAGACATGCGGGTTGAGTGAATGCAGCAATATCAGTAGAACACATCAGTGAGAGTTTGAGCAAAATCGGACAATCCGTTCAAAAGTTATGAATTTTTGAAGTTTCTGCTCCGTCACGGCTGGAATGAAAGATTTATAGCTTGTGATGTCACATGAGTACAACGATATAAAGAAAGAATAAAGAAAATTCAACATATTTACAGTTTTCTCGCATAACAAAAGAACACTCGACTTCTCTCTTTCAGAAGGTAGGGGGAATAATATTACCCTTAATATACGTCAGTAGAAAGTCGAAGAAATGTGCACTTTATTCAAAAAGTAAAGTTTTGTGAAATAATCTTCTTATTTTCCTTATTTTATAGTTGTACGCATGTGACATCATACACTGTAGTAGTCTTCTCTTCCAGCAGTGACTGCGCAGATACTTAGAATATTCTTAACTTTTGAACGGATTGCCCAATTTTCCTCAAACTTTCACTGATGTCTTCTACTAATATTGCTGCATTATCTCAATCCTTATGTATATGAAGGTGGACTTGCCCTTTAAGAACCCCGACGTGTGTTCTGTCCGAGTATACTAGTAGCCTACTGCACGTTGTCTTTATGAGTGAGCGTTTATTCTCAGGAGCCTGATTAGAACAAGGAAATCCATATTCATTTTGATTTTAAGCTCATTTTAGGGAACAGGTGATGTAGTTATAGACAAGCGATAATTGTTGGTTAAAGGACACCATAAACATTTCATGTTCTTATCATGTCGAAACATTCACTCTCAAGATATCTGTGCGGCAGTCATGAAATATGACTATTGTATCGCAGGTAAACACGCTGCACTGTTGGGTTTCAGTCATCCGAGCCAGACTATCTTTAGCACATAATATGTGCATAATTTGATAGAAGATTGTCAAGATGTTTCATCACGCAGTTTTACATCTTATATAAGTTCCAATCTTTCCTATAAAAATAACAAACCAAAATGTTGGTATTTCTTCTTTTGTTCCTTTCCTTGTTGTATACAGTTTGCTAATTTGTGAATTGCTGTGATGGGAGACGCTTTCTTTGCTAATATATTGAATTTCATCATTGAGTAGAAAAATGCTGAAGAAAAATTTGAATAAGGGAAATGAAATCAAGGCAAACTTATGACAATAAAATAATGATTATGATTACGTGGGGAAACCATAAGTGACCCTGCACCTCAAAACAAACAAAAAGTCGCCAGACATGAATTTTTAGTTAAGACCATATCTGAAAGAACATATTTTAAGCTTTAAAATGGTGTATAACTCAAATCAAATGTACTCTCCTAACCTATCTAAATATTGGAAAGAAAGCACAAACTCGGGAAAAGTGTGAACTGAGAAAAGAGGCTCTGAAGTACAGCGTCTATTCAAGCGCTTTATAATCTTTACCAAACCGTGCTGGCTGTGCGATGAATGGGACAATGAGGAAGTAAACCACCAGAGTAACAACAATGAAGGGAATATCAGATTAAACTGAAATCAAACATGCCTTATTAACACATTCTGTCCATAATTAGTGACAACTTTCAAAGCAGTAGCACTATCCTTTCAAAAGTTATTAGAGTTGAAAGTGAAGAGTGTGGACGAAGTTTTTCAGAAATGAAAAAGGGATTCTGAAGACACACCTAATCACACTATTCTACCAAATATGTTCGAGATAAACTGCTAAAAAAACACACTTTCCTGCCCGTTTTATGATACCAAATTTTAGCATAATGTTAAAGAAGACCCGCTCTTTCAGAAAATATGAAAAAGTCAAGTTCGGCTAGGTTGACCCATTTCACTTATTTTCAGTCCTCACGCAAAATCAGTGTGTGCGACTTTATGTTCGTTTTGAGGTGCACGGTCACATAAGTTCTTGATATTTAATGGTATCCCAATTTGGGATATCAATCAAAAACTCACATATGGTTTGTTTGGGGGAGGGCGTTCTGTTGATCGTATTTAATAGTGACTTGTCATGGCAAAGAGAAAACCGAGTCAAACCACGTGCACACGGTCAGCAGCACATGATCGCTTTCAAGGGGAAATTTGGGCTTTTCCTGCAGGAATTTGTTTTGCAGGAAGGACGTGAAAACGAAATTGAAATGGCAAATTTTCCATCGGAATGCTATAGTTATAGTATACATGTGTGTAATAGACGCTTTGTAGTTTAGTCTTTTATCCAAAGTACAGGTGGTGTTTTTTTAAGGAACTTGTGGTTACAGTGCCCTGCCTGATGCCGCCTGCACATCGGAATTTTCCTTTTTTCTTCGTCTAAATTTGAAAGAAAACAAAAACGATCATGAAAGAGCAAATTCTGAAAGTTATTCTGGTGCTTTCACTCTCAAACAGAAGTATACGCTGAGTGAACTTGAACGAAATCTGCGTAATCTGTTTGTATAAGAAATAAATGTAATTTACTATAATTTGACCAGATCCCCAGAACAGATGACTTCATTGCCCATTACATACTCTATGTTAAATCACAACATAAGAAGGAAAGAATATTTAGTAGGTTGTGCAATGACTCATCAGGTGCATTGCTGTATCAGTATGCACATACACCATTAGTGATTAGTAAAGAACCCCTCCCCCACCCCCCATCCTCATCCCACCGTTTGGCTGACATAAATCAACACCAAATTCGAATCGGCTCTTGATGACGCAAACAAACTGATTTCACTCACCTTCTCTTCTGACGAGTGGCAAGATAACGTTATCCAAGCTTAATCTACGATGAAACTTAAGGTTTTTTTTTGTTAATCCAACGTTTAAAAGAAAATTTCCTGAGATTGTTATTTATGCTCTTATCTAACGGTTAAAATGAAATCATTTTTTACCTTAACCTGTAGCCACAACTCATCACCTCATAAATTACACAATATGTAATTAGTGAGGTGATTAGTAGTGGCTGCATGATCGGCTGGTCTATATTATAGACCGGCCGATCATTGAAGTGAAATTCATCTGGCCTCGACAATCTTCCCTTTTCTCGAAAGCCAGTGGAAACCAAGAGAAAGTGCTAAAAAGTAAAGTATATTGGTATACCAATTAGCGGTGATGATCTCTCAAAACACAAGATGATTGTTACTGGTTAATCTACACGATGCTTTTGGAAGAAACTGACCACACACATTCGTCATGTAGTAAGAGACGTCATCCTTTAATACAAAACCCTTTCCAACCTTGTGAATGGAAATTTTGCAGATTTTGTATGTGATCCGCATAGGTTAGCGAAGCCCACTCAATTTCTATGATTGTATTAAAAGCTGCTCCTGCAGAAAAGGGTTGCATGATGTGCACATCAACCTATACTTTGCAATAACATTTCCCTAATAAACCTGAACGTTTTGCTGCTCATTATGGTATACATTAGTGGAACTGGGAATTGTACTTCTTATGAGATACCGAGAAACCACTTATGAAATAAAATAATGCATACCGTTTTAGGAGGACTTCAAAGATTGTTTGATCAAAATCGGGTTTGAAATTGCTGGGACATCAAAAAACGAAGTAAAACAAGGCTTTCGTCATAAAAGGTGGGTGCCACCTTTTATTAGGATTGTTCAGTTTTAGATATCTCTTTCATAAGCAATTTTCATCAAATAAACGTTGAAATCCTTTTGGAATCACATGTCTTTCTTATTTTGCAAGAGGTTTCTCATTATCTAAAAAAACAAAAACAAAAAAAAATTTAAAAATCTGAAGTTATGTCTCTATCAAAGCTATACAATCCCTTTAAGCTATTGCGATTTTACGAGAGTATAACTTCTCTTTTCTGTTTATGGTGAATTCTTTTCCGAATAGAAAGTGCACTATAGGGTCAGGAAACAATAGAATGCATTGACAGTGTCATGTGGGTTTTCAGTCAATAGTCCATCACATATCGGGCTTCTTCAACGTCAGCATTTCTCTCCGATTGATGAATTACTTTCATTGTACATTTGAAATTTGTCTCAGTATTCTTTTTTTTTTTACTGCTTATGTAAGTATTTTATTTGGTATAATAAGTCTCTTTTACATTAACATTTTTTTCCTGATTGCTGTAATCTCTATTTAACTCTGTAGTTTTATTTGAGCATTCATGATATCAATCCCTTCTAAATTTCTGTACGTGAGCATTCATGTTGTTTCTTATCTGTCTATATTGTTTACCATCGGCTTCACTGTGTTTATTAACGTATCCTTTATACAACTTGCTCCTGTGCCTAACTGACAGTTTCAGAAGAATCTCAGTTATTCAAGGTTTTATTTTTTATTTTTGTATGTGTTTGGAAATTTTGGTCCATTAAAAGCTAATTCATCATTTGCAGATGAAACAGATAATCTGCTTTAGTGCTCCAAATTCTAACATGTAAAGCTGGGATAGAAATATTAACTAATGAAAGGATTTGAATCAGTATAGTTAATGGTAAGTATTGTTGAATATACAAAATGTGTACAATATTCATATTATAAAATGTTGTTAGACCTAACCGTCTATACAGTTATGGTTTATTGAGAAAAATAGTGATATCCCCCTTTTTGTTGGGGGGGGGGGTTATTGCATTATTCTACCATAGTAGCATGGTTTGTGATACACCTGACCTATATACATGTGCATGAAATGTGATATCTCGAACATTTTTTAAATCACTGCTCGCGTAATGTAATCTCAAAACAACTTTGTGCGGAATTCAAATCGTTGATATGCAAATTCATATCAACGATTTTGTCAATGTGAAGACACTCTATCTGTTATACAATAGAATTTGGTAACTTTGCTATGTCTTTACTTTATTTCTATGTCAGTCACTCTTGACATTATCGATAAGCAAATTGATTAAGATTACATGTCAAATCTGTTCTTAATTGAACATCTCAAAATTACACATCTCATAGTTCCGAGCTACTAATAACATGAATAAAGAGGATCATCTTATTTGAAAGTATTGACAAAATGTCAAAATTGTTGCGTCGAGTTATTTTCATTTTAACTGATTGACAAATTGCCCTATACATCTACGTAGATACCAGAACATGTGTATGTCAAACAATGGTTCATATCTAACCTATCATAATTAGTCCATGGGCCATGTCAGATATTGGTACCACCTGAGGTGGCAAATTCTTTGTGGTGTCATTTTGTTTGTTGGGCATAGATATGCTTATGAAGCTATAATAGCATTTCCAAATGAGTAGCTTAGTCATGACATAAGCATTTTAAAACCAATTTGGTCTCGTTTTTATATCCCTATACTTCTGAATAGAGACTATTCACCATACAACGAACAGTCCTGTCCCAAGGTGTTCTGCTGTAAACGCCGTGTGCTTAGACTTTATTCAAGACAGCGAAGGGAATATCCAAAGATTAGGAAACAGTGTACAAAAGGTTGTATATCCCTGTCTCTTGAAAACAAAATAGAATAAAGAAAGATAAAACAATTCCTTCTGAAGAAAAAATTGCTGATTTTGATATTTGTCAAGTAATCATCATTTTAGGGTGAAAACGCAAATCCCAATTTATTCAATTTCGCTTTATTTCCAGCCAAGAATAATGCAAATACAATGTACACTAAATAGGCCTTACATTATGATAAATAAATAGGTATAGTGGCGTAAAAAAAGTGCCCTTCTGAAAAAAAAAAAAGGCTTATGAAGGATGGATCACTCAAAAAATATTGCACCAATGTCGTATCTGGCCTATGTTTAGCCATTTAGAATAAGAGTGTCTTTTGTTTTGTTTTTTTTGTTATTTTTTATAACTGACGTTAATCATCAGATCATAGAGATGTATACTAATAATATACTAGAGCGCGGACTGCGTGTGGCGCGTACGTAGTGCTCGTGTGCCGAGATGAAGAGGCCGCGCGCCATCTTTGTCCGGGCAAAAACAAACATCGCGTCCGGGCAGCGCAGTAGTGGTGGACACGTGAACACGTACACAAAGCGCTCAAATAGGTATTGGCTTTCAGCGAGAAGATGAGGGGGTCGGAGATGAGAGAAGGAAACAACTCAAAAATTTAAGTTGCTAGCAATCTCTTATTATGAGTAGTAAAGAAAATGAAATTAAACAAAATTCTACTTTATTCTCCACGAGGTAATACTTTCAAGCCGACCAACACGACCATGGTCCATGCAATACAAAGGGTTCTCTTGGTCTCTAGACATACACTCCAGCCGGGTGCCCCTTGTGATACAGTATACTGCGTCAATTTATATATACATGGTATATATATATATATATTTTTTTTTTTTTTTTTTTTTGCAATTATATTTTTTCTCTATGAGGGTACTGCATTCTATAGTCCTTTCTGTGTATACGAGTGTTTCATTGAATTTCTATTTTTTTTTTTTTTTTTGGTGGAAATGAAATAATTTACAAGTACGTGTAGGCATATTATTGGTTCCATGACACATTAAGTTCAAGCTCGAAATGCTATTGATGTTGAAGCTTACATGAACCCTAACCAAAATCATAACACCTACTGACCCTAATCCTAATCCTCACCCTGCCTTGAACCAAAAGCCCAATCATACCCATGATGATAAGTCTATTTTCAGAAAGATATCAATGCCGGAGCATACTTCTGTTCTGTCACCAGGCATATATTACGTATTCTAAGCTTTTCTCACACTATCACCATAGTAAAACTAACTGCTGGCAAAGCAAAGGGTGGAGGAACGATTTTTTTTTTTTTTTTTGGGGGGGGGGGGGGGGGGTCAAGGGCCAAATAGGGCACTTAAAAAAGAGCACTTTTGAAACTTAGAAAGGGGAGGTTGTTTTTTTTTTGGGCAAATGACCCCCCCCCCCCCCCCCCCCCCCGTTCCGCCGACCTTGCATATCACTACTGTATCTATAGTAGCAATAGATCGAGAATGGTTGAAGGAGGGCGGAGTGCCCCCTGACGAATTTTGCAAGACCTTTTCTCTTCTTTTTCTTTTTTTTTTTGTCTTGAATCAATTTTCTGTTTAAAACACACTATAAATGTAATTTCAGTTACTTGTGAAAGGAAACTCCGCTCCCCTTCTTTTTTCCTGTTTCTTTAAAATCCAAAAGCAGCACATGAACAGGGCATTTTCCAACATAGATTTATGCTACTTTAAGTAGAATTTGCGAATTTAAGAACATTTTCGATTTCCAAACTCCTATAGATGGAGACCTTGGCATAGATGCTAGCCTACTGCCGTTGCATCCCGTCGTCGATCTCCCTGCACGCTCCGTAGCGCTATACGTTAATGGTACTGTCGTTAGTCGAAATTTACCCGGACCAAAATGGTGAACGCCTCCTTCTAGTCGGTCACAGGGATTTTACGGAGTCCGCCCTCTAGTGTTCTTAATATATATCTCTATGCATCAGATGCATTGTCACTCCAAACACTCAGAGTAAAACAGGGATAGGGTGATTGTGCTTTCTCCGTTATGGGACCAAAATTGTTGAATCAGTTACCTATTCAGTTCACGCAGTTTTCATCTACAGAAACATTAGAATCCAAACTTAAAACGTATCTGTTCCTCCCACACTACATGAGGACTGTACTTCCTGTCTGTAATGTTCGGCACAATTGTATTCCTTATGCTATTTTATGATATTTGTTTGTTTGTTGTTTGTACATACATGTGTATATATCTATCTTTTCATTTTTGAAGCACCATGAGCACTGAAAAGTGGACCTGTGCGCTATATAAGTATCCACTATTATTATCATTAGTATCATTATTACAATGTTAAGGGTAATATAAAAAACAGCATAGACAGTGCTATTTTTTAATTCTGAGGACATCCAAACTTTATGTGTGGTAAATGTGACCGCCCTATATTCTTTTGAGCAGTGTTTACCAGAATTCAATCAGGCAAAAGGAAAAAAAACAGAAACAATTGACACATAACCAAAAGACGCAGTGTTGTAAAGCAGAAATTAGGACAGTACAAAAAATATGAAGGTCAGAGAGAAAAAAGAAGGGCCAAAAAAGCAAATAAGAGAGATCTGACGACACGCAACTCCATCGCCAGCTATAGGACAAGTAGAAGTACGAATGGCATGTATAAGAGTCGTTCCCGAGGTAAGACAATGTTGTTACATTTCACTGTGTGTTTGGTTCATTTTATATGTAAAATACTATAATTCACCAAAATGTATTTAGAAAATAGGTTAAATGTTTTACAGCTAATTCGAGGACCACATTTTCTGTTAGCAAATACAGAAGTTTATGTTAGACTTAGTTCAGACTTCCCGAGATTGGATAAGTGAAGTGAAAGGAAATTTTCTTTATGATATAGGTTTTGGGGCTAATTTCATTGTTTTGTCGTTCAATTTCATATTAGACTGAGCATTCAATGTTGCTACATTTGCTCAGGCATCAAAATATCGTCATTCAAAACCATTTGTTATTTTTCTAATCAACTGATTAACCGATTTGCGCACTCTGAAGTATTGATGACAAAATGATCGTACATTTTCAGCAAAGGTTATTCAACCCCTTCTGCACCTGTCCCCAATTCTTTCCAAGTACGGTATTCAATTTCACTTATGAATAAAAAAAAATGTTCATAAAGAGTATTCAAATTAAACCTGTTTATCAAAAAAGTACATTACTTGAACTCAAATTGAATGTTGTAAAGACTAGACATGGACTACACATAAGTATGTTAAATGAATATCGTAAATACGGAATGTGACGATCTGGATCAAACTGGGAGGGAAGATGTCAATACAGATTATAAACACAATATGAAGTTCATTATACAATTACAGATGAATATTAGAGATAAAGAAATCTATGAATAACATGTAATGGGGATTTTGTAGTCGACATGACGTGTTTGGCTAAAGAAAAAATGGATATTCAAAAACAAATATTGCTGATCATGATGATGAAATCTAAGATGAAAAAGTGAAAGATACAATCAATAATTACTTGGACATAGTCACTCTTGCTCATTGATATATGTGACCCTGCACCACAAAACAAACAAAAAGTCGCCAGACGTGAAATTTTAGTTAAGAGCATATTCTGAAAGAACAGATTTTTAGCTTTAAAATGATGTATAACTCAAATCAAATGAACTCTCCTAACCCTAGCCCAAAAAAAGGATGTAAACCATCGGAGCATAACAACAATGAAGGGATTATCAGATGAGATTGATATTAATCATGCCTTATTAACACATTCTGTCCTTAATTAATGCCAACTTTCAAAGCAGTAACGCCATCCTTTCAAATGTTATAGGACTTGAAAGTGAAGAGTGTGTACAAGGTTTTTAAGAAATGAAAACGGAACTCATAAAGGCACACTCAATCACACTATTCTGCCAAATAATGCTCCAGAAAAACGGCTAGAAAGCACACTTTTCTGCCCGTTTTATGATCCCAAATTTTACCATAATGTAGAAGAAGACTTGCCCTTTCAGAAAATATGAAAAAGGCAACATCGGCTCGGTTGACCCATTTCACCTATTTCAATCCTCACACAAACTTTTTGTTCGTTTTGTGGTGCACGGTCACAAATTATCAGTTATCTACCATTACGTACAGGTTCAGAGTACAAGCTTAATATTCTGCCAACACATACACATATCCCTTAAAGGCATAATTTACCTTTTGCAGATGAAACAAAAACCCATCCTTAGTGCTTCAAAACAGTTCTTAAATGTGCATTAGGGATAGAAACAACCAATGTAAAAATTTGAACCAGTATATTCAATGTTAAGTATTGTTAAATATACGAAATGTGAACAATAGTTATAATAAAATTGTTTCTAGATCAAACTGTCTACAGTTATGGTTTAACGAGAAACACAGGGATATCTCCCTATATTTTAGGTTTTATTGCAAAAATTTTATATGATAAGATGTTTTGTGATACAATTGACTACATATATGCATCAAATGTGATAACTTGAAAATCTTTAAAATCACTGTTCCCAAAGGTAAACTGTACCTTTAAGATATTTCGCTACGATTTTGAATTGAATCAGATCGTTGCAAGCTATGTTAAATGGTATTCAAATGTATGTGGAGTACTGTTCCTCACGGACGTTCGCCGCTCTGGACATGGTAAACTTCCGCGGTGAATAAAAACTTGTTATTCTGGGAAAATCCTAGTACAATTGGGTTCATTTTAAAGCTTGAATTATACTCTTTAAGGTAAGGTAAATGATTTGGAGAATTTCCTACTTTTCAAATTTTGCGTTGTTTTGGCTCAATTGTACATCGTTCAAAATTCTGACCCATATATACAGGGTGGGCCAGAAAGAACGGAACACCTAAGATCTATAATTTCAGCAATATCGTTGCAAATATGTCATTGTTTTGCACACTATTAGAAAGGCCGTTCTTTTTCAAACAGAATGACATCAAATTCTTTGATTTTGGTTAACACAATGGGTGAAATGTGGGGCGGAAGGTGTAATTGTTGTTGTCCGTCATCATTGTGAGTAATGTGAATGTCATTGTGAACATCATTGTGAATGCTACTTACTCTATGGCAAGCCGAATTCTCGCTGGTTTCGGTATCTCTGAAAGTGCAAAATGATCACATTTTGAAAATTGCAAGGGTTGACAAAAATGGTCCTAAAATGATAACACGTTAACCAAATAAAAAGGATGGTACAGTATTGGTGCAAATGAGAATTGGGCTTTTAACTTTTGCGAGATACTGAGAAAACACTTATGAAATAGTACAGACCATACCATTTGAAGAGGAATTCAAAGTTTATTTGATGAAAATCGGGTTTGGAATGACTAAAACATCCAAAAACAAAGTCAAACAAAGCGATCATAAGAAAATGTGGTTCCCACACTTTATCAGAATCGCTCCGTTGTGGATATCTCAGCCATTTAAAAACCAATTTTCATCAAATAAACGTTGAATTCCTCATGGAATTACATGCATAAGAGGTTTCTCATTATCTCACCAAAACAAAGGTTTTCAGGTTAAAAACCTGAAATTAGCTCTCAACCAAAACTACACGGTCCCTTTAAAGAACTTGGTGTCATTCTATTGGAAAAAGAAAGGCCTTTCTAACAGTTTGCAAAATAGTGACATATTTGCAACAATATTGCTGAAATTAACGATATTATGAGTTCCGTTCTTTTTGGGCCACCCTGTATGTATATATATATATATATATATATATATATATATATATAGACAATACCGTGTCTGTGTGTGTGTGTCGATGTGTGTGTGAGTGTGTGTGTGTGTGTGTGCGTGCGTGCGTATACATCACTGATCGTCCGAGACCAATGGTATGAAAACACACCTTTTGTCCGAGGACAAAATCTACGTCCGAGGACGTAACATGCTGTCCTCGGAAGGAATAGACGTGCAAAATGATATTCTACGTCCGAGGACGCATCTGACCCGATATTCGGCTTGTCCTCGGACGTTCGAAAAGTATGAAGTTGACACACATAACACTCCCGTCGATGCAGCAACGTGTGTTAAAGAAAAAGTTAAGAGCGCCCCCTGTGAACACACAGATCCTGGCGATCGCGCACGCGATTAAGCAGTGCTGCAGCTAGCTAGCGCTAGGGCGCTAGCGCGCGCTTCGCTAGCGATCAGCGATAGCGCTAGCGTGTAGCGCGCGGTAGTACGGTATACTGTAGGTGAAGTATGAGCAGCATGCACCGTATGGATCCGGATCGTAATGTGTGAAAAGAGGTTTGAGCTCGCCTTCGAGGACCGCTTATCAAATGTCAACGATGTCAATGGTAAGAAAACTAGCGGTACCGTCCGCAGATCTATTCATTCTTTTATGTTTTAATGTCAAGTTTAAGATCATAGTCATGGTGACAGAAACCACGATAATGTTGGTGTCCACTTGTTCCTTTGCACTCACGCACCTGTGTACAACATGAATGAAGCCTGAGGCTGAGGCTGAAGCTGTGAACGCCTGCTGCTAGTCTAAAATGTAATGGACGACGAACGACGTTACCAGCAGTTCACAAAGGAGACTCGATCCACTGCTTCGAAAATAATTAATTTAAAATTGTGGGTATTAGTCAATGGAAAAGGGGTGATGATAATCACGTAATTTACGGGTAACTCAGGGAGTCATTGGCATTGGTATGCTGAGCTGTGCAAATTTAAGTGACATGCGGCCCTCTATATTTGGAGATAGAAATCACCAAGATAATCAGCAAATTCTTGGAACATAGGTCTATATATAATTTTTTGGCATGTACACCTGTAATGATAAAATATCCTATATCCTATTTTCAGTCCATACCTTCAATTGGATCTAAATTACCATGATCAAGTGAATTTTTAACAATATTTTTCTGATCACTGCTCTTGTTCCTCTATATTAGAATTCTGATAGAACGTCTAGATCTAGAGAACGCTACTTTTCTATTGTGAGCAATTTGCACTATGCTAGACCTGAGTGCTAGGTTATCTGATGATAACCTGGCATGAGTGTTAGTGTGCTACAGTGCTTGTGGCACAGCTCTGTAGACTGGAGTTAGACTAGGCCTACAGTACAGTCTGTTTTTACACTTATGATATAAAGACTATAGACGGTCTAGGCTAGATCAGGGGAAAAATACAGGAGGGTAAAGGCGATTTGCCCCAAAATGTGAAAAATAGCCCTTGTAAGTTGCAAAAGAGCCCCCATAAATTGCTATTAGATTCAATAGAGAATTTAATTTGGAATGAACAGAGGTAGGAAAAAATAGCCCCTCGTACAGAAAAAAGAGGGTTTTTTTCCCCTGGATTAGATATGAATAGATATTTATCAAAGATATGTTTATGTTTTAGATTCTAGAGAAAAAGTGAAAAGAAAAGAAAAGAAAAGAAATGAAATGATATATTACTTTACATATAAGTATGCAGCTGGATGTTCATGTACAGCATTTCATAATCCCCTATTGACAGAGTATTCCAGGACGAAAAAAGCGGCGTGTCCGCATCTCACCCAGTCTTATGGCGGAGCATTGGTGTAAGCTGGGAAAAGATCAAGAAGGTTTCAGGAAGGTTTTTCTCAACGACGACATAGGTACACGTAGATTATCTCTTTGTAGTTTAAGGAGTGGTAGTATTGAACTGGTCAATGAAGAGGTTTCAAATTTTACTGTTTCCCTGCCAACCTGTACCATATATGAAACACTTTATGTGCTACTTGTGTCAAGGGCTACTTAAGGAGGGTAATCTTTCTCTGTGTAGACCCACAGGGGATCATCCTTTGTGGGGGGGGGGGATGTTGAATGTCAAGCAATCTGCACGTTTATGCCTGAGGTGCATGTATTAGACTGTCCAGGTGACCTACTTTTTGCTATCTAAACAAAGTGCAATTGCACTCATTCACCGACATTGTTCGGGGGGGGGGGGGGGGGGATGTACATTGGGTTTGTGGGACTTTGCATTCCTAACTCCTCTGGGATGAATTAACAACAACAACAAAGATTACTGTACTAAAAAAGCACTTTTACTTTAGGATGGTATTGTATAAGGCCTCTTGTCTTCCCCTAATAAAAAGGTTACAAAAAGAGCTAGAAATTGACAGATAAGATAGTATATATGTACGTGTATCAAAAGGCTTATCTTGCAAGAAAGCATCATACATGTAAGTCCCTGTATTTATTTAGAAATCTCAGTGGAGTCAATGACAACATTATCCACTGGAGTTGGCTAAGTCTTTAGATATGGTAAAGTTCTTATGTTATCACAGTATGAATGGTCTCAAGAGAGGTTTCAAATTTTACTGTTTCCCTGGCAACCAGTACCATATGTGAAACACTTTATATGCTACTTGTTAGAAACCGGAATGGTAAATTTGTAAAGGATGAATCACTAAGGACTGTCCAGGGAGGTAGAAATTTCTCCTTGCCAAGGGCAGCGGGCTGTACAAGCGAGGCAAATGATAATGACCACATAACGATTTAATACATGCAAGGCCATACACAGAATTTTTTTTTTTTTTTTTTTGGGGGGGGGGGGGGGGGAGCAAAACACATACAAACTTTGAAAACCTGAAAACGAGGGAGCGAAGTGACTGAGCTGGTCACAAGGGTGCTTTTGCATTTTTAACAGTGAAATTTGGTGCACACTTTTGATGGATTGTCTGAAAATTTTCAGTAGAAACAAATGTCAGTTTTCAAAATTTCTGGGGGCAACACCCACCCCCACCTCATTTCTGTGTATGGCCATGATTGCTTGAAACAGTATTGTTGAAAACTTTGTTTGCCATAAGTTTTATAAAAATATAAATGTGTTTTAAATGTAGTTTTCCTTCTCCATTTCTAGGACATGGACTTGTGACCACAAGACCATTTCTTAAGGGAGATTTCCTGCTTGAATATCGTGGAGCTCTGTCCATTGCTAATGACGAAGATGAAGAGAATGTGGATTACATTTTCCATTTTTCTCACAGAAATACGGAGTATCGGTCAGTAATTTGAAATAGTATATTGACTCTTATATGTTCAGTGTATGCTGGTTGATATTTGCATGCTGTAAAATTTATTATTTTAGTGTTTTGGATAGGTCAATTCTCAACAGAGCAAATAAATGCAATCCGTTAGCTACCTACCCAAAACAAGAAGAGCAAAATCCCCCCCCCCCCATCACCAATCTGAAAGGGAAGATTTGATGCCATGAAATAGTTTACTAATTTATTTTACTAATTTAATTGCACTGTAAACAGATTTTCACTAGTTCATGGATAAATGTTAAGCACCTTATCAAAAGTCAGAGCCCATTTGGAACATGTTTTGTTAGTGTCTCTCCTGCACAGCGTCTTGCTCAAGCTCCCAAAGCTCTATGGACAGACAATAGGGGATCGGGAAAGCCGATGTAAGTAAAAGAAGAAGACGATTAAAGACGCAAGACGAGACTTTTGATAAGGTTCCTGATTCAGACATACAGACTGTGTTTCCTAAAGTGCTATGATTACTCGAAATATGGATATGAAGAATTATTCTTTATTCCCTTTATTTTGATGTGTATTGTCTGTCATATGGTACAAAGCTAACGAATGTCCTGTTTGTTTAAATGTTGTTGTTTTTTTAGGCCTCTGTAGATGAAGTCTTGAGGGAGCATTAAAACATTGCACCTTTTTATCCTTCTGTCCATCTGTCCTTCCGTCTCCAAATTGGGTTTCCATGGGATATCGGTCTGATTTCAATAATTGTTGGTTTGGGGGAGACGAAACTAACATACAAAGGTCACACTTCATTATATTTACAAATTGGTCAAATGTGGTTTTCCATCCACAAAACTGATTAAATGATTGATGGATATTAGTATTTTTTTGGTACATGTATATCACTTGTTGTTTTATAATGACCCCCCCCCCCCCCACGAAGTCTGGAGAGTGAATAACTTTTGCACCTGTTAGTCCGTCCATCCCCCAAATTGGTTTCCACCCGATAACTTGAAAAATATTGGACAGATTTGAATAATTTTGTTGTGTAGGTACATCACACTAAAATACAGGTCGTTTGAATTTGGAGTCGGCAGGTCGCAACTCATTCTTTATGCGCATTGGTTTCCACACAATAAATTGACAAATCTTGGACAGATTTAAGTAATTTTTGGTTTGTAAAATATCACACTGAAATACAGGTCAAGTTCGAATTCAAAGTTGGCAGGTCAAAGGTCACAGGTCATAATATATGCAAATTTGTTTCCATGCAATAACTTGAAAAATATTGGGCAGATTTAAGTAATTTGGAGTATAGGTAGAGCACACTAAAACAGGTCAATTTCTAAATTCAGAGTTTGCAGGTCAGAGGTCTGAGGCCAGAGGTCACAGTCCTATATATGCAAATTGATCAACATTTTTGATGAACTTTTTCACACCAAAGAACTAAGAAATGCTTACTAATCACATTAACTTGGGCATCCGTGTCCTATGGACACAGCACAGCTTTTCTAGTTAATTTTTCATTTTAGTGCAGTGATTTACCATTTGGGACAGATAGGGGAGTTGAAAACTTCCAGTACTGTATATAAAGTTCCTGTTCTGGGTATGTTCACTCTCTCCAGGATTGATGCATCAGATAGCAATTCTTGCCTGGCAAGGTGGGTCAACGATGAACACATCCGTCCAAATAGCATCATGAAAAAGGTCACATTTGATGATAGCTTCCCCCATCTGTGCCTGTTTGCTTTGGTGGACCTTAAAGAAGGTGTTGAACTGACATACGACTATGGAGTAGAGAATTTACCGTGGCGACAGGTAAGTGAATATATATGTTTTTGTTGCTTATTCTAGTGTATGCACTTGTTAAAAGGTGGACCTTAAATGTGAAAAACTTGCTTATAAAGTAACCTAACATTAGTAGACCTTTGACATTCAAGGTAATTCCATTGTAAAAAAAAAAAAACCCTGCTGAACTTACGTAATACAGGTGGTCCTTACAGTGTGTAAATGACTAAACTTAGCTATAAAAAAAGGATCTCACTTTGATAGACAGGTCCACATTTCAGAATAAACCCTCAGAAAACGTCCTTTAGGAATATTCTGTTAAGTGGTAATTTATCAATTGTTTCAAAAAATTCCAGAGTGCTTAATGAAAAAAAAATTGTTTGCCAAACTTGATTCTCAAGTCTTCCTCCCCAATTGTCCCCCCCCCCCAAAAAAAAAAAAAAACACAAAATGGCGACAATTTTCTGCATAAATAAAACAGTGGAGAATTAAAAAAGCGAGAGGAAGAGAAATAAGCAACTCAGCAATATAATGCCCTCAATCGTACAAGTATTTTAGAAGAGAAATAATAAATTTGACCAGTTGATATTTAAGAATATGACCGTCTTATTTGTGCAACTATGAAACTATCAAGACAATAATGAAATGTTTTATGCCTTTTCCCATGAATTGCAGTCCACTCTGGCCAAGGACACCCCAGTAAATAGAGGAAACAGCAGAAAAGATGCTCATGAAGAATCTGTGGTAAGTAATACCTGCAAAGGGTTTCTTTAGGGATCCTCAATAAATATGCTGATAGCTCAGCTATGATATGTCCTCGTTTGAATATGATAATAATTTCTGTGTCAAATTTGCAGTGTTATGTCCTCATACATTTATTGAAACAAGTTCATTGTTGTATTTGCAGTGTAATATTCTCACACATTTTTGCAAACAAGTTGTGTGTTCTGTAGTGTATCAGGGGGAGGGGGATGTCTATACCATTGCCAGCACACTGCACCAAAAATGCAGTAGAGAGAAAGAAAAAGAAGAGAAAAGAAGAGAAATTAGCATAGGAAGCAATGTAATATCCTCATTCTTATATATAAACAATTTCTTCGATGAATTTGCTGTTGTAATGTCCTCATATAGTTCTGTATTTCATTGATGAAATGTTTTATGTCTTTTTCTTATGAATTGCAGTCCACTCTGGCCAAGGACACCCCAGTAAATGGAGGAAACAGCAAAAAAGATGATCATGAAGATTTTGCAGTGTTATGTCCTCATACATTTATTGAAACAAGTTCATTGTTGTATTTGCAGTGTAATATTCTCACACATTTTTGCAAACAAGTTGTGTGTTCTTTAATGTATCAGGGGGAGGGGCATGTCTACACCATTGCCAGCACACTGGACCAAAAATGCAATAGAGAGAAAGAAAAAGAAGAGAAATTAGCATAGGAAGCAATGTAATGTCCTCATTCATGTAAACAATTTCTGTGTCAAATTTGCAGTGTAATGTCCTCATACATTTATTGCGACAAGTTCAATGTTGCATTTGCAGTGTAATATTCTCACTCATTTATTTCTCTCATAAACTACTTTGTTCTTTAGTGTATAGGGATGGGGGAGGGGGAGGGGGAGGTGTATGTCTACACCCTTGCCAGCACACTGCACCAAAAATGCAATAGAGAGAAAGAATAAGAAGAGAAAAGAAGAGAAATTAGCATAGGGAGCAATGTTGTGTCCTCGTTCATATATGTAAACAATTTCTGTGTTGAATTTGCAGTGTAATGTCCTCATACATTTATTGAAACAAGGTCAATGTTGCATTTGCAGTGTAATATTCTCACTCATTTATTTCTCTCATAAACTACTTTGTTCTTTAGTGTATAGGGATGGGGGAGGGGGAGGGGGAGGTGTATGTCTACACCCTTGCCAGCACACTGCACCAAAAATGCAATAGAGAGAAAGAATAAGAAGAGAAAAGAAGAGAAATTAGCATAGGGAGCAATGTTGTGTCCTCGTTCATATATGTAAACAATTTCTGTGTTGAATTTGTAGTGTAATGTCCTCATCATTTATTGAAACAAGTTCAATGTTGCATTTGCAGTGTAATATTCTCACACATTTATTTCTCTCATAAACTACTTTGTTCTTTAGTGTATAGGAGGGGTGGAGGGGTATGTCTACACCCTTGCCAGCACACTGCACCAAAAATGCAGTAGAGAGAAAGAAAAGAAGAGAAAAAGAAGAGAAATAGCACAGGAAGCAATGTAATGTCCTCATTCTTATATATAAACAATTTCTTCGATGAATTTGCTGTTGTAATGTCCTCATATAGTTCTATATTTCAATGATGAAATGTTTTATGTCTTTTTCTTATGAATTGCAGTCCACTCTGGCTAAGGAAACCCCAGTAAATGGAGGAAACAGCGGAAAAGATGCTCATGAAGATATGGAAGAATCTGTGGTAAATAATACCTGTAAAGGGTTTCTATAGGGATCCTCAATAAAAATGCTGATAGCTCAGCTATGGTATGTCCTCGTTTGAATATGATAACAATTTCTGTGTCAAATTTGCAGTGTTATGTCCTCATACATTTATTGAAACAAGTTCATTGCTGTATTTGCAGTGTAATATTCTCACACATTTTTGCAAACAAGTTGTGTGTTCTTTAATGTATCAGGGGGAGGGGCATGTCTACACCATTGCCAGCACACTGGACCAAAAATGCAATAGAGAGAAAGACAAAGAAGAGAAATTAACATAGGAAGCAATGTAGTGTCCTCATTCATATATGTAAACAATTTCTGTGTCAAATTTGCAGTGTAATGTCCTCATACATTTATTGAAACAAGTTCAATGTTGCATTTGCAGTGTAATATTCTCACTCATTTATTTCTCTCATAAACTACTTTGTTCTTTAGTGTATAGGGATGGGGGAGGGGGAGGGGGAGGTGTATGTCTACACTATTGCCAGCACACTGGACCAAAAATGCAGTAGAGAGAAAGACAAAGAAGAGAAATTAGCATAGGAAGCAATGTAGTGTCCTCATTCATATATATAAACAATTTCTGTGCAGTGTAATGTCCTCATACATTTATTGAAACAAGTTCAATGTTGCATTTGCAGTGTAATATTCTCACACATTTATTTCTCTCCTAAACTACTTTGTTCTTTAGTGTATAAGGGAGGGGGGAGGTGTATGTCTACACCCTTGCCAGCACACTTCACCAATAATGCAGTAGAGAGAAAGCAAAAGAAGAGAAAAAGAAGAGAAATAGCACAGGAAGCAATGTAATGTCCTCATTCTTATATATAAACAATTTCTTGGATGAATTTGCTGTTGTGATGTCCTCATATAGTTCTATATTTCAATGATGAAATGTTTTATGTCTTTTTCTTATGAATTGCAGTCCACTCTGGCTAAGGAAACCCCAGTAAATGGAGGAAACAGTGGAAAAGATGCTCATGAAGATATGGAAGAATCTGTGGTAAGTAATACCTGCAAAGGGTTTCTATAGGGATCCTCAATAAATATGCTGATAGCTCAGCTATGGTATGTCCTCGTTTGAATATGATAACAATTTCTGTGTCAAATTTGCAGTGTTATGTCCTCATACATTTATTGAAACAAGTTCATTGTTGTATTTGCAGTGTAATATTCTCACACATTTTTGCAAACAAGTTGTGTGTTCTTTAATGTATCAGGGGGAGGGGCATGTCTACACCATTGCCAGCACACTGGACCAAAAATGCAATAGAGAGAAAGACAAAGAAGAGAAATTAGCATAGGAAGCAATGTAATGTCCTCATTCATGTAAACAATTTCTGTGTCAAATTTGCAGTGTAATGTCCTCATACATTTATTGAAACAAGTTCAATGTTGCATTTGCAGTGTAATATTCTCACTCATTTATTTCTCTCCGAAACTACTTTGTTCTTTAGTCTATAAGGATGGGGGAGGGGGAGGGGGAGGTGTATGTCTACACCCTTGCCAGCACACTGCACCAAAAATGCAATAGAGAGAAAGAATAAGAAGAGAAAAGAAGAGAAATTAGCATAGGGAGCAATGTTGTGTCCTCGTTCATATATGTAAACAATTTCTGTGGTAAATTTGCAGTGTAATGTCCTCATACATTTATTGAAACAAGGTCAATGTTGCATTTGCAGTGTAATATCTTCACACATTTATGCAAACAAGCGCTGTGTCCTTTATTGTATATGTGAGGGGTAGGGGGGTATGTCTACATATTTTCCAGCACACTGCACCAAAAATGCAGTAGAGAGAAAGAAAAAGAAGAGAAAAGAAGAGAAATTAGCCTAGGAAGCAATGTTGTGTCCTCATTCATATATATAAACAATTTCTGTGCAGTGTAATGTCCTCATACATTTATTGAAACAAGTTCAATGTTGTATTTGCAGTGTAATATTCTCACACATTTATTTCTCTCATAAACTACTTTGTTCTTTAGTGTATAGGAGGGGGGGGGGGGGGAGGGAGGGGTATGTCTACACCCTTGCCAGCACACTGCACCAAAATGCAGTAGAGAGAAAGGAAAGAAGAGAAAAGAAGAGAAATAGCACAGGAAGCAATGTAATGTCCTCATTCTTATATATAAACAATTTCTTGGATGAATTTGCTGTTGTGATGTCCTCATATAGTTCTATATTTCAATGATGAAATGTTTTATGTCTTTTTCTTATGAATTGCAGTCCACTCTGGCTAAGGAAACCCCAGTAAATGGAGGAAACAGCGGAAAAGATGCTCATGAAGATATGGAAGAATCTGTGGTAAGTAATACCTGCAAAGGGTTTCTATAGGGATCCTCAATGAAAATGCTGATAGCTCAGCTATGGTATGTCCTCGTTTGAATATGATAACAATTTCTGTGTCAAATTTGCAGTGTTATGTCCTCATACATTTATTGAAACAAGTTCATTGTTGTATTTGCAGTGTAATATTCTCACACATTTTTGCAAACAAGTTGTGTGTTCTGTAGTGCATCAGGGGTAGGGGGATGTCTATACCATTGCCAGCACACTGCACCAAAAATGCAGTAGAGAGGAAGAAAAAGAAGAGAAAAGAAGAGAAATTAGCATAGGAAGCAATGTAATGTCCTCATTCATATATATAAACAATTTCTTCGATGAATTTGCTGGTTTAATGTCCTCATATAGTTCTGTATTTCATTGATGAAATGTTTCATGTCTTTTTCCCATGAATTGCAGTCCACTCTGGCTAAGGAAACCCCAGTAAATGGAGGAAACAGCGGAAAAGATGCTCATGAAGATATGGAAGAATCTGTGGTAAGTAATACCTGCAAAGGGTTTCTATAGGGATCCTCAATGAATATGCTGATAACTCAGCTATGATATGTCCTCGTTTGAATATGATAACAATTTCTGTGTCAAATTTGCAGTGTTATGTCCTCATACATTTATTGGAACAAGTTCAATGTTGTATTTGCAGTGTGATATTCTCACGCATTTTTGCAAACAAGTTGTGTGTTCTGTCGTGATTCAGGGGGAGGGGGATGTCTACACCATTGCTAGCACACTGCACCAAAAATGCAGTAGAGAGTAAGACAAAGAAGAGAAATTAGCATAGGAAGCAATGTAGTGTCCTCATTCATATATGTAAACAATTTCTGTGTCAAATTTGCAGTGTAATGTCCTCATACATTTATTGCGACAAGTTCAATGTTGCATTTGCATCGTAATATTCTCACATATTTATTTCTCTCCTAAACAACTTTGTTCTTTCATGGATAGGAGGGGGAGGGGGAGGTGTATGTCTACACCCTTGCCAGCACACTGCACCAAAAATGCAATAGAGAGAAAGAAAAAAAAGAGAAAAGAAGAGAAATTAGTTTAGGAAGCAATGTACTGTCCTCATTCATATATGTAAACAATTTCTGTGTTAAATTTGCAGTGTAATGTCCTCATACATTTATTTCTCTCCTAAACTACTTTGTTCTTTAGTGTGTAGGAGGGGGGAGGGGGAGGGGTATGTCTACACCCTTGCCAGCACACTGCACCAAAAGTGCAGTAGAGAGAAAGAAAAAGAAGAGAAAAGAAGAGAAATTAGCATAGGAAGCAATGTAATGTCCTCATTCATATATATAAACAATTTCTTCGATGAATTTGCTGGTTTAATGTCCTCATATAGTTCTGTATTTCATTGATGAAATGTTTCATGTCTTTTTCCCATGAATTGCAGTCCACTCTGGCTAAGGAAACCCCAGTAAATGGAGGAAACAGCGGAAAAGATGCTCATGAAGATATGGAAGAATCTGTGGTAAGTAATACCTGCAAAGGGTTTCTATAGGGATCCTCAATGAATATGCTGATAACTCAGCTATGATATGTCCTCGTTTGAATATGATAACAATTTCTGTGTCAAATTTGCAGTGTTATGTCCTCATACATTTATTGGAACAAGTTCAATGTTGTATTTGCAGTGTGATATTCTCACGCATTTTTGCAAACAAGTTGTGTGTTCTGTCGTGATTCAGGGGGAGGGGGATGTCTACACCATTGCTAGCACACTGCACCAAAAATGCAGTAGAGAGTAAGACAAAGAAGAGAAATTAGCATAGGAAGCAATGTAGTGTCCTCATTCATATATGTAAACAATTTCTGTGTCAAATTTGCAGTGTAATGTCCTCATACATTTATTGCGACAAGTTCAATGTTGCATTTGCATCGTAATATTCTCACATATTTATTTCTCTCCTAAACAACTTTGTTCTTTCATGGATAGGAGGGGGAGGGGGAGGTGTATGTCTACACCCTTGCCAGCACACTGCACCAAAAATGCAATAGAGAGAAAGAAAAAAAAGAGAAAAGAAGAGAAATTAGTTTAGGAAGCAATGTACTGTCCTCATTCATATATGTAAACCATTTCTGTGTTAAATTTGCAGTGTAATGTCCTCATACATTTATTTCTCTCCTAAACTACTTTGTTCTTTAGTGTATAGGAGGGGGGAGGGGGAGGGGTATGTCTACACCCTTGCCAGCACACTGCACCAAAAGTGCAGTAGAGAGAAAGAAAAAGAAGAGAAACTAGCATAGGAAGCAATGTAGTGTCCTCATTCTTATATATAAAAAATGTTTGGATGAATTTGCTGTTGTAATGTCCTCATATAGTTCTGTATTTCAATGATTAAATGTTTCATGTCTTTTTCCAATAAATTGCAGTCCACTCTGGCTAAGGAAACCCCAGTAAATGGAGGAAACAGCGGAAAAGATGCTCATGAAGATATGGAAGAATCTGTGGTAATTAATACCTGCAAAGTGTTTCTATAGGGATCCTCAATAAATATGCTGATAGCTCAGCTATGATATGTCCTCGTTTGAATATGATAACAATTTCTGTGTCAAATTTGCAGTGTTATGTCCTCATACATTTATTGGTACAAGTTCATTGTTGTATTTGCAGTGTAATATTCTCACACATTTTTGCAAACAAGTTGTGTGTTCTTTAATGTATCAGGGGGAGGGGCATGTCTACACCATTGCCAGCACACTGGACCAAAAATGCAATAGAGAGAAAGACAAAGAAGAGAAATTAGCATAGGAAGCAATGTAGTGTCCTCATTCATATATGTAAACAATTTCTGTGTCAAATTTGCAGTGTAATGTCCTCATACATTTATTGAAACAAGTTCATTGCTGTATTTGCAGTGTAATATTCTCACACATTTTTGCAAACAAGTTGTGTGTTCTTTAATGTATCAGGGGGAGGGGCATGTCTGCACCATTGCCAGCACACTGGACCAAAAATGCAATAGAGAGAAAGACAAAGAAGAGAAATTAGCATAGGAAGCAATGTAGTGTCCTCATTCATATATGTAAACAATTTCTGTGTCAAATTTGCAGTGTAATGTCCTCATACATTTATTGAAACAAGTTCATTGCTGTATTTGCAGTGTAATATTCTCACACATTTTTGCAAACAAGTTGTGTGTTCTGTAGTGCATCAGGGGGAGGGGCATGTCTACACCCTTGCCAGCACACTGCACCAAAAATGCAGTAGAGAGAAAGAAAAAAAAAAGAGAAAAAAAGAGAAATGAGCATAGCAAGCAATGTAATGTCCTCATTCACATATATAAACAATTTCTGTGTCAAATTTGCGGTGTAATGTCCTCATACATTTATTGAGACAAGTTCAATGTTTCATTTGCAGTGTAATATTCTCACACATTTATTTCTCTCCTAAACTACTTTGTTCTTTAGTGTATAGGGCAGGGGGAGGGGGAGGGGAGGGGGAGGTGTATGTCTACACGCTTGCCAGCACACTGTACCAAAAATGCAGTAGAGAGAAAGAAAAAAAAAAGAGAAAAGAAGAGAAATTAGCATAGCAAGCAATGTTATGTCCTCATTTATATATATAAACAATTTCTGTGTCAAATTTGAAGTGTAATGTCGTCACACATTTATTGAAACAAGGTCAATGTTGCATTCGCAGTGTAATATTCTCACACATTTATTTCTCTCCTAAACTACTTTGTTCTTTAGTGTATAAGGGAGGGGGGAGGTGTATGTCTACACCCTTGCCAGCACACTGCACCAATAATGCAGTAGAGAGAAAGCAAAAGAAGAGAAACGAAGAGAAATTAGCATAGAGAGCAATGTTGTGTCCTCGTTCATATATGTAAACAATTTCTGTGTTAAATTTGCAGTATATTGTCCTCATACATTTATTGGAGCAAGTTCAATGTTGCATTTGCAGTGTAATATTCTCACACATTTATTTCTCTCCTAAACTACTTTGTTCTTTAGTGTATAGGGAGGGGGGGAGGGGGAGGGGAATGTCTACACCATTGCCAGCACACTGCACCAAAAATGCAGTAGAGAGAAAGAAAAAGAAGAGAAAAGAAGAGAAATTAGCATAGCAAGCATTGTAATGTCCTCGTTTATATATGCAAACAATTTCTGTGTCAAATTTGCAGTGTAATGTCCTCATACATTTATTGAAACAAGTTCAATGTTGCATTTGCAGTGTAATAATCTCACACATTTATGCAAACAAGTGCTGTGTTCTGAAGTGTATCGCGGTGGGGGTGGGGAGGGGGAGGGGGAGGGGCATGTCTACACCATTGCCAGCACACTGCACCAAAAATGCAATAGAGAGAAAGAAAAAGAAGAGAAATTAGCATAGGAAGCAATGTTATGTCCTCCTCATATATGTAAACAATTTTGTGTCAAATTTGCAGTGTAATGTCCTCTTACATTTATTGACACAAGTTCACCGTGCATTCGTGATGTAATATTCTCACACATTTATTTCTCTCCTGAACTACTTTGTTCTTTGGTGTATAGGGAGGGGGGAGGGGGAGGGGGAGGTGTATGTCTACACCCTTGCCAGCACACTGCACCACAATGCAGTAGAGAGAAAGAAAAAAGAAGAGAAAAGAAAAGAAATTAGCATAGGAAGCAATGTAATGTCCTCATTCATATATGTAGACAGTTATTGTGTCAAATGTGCAGTGTAATGTCCTCATACGTTTATTGAAACAAGTTCAATGTTGCATTTGCAGTGTAATATTCTCACACATTTATTTCTCTCCTAAAATACTTTGTTCTTTAGTGTATAGGAGGGGGGGAGGGAAGGGTGTGTCTACACCCTTGCCAGCACACTGCACCAAAAATGAAGTAGAGAAAAAGAAAAAGAAAAGAAAAGAAGAGGAATTAGCATAGGAAGTAATGTAATGTCCTCATTCTTATATATAAACAATTTCTTGGATGAATTTGCTGGTTTAATGTCCTCATATAGTTCTGTATTTCATTGATGAAATGTTTTATGTCTTTTTCTTATGAATTGCAGTCCACTCTGGCTAAGGAAACCCCAGTAAATGGAGGAAACAGCGGAAAAGATGCTCATGAAGATATGGAAGAATCTGTGGTAAGTAATACCTGCAAAGGGTTTCTATAGGGATCCTCAATGAATATGCTGATAGCTCAGCTATGATATGTCCTCGTTTGAATATGCAAACAATTTCTGTGTCAAATTTGCAGTGTTATGTCCTCGTACATTTATTGAAACAAGTTCATTGTTATATTTGCAGTGTAATATTCTCACACATTTTTGCAAACAAGTTGTGTGTTCTTTAGTGATTCAGGGGAGGGGTATGTCTACACCATTGCCAGCACACTGCACCAAAAATGCAATAGAGAGAAAGAAAAAGAAGAGAAATTAGCATAGGAAGTAATGTAATGTCCTCATTCTTATATATAAACAATTTCTTTGATGAATTTGCTGTTGAAATATTTTATGTCTTTTTCCCATGTATTGCAGTCCACTCTGGCCAAGGAAACTCCAGTAAACGGAGGAAACAGCGAAAAAGATGCTCATGAAGATATGGAAGAATCTGTGGTAAGTAATACAGTCAAACCTTGTTATAAAGAGCACTGATCTAACAAACTCTTGTTATAACAAGGTATTTTTTCTGGTCCCAACTCTTTGTATTCTATTGTATTTTATGCCCTGATATAACAAAGTTTTGAGAGAAAGAAGTAATTTCTCTGGTCCCAAGCACCTTGTTATAACGATGTTCCACTGTACCTTCAAAGGGTTCCTATAGGGATCCTCAATAAATATGCTCAAATTGCTTAGTAGTGATACATGTATGTCCTCGTTTTAATATGTAAACAATTTCTGTGTCAAAATCCATCCATAGAGATGATGCAGAAAATACCAAAGTTTAGGTATGAAACATATTTAGGGTTGACCATAAGTATGTGGCATTGAAAGTAAATTGAGACTTCTCAGACTTTCATGACATTTCTTCTGTTCCCCAATGTTGATTAAACATGTAAATAATTTGTTTCCCTCCCTGTTTTCTTTTCATTAAAATTTACTTTTCCCAGGGTTTGGTTTCTTTCAATTGTTAGATAACTAAGTGTGGTCTATCAGTAGATTCTAGTTCCGTGGGGGGGGGGGGGGGGGGGGGGTGCTGTAAAAGAAAGAAGCAAATATTTAAAGATTGATGTGTGTTGTGTCTGGTATCATGTCATAAAGTGACTTATAGAGATGACTCTTTATGGGGGGTATTAATAGAAATAGGTGATAATTATGAGGAGACATTCCTCAGCTATTTTCAGATCCAGCTTTGCTTGGCAAAATATTTCATTTTGATTATTGCATTTGCATTTACTTTGTGTTTTATTTGTTTCCATAGGAAGAAATAGATGATGATGATGATGATGCTGACCCAACATGGGTGAATCCAAGTGGAGTCAGCAGTGATGATTGTGATTCTGATGTCTTTCCATATCGCTTACCGCGTACATCCAGAGCAGCTCATCCATATGAGGCTAATACTAGTCAACCTGGCTTTACACATAGGTCAGAATCAGAAAACTATGCTGGAAATCAAGAGATGGACATACCGTGTACATCCAGAGCAGATCATCCATATGAGGCTAATACTAGTCAACCTGGCTTTACACATAGGTCAGAATCAGAAAACTATGCTGGAAATCAAGAGATGGACATACCGTGTACATCCAGAGCAGATCATCCATATGAGCCCAATACCAGTCAACCTGAATCAGAAAACCATGCTGGAAATCAAGAGATGGACATGGCAGAGAAACCTCAGGATATCAAGGTTCTAACAGCAAATAATGCAACTGGAAGGAAGTGGGACAAACGTCACTTTTGTGTCTTTTGTGAAAAAGACACACCAAAATTTGCCCGACACATTGAAATGCATCATTCCAATGAAATTGAAGTGAAAAGAATCATGGCACATCCAAAGAAGTCAAAGAATAGGCATAATTTACTTGAGATTTTGCGCAATAAGGGCAACCATTCCCATAATCTTCAAGTTCTAAGAGAAGGAAAGGGTCTGATCATTCCTTACAAACGACCAACATATGAAACAGCAGTGAAAGACTTCTTGCCTTGTACTCAGTGTTTTGGATGGTTCATTAGGAGTGACCTATGGAAACACAGAAAGAAGTGTGTTGGAAGCGAAAGAAAGGGATCTGGAAGTTTTCAGTCTCAATGTTCCATGATGCTGCCAATGCCAAAAGAAGTGCCTGTAAGACTTCGGGATGAGGTCTTCCGTCGAATGACTCATGATGATGTTAGTTTGGCAGTGCGGCATGATGATTTAATCATAAAGCTAGGTGCACAACTTCTGTCAAAGTTCCAGGATTCAGAAAACCATTACAACTATGTTGGACAAAAGTTGAGGGAAATGGGTCGGCTACTCCTTCAAATGAGATCTATAAGACCAGGCATCAACTGCTTGTCTGAGACCATTGACCCACAGGTGTTTGATGATGTGGTCAGAGCTGTCAACAATATAGCAGGCTTGGATGAAAGCTCAGGGAAGTATAAGACACCTTCACTAGCGCTGAAAGTAGGACACTCACTCAAAAAGTGTGCCAGGATTCTTATGGCTGATGCACTGAAAAAAATGGACACAAGTCAGAAAGAAAAGGCTGAACAGTTTGGTGAACTGTGCTCTATTGAATGGGCTGAGAAAGTTTCAACAGGTGCCCTCAAGACTCTGTACGCAGCAAAGAGGAACAGACCAACAATAATTCCTTTGTCATCTGACATACAAAAGGTGCACAAGACCATCCAGGGCCAGGTGCAGGAGTCAATGGCACACATCACAGCAGGTTCTGTAAGCAGGGAAGATTTCTCCAAGTTGGGTCAAGCTATGCTTGCCCAGACTGTCCTGTTTAATAGGAAGCGTAGTGGAGAGGTGGAAAGGATGACAGTAGAAAACTACAAAAAACGTACTGGAGAAGTCAACAAAGACGTTCTACAGGGCCTCAACAAGCTTGAAAAGGAGCTTTGCAAGAAACTGTCAAGAGTTGAAATACCCGGAAAGAGAGGGAGAACAGTTCCTGTGGTTCTGACGAAGGGAATGAAAGAAGCACTTGATGTTTTGGCAGATGAAAACGTTAGGCAAGATGCTGGAGTCCTAGAGTCCAATATGTACCTGTTTGCACGCCCAGGTTGTACCACACCGTATAGGGGTTGTGATGCTGTGAGAAAGTGTGCTCAGTCGTCTGGAGCAGAACATCCAGAAAACATCACATCCACTCAGCTGAGGAAACATGTGGCGACCATGTCCCAGATATTATGTCTGAAGGACAATGAACTGGATGTACTCGCCACCTTTATGGGCCACAACATTCAAGTACATAGAGAATTTTATAGATTGCCCGAGAACACACTACAGGTAGCTAAGATCGCAAAAATACTGCTGCTAATGGAAAAGGGACAGATGAGCGAGTGTTCTGGGATGTCCTTGGACAGTATCAATGTCAATCTTAATGGTGAGTACAAGTATTCTTAAACATCTTTATTCCAAAACACTTTTCCATTCTGATATACGAGTACAACATTAATCCACAGAGGCTTATTCATATATGCTGGAAGTATACATTCACCCGCATGTTCCTAGAGTTGTGGTAGTACAGCCCAGTGTAGTGAAAAAAATATCCTGGTTCATTCGATGAGGAAAAGGGAGGGGGAAGGTATCTAGAAACCCATGGAATGATTTTTGATCCAGTTTAGTTCTTTAGATCTATTGACAGTCACAGTAACACAGAGGTACAAATTTCAATGTCTGGGAGTATGACATCTTTTTAAGACATTGTACAGGAAATGATCACACCCACTTTTCGAAAGAGTGCTGAAAGGCAGTGTTTTAGTATTTTTCTTGTAAAATATGCATAGAAGAAAAACATACGTGAGAGAGAGAGGTGTGCCACTTTTGTTTCTCATTCCCACTCAGTTTCTTCGACTCTTTTTTCCTGTAGTAGCGTTGCAGCTCATCGCAGATATGTTGATTCAGTTGCATTTGTTGCTGAGCTTGTTGTTGTCTGTACTGGCTGATCTGACTCGGTTCAACACAGTCCATCAAGTCAAGACTCTCCTTGATCTTCCTGAAGAGTTCATACTTCTCACACCCTTGAACCAGAATGTAGAACGTCTCTTTGTCCTTCTTCGCCTTCTTTGAGAAAGATGTAACGCCCACCACTAATGTCACTTTGCTCCAACCTCTCGAGGGGTTTCTTCTGAGGTGCTTTGGACCTCTCAAAGGCTTTCTCTTCCGTTTTCCAATCCCTCCCTGGGCAAGCGCACACCCTGACATCCAACACCTGACGTCCAAGGATATTCCCACTCTTGTTGTCTAGTGTGAAGACCAGCTGGATCTTTCTCCTGTTGAGCCCACCTACACATGATGTAAAACATTTGAAGGTGAAGAGGTACTTGGAGTACTCTGTGCCCACTTGAGGTGCGGTGTATAGGGCCACAAGGCTGTGACGTCCAGAGGAGAAATCTGTATAGTAGGCTGTTTAGGGATCATTTAACATAATTAGAATGACAGCTACTGAAAGTGCCACATACCGGAGAATTGTGCTTTAAGTAGGTCAACCTTTCTGAAGTCAACTGTCTTTCTAAAATTTGAAACATTGGACAAATCCCCTCTCCCAAGTCTCTCATCTCTCTATTTTCACTGCAGAGTCGTGTGAAGAAGACGATGCCCCTGATGGAGATGTTCAAGAAGATGACCAGTCAAGTAGACGTAAGTTTATTTAATGGGCAATTCCACGATAACACTGTGACACTTTTGATTAGATTTTCACTCAATAAATGTAAATAATAAACAAACAGTGAGACTTGAGAACAAAGTTTTATTGTGTATCTATGACTATCATCACAAGCAACTTTGAAAAGAAAAGAATGAATAAAACTTCACAGTGATAAATGAGTTATGAGCTATTAATTAGTACCGTAACACCATGACGCAAAATGGACATGGATATTTGCGCACTTGATTTTCTGTCCAAACTCTGTGAAGTTAATGAACATTTTGAAAACTGGTAATGTTGAATGGGTGTATCAGAGACTCAATGACAATAACCAAGTAGAACCCAGTGAAAGAAAATTTTGATTGACAGTAGAATTGTGACTTAGATTATAACTAAGTGCACAGTAATACCGTGACTGTAACAACGTGACTTCAACAAAGTGTGTACAAACTGTATGTAAAATCTTATTGTCGTACTCACAACTCATATATTTTTCCCTGTAGGTAGTTAGAAGCAATCATTTACAGTGAATGTTTGACATAGCTGTGTAACACGTCAAGATAAAACAAGACATGATTGAAATTATAAATCACTAATAAAAAAACAAAATAAGGTAAACTTTGAACTGTAACACTGACACTTTGATTAGATTTTCACTCCATAACTGTATTAAAATAATAAACAATCAGTAAGACTTGAGAACAATGTTTTATTGTGTATCTATGACTATCATCACAAGCAACTTTGAAAAGAAAAGAATGAATAAAACTTCACAGTGATAAATGAGTTATGAGCTATTAATTAGAACCGTAACACCGTGACGCAAAATGGACATGGATTTTTGCGCACTTGATTTTCTGTCCAAATTTGTGAAGTTAATGAACATTTTGAAAACTGGTAATGTTGAATGGGTGTATCAGAGACTCAATGACAATAACCAAGTAGAACCCAGTGGAAAGAATTAATTGACAGTAGAATTATGACATAGATTATAAATACATGTTCTGTAACACAGTGACTGTGACACCATGAGTTCTGAAAAGTGTGTACAAAACGTATGTACAATCTTATTGTCATATTCACAACTAATACATTTTCCCCTGTAGTTAGTAAGTAGCGATCAATTACAGTGAATGTTTGACATAGCTGTGTAGCACTCCAAGATTTAAAACATGACATGAATGAAATCATAATCCACTTATAAGAATAACAAAATAAGTAAAACTATGCACTGTAACACTTGTAAAATATGCATAGAAGAAAAACGGACGAGAGAGAGAGAGGTGTGCCACTGTTGTTTCTCATTCCCACCCAGTGTCTTCGACTTATTTTCCTGTAGTAACGTTGCAGCTCATCGCAGATATGTTGATTCAGTTGCATTTGTTGCTGAGCTTGTTGTTGTCTGTACTGGCTGATCTGACTCGGGTCAACACAGTCCATCAAGTCAAGACTCTCCTTGATCTTCCTGAAGAGTTCATACTTCTCACACCCTTGAACCAGAATGTAGAACGTCTCTTTGTCCTTCTTCGCCTTCTTTGAGAAAGATGTAACGCCCACCACTAATGTCACTTTGCTCCAACCTCTCGAGGGGTTTCTTCTGAGGTGCTTTGGACCTCTCAAAGGCTTTCTCTTCCGTTTTCCAATCCCTCCCTGGGCAAGCGCATACCCTGACATCCAACACATGACGTCCAAGGATATTCCCACTCTTGTTGTCTAGTGTGAAGACCAGCTGGATCTTTCTCCTGTTGAGCCCACCTACACATGATGTAAAACATTTGAAGGTGAAGAGGTACTTGGAGTACTCTGTGCCCACTTGAGGTGCGGTGTATAGGGCCACAAGGCTGTGACGTCCAGAGGAGAAATCTGTATAGTAGGCTGTTGAGGGATCATTTAACATAATTAGAATGACAGCTACTGAAAGTGCCACATACCGGAGAATTGTGCTTTAAGTAGGTCAACCTTTCTGAAGTCAACTGTCTTTCTAAAATTTGAAACATTGGACAAACCCCCTCTCCCAAGTCTCTCATCTCTCTATTTTCACTGCAGAGTCGTGTGAAGAAGACGATGCCCCTGATGGAGATGTTGAAGAAGATGACCAGTCAAGTAGACGTAAGTTTATTTAATGTATCTTAGAGTTACACCTTGTTTGCACACCATCCTATTACTGATATTCAGTTACTTTTATATTTATATTGCATCTGGCATCATTTCTTTTTTTTAAACAACTGTGTCCTCATGATATTCAAATTAAAAGAAGTTAAATGTACCTAGAAATACATCTACTGACATCACAGATATTTAACTGGTTAGTGTAGTGTTTGGTCAGTAATCCATATCTCAAGGTTTCTCAAAGGAATTTGTGTCTTCCAAACTTCTTTATTATATATTCTACTTCATTTTTTGCCAATAAAGTACTTCATGAAAACATTGTACTTCATGAAAATATGGGTGTATGGTGGGTATCCCTATGTCTACATGTAACATATCATAAGCTGAAATTGAGTAAACATGTTATTAGTAATGTGTCATGCTTAATCTTATTTTGCTCTTTCTGTTATCTTGAAGAATGTATGCATGGCCTAAATTTTGTATGCCTTCGCCCACCAAAGGTGGGTGCTGGAGGGATTATGTTTTCGGGTTGTCCGTCCGTCAGTCTGCTGTCCGTCCATCTGTCCGTCCGTCCGTCGCGTTTTTGTTCTCGTGATGACTTCAGAACCATTTGACGAATCAACTCCAAACTAGGCTCATGTATGCATATGGGAGGAACAATGATCTGATTAGATGAGTGGGTCTCAAGGTCAAAGGTCAAAGGTCATAGAAGTCATATACATAAAAATGGGTTCTCACAATAAGTTAACCATTTGACGGATCAACTTCAAACTTGGCTCATGTATGCATATGGGGAGGAACAATGGTCTGATTAGATTTGAGGGTCATGAGGTTAAAGGTCAAGGTCATAGATGTCACTGTATACATGAAAATTGCCCTTTCTCACGATAATTTAAGAACCATTTGATGGATCATCGTCATATATGGCTGACACGGTGTCATTTGAATAAGACCAATTTCCTACTTTAAATGTATCCTGATACATTTCCCATAATTAAAAGTGATATTCATGCACACTGGAGTGGTATGGTGCCATGGTATATTATTTGTAGTAATCTCAGATATTAAATGCAATAAACAGCATTAAGTTGTGTGGAGTGATTTAGTTGGCTATAAGATTGTACTTTGTGTTGCAACTATTTTTTTTTTCTAGAGCCCTCAGATGAGAGGGATGGAACTAAGTTAAGCAAGAGCCATGGAATTGGAAAGAGATCAAGAGGTAACTATTAGTACATATTTTTCTGATGGTCCTATTTCAACTTGGAAAAAGTTAAAAGCAAAGAACATGTATTTAGAAAGTTTTATAGAAAAGTACGAATGAATACAAAGTAGTCCAATTAATATCTGGGGGAGGGGAAATGCTTTTTCATTGGCTTTTAAAAGAGGTGCAAAAAAAGGCACAATAGAGAAAGAAAAAGAAGAACGGAAGAGAAGTTATAAATTCAACAATGGAATGTCCTCCTTTGTATAGGTGAAAAATGTCTGTGTCATATTTGCAGTTTTGATGCCCTCATACTTTGTGCGAACAAGCACTGTGTTTTTTCTTTGCTGTTTAATGTCCTCATACATTTATGGCAACAATTTCTGTGTTACATTTCTGTGTAAGGTCCTCGTACATTTATGCATACTAGTTCTGTGTTTCATATGTAACATTAATCCAAACAAGAACTGTTATTTTTGCAATGTAATATCCTCATGCATCTATGGAAATAAGTTCTGTGTTACATTTCTGTGTAAGGTCCTCGTACATTTATGCATACTAGTTCTGTGTTTCATATGTAACATTAATCCAAACAAGAACTGTTATTTTTGCGTTGTAATGTCCTCATACATTTATTGAAATAAGTTCTGTGTTACATTCACAGATGAATGTCCTCACAAAGTTGTTCAGTAAAGTACTGTACTACATTAGGAATACAGAATTTCTACACAGACACATGAAATTTTGTCCCAAATATTTCTCTCGCCTGCATAGTAGAAGCGAGACATAGGCGCCGTTTTTAAATGGCGGCGTCATCGACATAAAAAAACCTAACCTAAGGTTAAGTTTTCGAATTTTTAACATAATTTAGAAAGTATGCACATGCACATTCTTTACAACTTTTAGGGATATTAAAGAATTTGTGTGATATTTCCATGTCACAAAGTCAAGAATGTTGCCATGAATTGCATAATGCAGGGGAGACTGCCAGTTGCACTCCACTTGTGCTAATTTATATGATTTTTTTTTTTTTTTTAATACCACAGCCAAACTAAATTTGAAGGAGGTGTATAGGGATCAGCGTGTGGTTGGTCGGCTGGTCCGTCCGATGCAAATCTTCTTCCTCAGTTTCTGAGCAATGCTCATAAAATTTGGCACACACATTGGTCTTATGGTGAAGATATGCAAGACCTCTTTTTTGAATGTGTCAGAAACTGCATTGCCATGGTAACGGCATATGGCAATAAATCAGGTAGAAATATTGCGGATCGAACTACTTCCTAATTTTTCAAGCAAGACGTCATGTTTTAATGTGTTGGAAACTGCATTGCCATGGTAAATTAATGTAGGATATTAATGGGTTGTTTTTTTCTTCCCAGAGCTCTCAGATGAGAGCGATGGACCGTGTGGGACTATGAAGCCAAGCAGGAGCCATCCTGTTGCAAAGAGATCAAAAGGTAACCATTACATGTAGTTCATATTTTGCTGGTAGTCCTATTTTAAGGGGGTGTATTTACTTATCTCTCGGTCAACCCAAAGGTGGTGCCAGAGAAATTGTTTTTAGGTTGTCCATCCATAGATCCATCAGCTTAACCTAATCTCAAGAACTGTTTGAGATTAAAACTTTGAACCTGTTCAAAGCATGTATCACCCTGGGAAGAAAATCTGGAGATCTAGAGTATGAAGGTTAAAGGTCACAGGTCAAATTTAAAGAAATTTCAGGTTATAGCTTCTTTAACCCGTTGCCTATGGGAACCGGGTGGGCCCTGTACAAAGTCTATGGGGATTTACAGAATATAGTAGTGAATGGGTTAATATGATATGTCAAGGTAGTGAAGAGTCAAGACAACATACCTGTCGCGCTATGTTCAGGTTTATAATTCTATCACAGTTAAGTTACGTGTGAATACACAGAAAGTTGACTCAGACGTGAATCCATTTTGTTTGTATTAATCTTGAAGACCTTATTGGAAGCAAAAATTTGAATTGACAAATTAAACACTAATGGAATGCTTGTAAGCTACAAAATACAACAATGCAAGTTTCATGCATTTTCACGGATTGCCAGCCGAGTATTTACTTTAGAACTCAAATTCACAAGCTCTGAAGATGGGCTGTATTGCATTGTACATCAGCCAGAATTCTCTGACATCATCTCATGAGAACTAAGGTGTGATTACTTGCGTTAGTATTGTGTTTGTTTACTAGCCGGTTTCACGCAACTTGCTACAACCAATGACGTCACAGGCTTTGGAAAGGAAAAGACGACTGGTTTTTGCCATTTCTGGTCGCTAGGAGGTGCATATGAAAATTGTGACTGTAATTAACATATTTGAGCATTATAGATAAATTTCTTCTTACATTTAAGTTCTTTAGCTCACAAGCTTTCTATTGATTTATAATAAGCCATTCTTTGAGGTTCTACTATAAAAAATTCAAATTCTTGATGTGGAAAATAAAAAATAATCAATTTTTTCAATGTAAAACCAATGTAATCACAGCCTTGCTCTCTCATGACATGATGTCAGATAATTCTTCTTCTTCTTCTTCTTCTTGGTAAGCCCACGTCCTTCACTGGAACATGTGAGGGGTGCAATGAAGCCTATATTTGAAGCTCGCATATTTTAGTGTTGCTGAAGCAAAATGCTCAGCTGGTAAGCGGTGAAAATGCACGAAACTTTCATTGTTGTATTCTACTTCTTAGCTTTCTACTGATTGGTTTTGCTTCTGAAATGGTCTTTAAAGAATACTGCATGGACAAATTACCGCCATTTATTTTGATTCTTTTACCAAGCTTAAAATACACCACACTATTAGTAATTCAAGTGGGACAATATAGGGGTTTGAAAAAGGTCAAGTGAAAAAATGATGAAATAATACCTACCAACTGTACCTGTTTGACAGAGACAGTCCCTATTTTTCGGGTTAACAGGAAGAGCAAATTTCACCCTTCACAAACTTTTTTTGTAAAAAAAAAAAAAATAGATAAAAATTTGTCCATAGTAATGTATAGGGAATTCAGGAATGTCCCAGTGTTTGACATTTTCTGAATCATTTGTCCCAGTTCCTTGGTTCCATGGTTTGCACGTACATATATGTGACATCTGTACATTACTAAGTAAAACAGATTTTGAAAAGTTTTCAATTTTAGTCGAATTTTTGCATCACATGTGGCTGTCCTGAAGTTATCAAATACGTTCGTGAATTCTTTTCACTCACCTACAAAAGCTCTTCTTTTCTTTTTCTTTTTTTCAGCTGAACGTATTACCTGGACAACAGCCCAACAGCATGCTGTGGACACATTCTTCAAAACAAATTATAGGACTTTCAAAGTCCCAGGGAAAGTAGAATGCATTGAGTGTCAAGAGAAATATCCTGTACTTGCGAAACTACCCTGGACTAAGATTAAATACAGGGTTTATAACATTATCAAACAAAAGAAACTAAATTCTCATTGAATTCCTCTTAACTCAATGAGGAAAAGAATACAAGAGCTATATATGTACACACACAAAGATATGGGTCGCAATTATTAGGGATCACCATGATGAAAATCATAGCTGCAAGAAATGGTTATGTGTATAAACTTCCATTGAATTATCAAACCATGAACAAACATTCCATGCACAATTGCAAATGTTTTGCATGACTAATTGTATTTTCTAAGAAGGTGTGAAAAGAAACTCATCACATGACACTTGTGAAAGGTAAGATATCATAAATTCATTGCTGAAATAAAACAAACATCACAATTGTATCTATCCTTCCTGAGAAGTATGGAAGTTATTGACATTAGATCTGCATGTTATACCATGGACTGCAATGGATTATTTGTAATCAAAGAGAATGTGTGTGTGTTTGCATTTAATTTTTTTAACAAAGTGTATAAAGGAGGAAAGCGTCCACTTGTGCAGTATACTACATCCACATTTTATAGATGTATTGTGCATTACTTGAAGCGGACATGTTTTTGTAGCATATCTGATATCTGTCCTAAGTATATTTGTGTCAAAGGTCAAACAAAATATTCTATATTTGCCCATTATTTGTCAATAAGCAATCATTGCCTTCACAGGAAGTGAAGAGGAAATAGAAGAATAAGGCATTCACTTGATTAGATTTAGGGTGAAATTGGCCTGAGGTCAAAGGTCAAGGTCGGATCATGAAATTTATCCGTTTACGCGATAACTCAAGACTGGAACGAGCAAATTTCCCCAAACTTGGTGCAAGGATGAAGTGTGATGGGGCAATCACTTGAGTAGATTTGGGGTGAAATCGGCGAGAGATCAAAGGTCAAAGATCATGGTCAAATCAAGAAATTTATCCGTTTACATGATAACTCAAGACTGGTGGGAGCAAATTATCCCAAACTTGGTCCAAGGATGTTGTGTGATGGGGCAATCACATGATCAGATTTGGGTTGAAATCAGCATGAGGTCAAAGGTCAAAGGTCAAGGTCAAAGCAAGAAATTTATCCGTTTACATGATAACTCGAGACGGGAAGGAGCAAATTTCCCCAAACTTGGTCCAAGGATGAAGTGTGATAAGGCAATCATTTCATTAGCTTGTTAGTTAACTCAGCTGGAGGCCAAAGGTCAAATCATGAAATTTATCCTTCAATGCAATAACTTCAGACTGGAAAGAACAAATTTCCCCCAACCTGGTCCAAAATGATGAAGTGTGATGTGGTAATCACTTGATTAGCTTTTGAGTGAACTAGGCCAGAGGTCAAATTTCAAAGGTCTAGTGAAATGCTCAAATTTCACCCATTTTCCACGTTTAAAGTGGCTCCATGTACTGTCCTGAAACTCTTTTTGTGAAAGCCCATTGTCTACAACATTGCACTGTTTGCATCGGACGCTAGGGAGCGTTGCTCAGGGAGACAAAATGTGTCAATACGATTAGGTTGTGAATTCAATTTTGTTTGTGTGTTATGCATGACGTGCATTTGATAGTTATAGGGACTACTTTTGAAATGTAGGAGAGCCCTTGTATTTGTTTTACTTTTTGACAATTCGTAGCTATTGTGTTTGTGTGTGTTACGATGGATATCGTATCGTTTTATAGTGGGATTTCTGGAATATAACCCGGATTTGGCTGGCATTACTGTTGGACTTGGTGGGGATGAAGTATAATGTTAATTCCCAAAATCTCAAAATGAGGCTGGGAATGCACTGGAGAAATACGGGCCAATTATTAGGAACAGTAGGGATTACCTTTTTACCTTTGCTTTTCTGTTAACCTCACAAAGAGACTGGGATGGATGCATTGGTAGCAGAGAGGGTTGGCCTTTGCGTTATAAAATTTATCTGTATGTTGCAATAGTGGATTATCATTTCTTAGTAGTTTACTAAGATATACGTCCCATTGCATGAGAGCTTACTGATATAATAACTTTGCCATTATATTAAGTACATGCACCATGGAAAAATTGATTTTGATTGCTTGCTGAGCTCTGTTACCATGGTAGTTACCATAATGGCAACGTTACCATGATAGTATTTATGCAACGGGACCCTGGAAAAAATCCATTGGGCATTACTGACATTATTTGTTCCTTTGTTTTGTTATGGTTTTTTTATTACGGTGTGTAGAGGTACCGTAAAATAAATACTTATCAATTTCTTGGTGCTTAAAGAGACACTGTGTACAGTCATTGGGTAAATGCTATGAAGATGATGTGATTTGTTTGTTAGGGATACATGTAATGTGCAGATTTATGTAGGTAACTAAGGTTTGTGGTACAGGGAATCCAGAATTGTTGGGATCAGTTAGGTAGCACTTACATAACTTCTTTTTCTCCCTCTCTCTCTCTCTCTCATTTTTAGGTAGAGGGATAGAAGTTAAAGAACAGAACATTAGCCTTGCATAAGTTTAAAAGTGGATATATGCAACACTAATTTTTCCCCTTGTGTTGAACCAATTATATGTAGTTTGCACATGAGAAAGTATGCTTATGTACCAATGTAGTAATCTGTTTAACTTGTCATTTATAATTTCTATGCTAGAGATGAATATTAAAAAAAGAAAAATCGGCCCTAGAAGACAAAGATTCTAAAAATATTTTTTTGGTTGATTTATACTATGCTTTTTGAGTTCTTAAAGTAAATCCTTGGTCGTGGACAACAAAAGCCATCACCTGGGCATTTTTTTTTTTTTTTTTACCCGATTTTTTGTAGTTGAAATTTAACGAAGTCCTTCTGTAAAGGGGGTTTTCAGGTTAAGTTACTTCTGTCCTTTTAAGTGAAATGAAGAGGTGATTTCTGGAGATTTTTGCATTCCATCAAGATTTTGTACATGTAAGAGAAAAGTTGTTTATACATTATGAATGCCTGACAGCATGTATGTCAAGTTCCTTCTTCCCTGTTGAGTTTTATTTTAAAAAAAATGTTAGAAAACAATCTATATGAATATTTGTAGTGGATGAATTTGCTTGTATCTGAATTCTATAAGTAAAATGGAACCTTGTTATGATAATCTCCTTATGATAGCTAAAATTACCTAATGTAAGATGCATTTATATTACTGCTTTTTTGTTTTGTTTTTTGTTTTTTTCATAAAGAACTGGCCCAGGGCCTAAACGTACTTGATACACGTTACACAGAACACAATGATTTTTTGTTCCTTTAAAGTATGGTTCCACCTTATTGAATTATTTCCTCATCTATTTGGCTTTTATTCTTTCTTTCAGAGGTGTTCCACTGTTAACTGAATCTCTGTCACTTGTCTGCTTGTCTCTACGAATAATTCTGAAACAGGCCAAAGCACAATAACTGTATTAAAATCTTAGTCTTATTGCTGTTCACTGGATTGCAGTAAGAATATTAATGATGATGATGTTAATGATAATAATAATAATATTCAAGATTCAAGATTCATTTATTTCACTCATCAGTATAAAAATACATAAAAGTGCACAGTTGCACATGATGATCATACATAATTATCAAGTACATACAAATCTGAATGAGTGAGAATCGAGATGAAAGATCATAAGGAACTTGGCTGTTCGACCCCAAAGTCATAAAAATCATACCAGGATTTCTGGCATTTACAACACACACACACACACACACACACACAAAGATGAAGAGGGGCTGGGTTGCAGAGAGAAGAGAACTGAGAAGAGAGAAAAGGAAGAGATAACTGAAGATGAGAGAGAAAAATAGAGTTTGGAAAATTGAAGAGATTATAAAAATGATAAAAAGAAGAAGACCACTGTGTTGTTTGAGATAATAATAACAACAATAATAATAATGATAATAAAGATAATACCAAAAGTACTCTTTTCAAAAGATACGAAGTCCATGGTACACCAAAATAAACAAAACAGTACAATGAGAAATTTAAAAAGGGATTAGAAAAGTTGCTTGTTTCCAGATACACGTACTTCTTGAATGTTGTGAGAGTTAATAAAACGAAACGTATGAGGACATTAAATTGTATAGGAAACACATACCGGGTTTGCAAAAGCTTCCGAGGACATTACATTGCAAAGGTAACACATATCAAGTTCGCATAGACTTATAAGGACATTAAATTGTACAGGAAACACAAACCAAGTCTGCAGCAACGTATGAGGACCTTACATTGTACAGGTAATTTACACAGACCGAGTTTGCATGAATGTATGAGGACATTGCATTGTAAAGGTAACACAGATCATGTTTGCATAAACTTATGAGGACATTAAATTGTATTGGTAACACAGACCGGGTTTGCAAAAGCTATCGAGGACATTACACTGTATAGGTAACACAGATCAAGTTTGCATAAATGAATGAGGACAATGAGTTGCAAAAGTAGCACATTCCAGGTTTGCATAACTGTATGAGGACATTGCATTGCAAAGGTAACATAGATCAAGTTTGCGTAAACTTATGAGGACACTCAGTTGTATTGGGAACACAAAACGGGTTTGCATAAACGTATGAGGACATTTCATTGTATAGGTAACACAGACCAGGTTTGTAAAAACATTCGAGGACATTTCATTGCAAAGGTAGCACAGATCAAGTTTGCCTAGATGTACGAGGACACTACACTGTATCTATAACACACATATCCGATTTACAAAAGCGTTCGAGGACCTATCATATGCGTTTAAAAAGAACATTTGTATGAATATTTATGAATGTGCAACATTATTTTGGAAAGGAAACAAAGTACGTAGGAGGACGTACAATGTAAAAGTGATTTACCAAAGCCCTATTGCATTATAAGTTACGATTAAACACTCAACAATAAAATTACCGATCTTTAAAAAGTGAGGCATGTTGGAGATTTTACGACTCAAAAGGGGGGCATGTTCAAGGATATATTTTTTAAAAAAGCGACCCATCTGAACGGCACAGGCCGGTATACAATATTAGGCGAGTGCTCCCCCTAAAGAATAATAATAATAAATGGACATTTCATTATGCTTTTCAATGTATAAATGCATAAACTGTAGCTATTGACCTTAGTCACAGAAATCTTATTTTGTTAGAATAGCAAGTTTTAATCAAACAGGACCCAGGTTTGCATTATAATGTCTGACAAATGTAATTGTGTGTGGTTGACCTCTGTCGAATGTTGAAACATAAAATGTTAACATCAGAGAAAGCTATCTCGGACGTATACCAAAACAAGAAATCATGTCCTCTGATGTATAGGTCTATGATTATTTTGTAAACTTAAAAAAACGCGCGTAATCTTGTGAGCGTCGTTAAAGGCATTCTTTTTTATTATGAGTCTTTTAACCGTATGACGATTGAGAGCTAAATAACATCTGTCCTCAAGAGGAGGTAGTTTGTCATGGTCCTCGGACATACTAGGCATGTACGTATGTGTGTGTGTGTGTGTGTGTGTGGCACACATACACACAGCATAGCTTCTGACCACACGACGAACACCGAACTAGGGCTCTCAATAGCTCAGTCGGTAAAGCACCGGTGTAGTAATCCGGAGATCTCGAGTTCGAATCCCGATGATAACCCATTTTCTTTGCTGAAAGTTTTCACTATTTATTATTACCTGCTCAGTTTTCTCTTTCTATGTTTCAATATAAATGTATATATATATATATATATATATATATATATATATATATATATATATATCGCATCTGGCGAAATATACTTCGAATAGTGAAAGAGACGAAAAATTGGTCTCCGCCCGGAATCGAACCCGGGTCTTTGGCATGGAACGCCAACGCCTTCAACCACTCGGCCATGGTGACGTCATATGGTTCAGGCAGACCCAAGCTCGATTTAGTACCCGACGGACCAACCTTTCAACCCTTTCTGCGCATTCTCCTTATTTTTTTTTTTTTTTGGGGGGGGGGGGGGGGGGGGGGCAGAGAGTTTTGAATAACAACCAGCCGGGTGCCTCAGCAGGATCTTGAGTTATATGATACAAATAATACACTTTGTCCTAAGAGTTTCTGGTTGAAGTATGGGCAGAGGTGACTCCAAAATAGTACTTTTGGAGACACCGAGTCCCATAGTTTTACCAGAGAGGTGTAAGAAAAGGAGAGACAACTCCCTCGTAATTCATGCAAACACCTGTTTGGGTTCAAAGCGTTATAATGGTATGTCTAGCATTCCACTATACGCTTTGAAGTCATGCTCAGCACCGCTCTAGTTGCAAGGCGAAGTTCGGAGACGAAAAACGCATTTCACCTTTCGTTGAATTACAAGCTTTATTTCCCCGTAAAATTTTAAATCGAATACTCGAATTGATTAAGAGTAGTTTAGGAAAGAATTCAATATTATAAACATGTATTTCTAATTTTTTCGTAATGCGCAAATCGAGATGAAATGAAAATTAGGCCCTCTTAAAAACGTAATATTTTTCTATAATGCGCACATTTCCGCATGTTAGATTTCTATCCATTAATATGGGATATTTTGATCTTTCAAATAAAGTACTCCGCTAAAGCGTGCTCCAGCGTGCTTTCAAACTATTTGCTTTTAAAAATTGTCAGTTTTACACTGCATTTTGATTGTTGCACTTCATTGTTGCCATCACACTGAAAGGGAGAGAGCGAAATGCAGTACACTGTAAAAAATTTGTTTAGTTTCTAAACACCTAACTAAACACTTTTCTGTGACAGTTTAAAAACACTGCGACGCGTTTATATATTAAACATGTTTACGAACTAAACACTTGCTGTGTTTATTTTCAGCACACCCTAGGTGTTTATCACACACACATGTTTATGTTTTAAACGGTTCTGATGTTTAAAAACTAAACACCTGCTCTGTTTATAGCCTAAACACCAAACGTTTACACCATAATCACTCACAGTGTTTAAATACTAAACACCGCACAGTCACATAATCACCCACAATGTTTAAGATCTAAACACTGAACCAAAAAATAAACATGACGCACTGTTTACAATGTAAACACTGCGACATGTTTATTCGCTGTGACAGATTAAAAACACTGCGACATGTTTATTTGCCATTTGAGTGTTTATTCTCAGAACACATGTCTGATTTTTAGATCGATCACAAAATTGCATACACTAAACATGTGACATGTTTACATATTAAACATCGCAATTTCTCAGTGTTTATATGATACATGTTTACACCTTATACATGCTGAGTGTTTATATGAGACATGTTTACACATCATACATGGTAATTTCCACGTGTTTATATGAGACATGTTTACACATCATACATTCATACATGCTAATTTCTACGTGTTTAAATGAGACATGTTACTCATCATGCATGTTAATTCCCATGTAATTATTAATGTAAAGTGGATTGTTTCCACTTTTGCATGGAATGAGATAAACGCATAACATCATATAGAATTTACCCATGATGTACCAAATCACCAGCACACTTACAACGCATAATACCAGGGAAGACCTGGGTTAGCTTTCACAAACATTTTGGCTACAAGAGTCAAAGGCACTTCTCTGAATGTAAGTTATCAAAACATCAGTCAAAGCTTGGGCAATATCTGATGAATAATAAGTTAAAATCCTTTAAAGGGGAAATCGAGTCTAATAAATAAGATAGTCTGATAAAAAAGAGTAAAATCTTACAAGTTTAACAGTAAAAATTTGAATGAAATCGGATGAAAAATAAGGAAGTTATAAAATTTTGAAGTTTTGCTAATTTCTGAAAAGCAGTTAAAAGTGGATATGAATATGCAAATGAGTGAGTTGACCATGTCATAACCTCACAATTTTCCATTGATTGTGTACAAAAAAAAATGATGAAATTCAATGTTTATGTTAATGAAATGTGAAAGATTATGGTATTGCTGGTTGAATAACTTCAGAAAGTGATCAGTTATTATATCAGGACTTGAGCCTCGGGAATAATTGCGTTTGGATGAAAAACTTTAAATTAAGTAAGTGGGGAATGACATGCCCACGTTGCCATTTGCATATTCATAAATAACCATTCAAGAACTGTTTCCTCAAAAATTAGCGAAACTTCAAAATGTCATAACTTCCTTATTTTACATCCGATTTCGATCAAAATTTTACCAATGAACTCTTAATATTTTACTCTTTCTTATCAGACTAACTTGTATTTTCACTGGATTTCCCCTTTAGATATTGCCATGTTTTGCTATACGACACCATACTGAGTTAAATGCAAGATACCTGGGAGTCACTGGCCTGTACAGGAAGACGTAATTGAAATTCTCTCCTATACAGACAGTAAAGTTTGTATATGCAGGAAATGGCACACAACTCATTTTGGAGAAAAAACAATATTGCATTTAACAATTACTTTTTAGTTACATATAATTCTTGGCCTACTTTCAAGAATTGCCGTCTTTCTACTGTATTCAGAACTAATTCTTAGTATTGTAAAACAAACTAATAAACTTGTTGATTGTGAATTGCAACTCAACGCTTCGGAAGCTTGACATATGTAATACCTCCAGGAACATAACTGCAGTCTGTGAACAAATCCAAAATTGCATCAATTATTGGCAAAGTGCTTTGGGTACCCAAACCAGATTAGGCTCACGGCAAATTATACCATGCACAACACTATGGTCGTATTGGTACTGATCAGGGAGTATAGATGATGCACTCCATCATAAAGAGACCCCCCCCCCCCCCCCCCCCCCCCCCCAAAAAAAAAAAAAAAAAAAAAAAAAAAAATGTTTTCACTGTATTTAGCCGGTGGTGAACATCTGCACTCCCTGATCAGTACCAATAATGGAACTTAAATACATACATGATATTGTTCTTTTCACTGCGACGATCACTGAAAGTACATGTAGGCTAACAGTACTGTATGGATTTTTCACTTTTGCTATTTTGAGAGAAATATTAGAATGTTAGTGGATTTCAAAGGGTGAGTGAGAAAAAAATTATACAACTGTACCTTGCTAGAACCTTGGAGAAAGAAGTCAAACTCAATGGGTATACATGAATAGTCTATTAGAGTCTAATCAGTTTCATCATACTCCACATAATCATGGTATGGAGGGCTACTTTCAATCTCGACACAGCAGAATTTTTGGTAAAGACAAGAGGATATGAACAAAGAAAAAATGCATTGCAACTGGAGGCGGGAGGGTATGCAAGGCTGTCATGAACACGCGATGTGATCAGCAAGACTCCTCCCTTGTCAATTTGTCAGTCAGTTGCAAAACTCCTCCCTATTCTCCATACATGTTGTACTACATTTCTAATACCTCTCTCCATGTGACCGATTTAAAGAATATCTCAGAAAGAAAATATTAACTACCGAATACTGCATTTCATATCAGGTCTACAAGAAAATTGCAAAGAATTCCGAACAAATACAACTACTGGCCTCTTATTTGCGTCCAATATCTGCTGATTGTATTAGGAAGCACCTGAGGGGAAAAAAATGAAATGGCAAATATTTTGATTTGATTTGTTTTGATTTCTATATTCCCTTTTGCACAAGAATGTAACAGAAAGCCAATCGAACAAAGTTCTTGAGTAATATCTTACAAGGACATTGATTGATGAATAAAATGAAGTGAATAAAACTGTTTTTCTTAATAGTGCAAAACGATTTCGAGCAAGTGTCTTTACATAGTAGATAAAATTACAATTTTACGTACCAGCTGTTAAAAAAAGACAATTACACATGTCTATGAATGAGCAATAAGAATGAAGGTGACCATTATCGTAAGCACAGAGGACAATAGAATCGCTTTGTTTTGGATATCTCTGCCATTTTAAAACCAATTTTCATCAAATAAGCTTTGAATTCCTCTTCGAATTATATAGGCCCCCTACCTTCATATTTCTTTAGAGGTTCGTCATTATGTAATACACACACGCATACACACACACGGAGAACTGAAGCCCTATCGCATACAAAACCCTATCATCCCCCATATGATTTACTTTATTCTAGTATACAGGTTTACATGCACACTGTCAGTGAAGAAAAAAAAAACAATAGAAAGGTTGCTCTAACAGGTGGGGTGCCTCCTAATAGGTCTGTAGTCCATCATGACGATGTGAGACATCACACGGCTAGCGGGAAAAAGATTATTAATATTCAAAATTGTTATCCATGGTTCATTTCCTTCATATGGCATGTAGGCCTATAGATATACTGTATATCAGTATATCTTGCGATGTCCTTGTAATCCTCAGATGTTTGCACTTTTAGACGGGGTGTATAGTAAAGCGCATGCATCTTTCATTCTAATCCAGACAGGTTTGGCGTGATCCCTGATCAATTCTTCCATGACGTACTGGTGCTGGTAAAAAGAAATGATTACACAAGGAAAACAAATCAGTTGGCTTTGCAATACAATGGACTTAACTGCTCCCATAGATTCTGAAAATGAATGGGTAGCAAAGAAGTTGACTGAATCCATAAGCAAGTTCAAATTTAAAGGAATGACAGAATCCCTTCGTCACATTAGCACTTAGTGTCTTGCGTCAGTTTTTACTTACTTTGCTGAATTTTCTGGACATAGTTCAAGTCTTTTTTTCTTGTTGTTGCTTCTTTCTTATTCATCATCATTATCAAGCAGAGTTACGACCATTACTGTATCCTTTGTCTCTTGGGTGAAGATTTTCACACCTGTAATTTACACTTTCAACAATATTTACAATAAATCAAGTTTCCATATTTATTTTAGGTAATGGAATGGATTCGGGAGTCGGGAGTAGGTCCCCCCCCCCCCCCCACCCAAAAAAAACCACACACACAAAACAAAACAAAACAAAACAAAAAAAAACAAAATAAACAAACAGACAAACAAACAGAAGAACTTAAAGCATCTAAAATCTGCATTTTATAGAAAATCATTTACATGCCCTTTAAGTACATAATATTCATTGATTTGGCTCTGTAATTCTGAGTACTTACTTGATTTCCACTTTCCACATGGGTAGTATACAGTGATGTACTATCCCCAGTTGATTTACTCTGCTGACTGCAGCATGCCTCGTTCTCTGCCAGCAGAGGTAATGTCTTGCAGAATTTATACAGTCGTCAGGACATCATCGTCACCCACTTTGGTGTCATCGGCATCCCTTTCCAAGACATCCTATTCTTACGGGCTTTACATTCAATTTTCACCACCTGTTGAGTTATGAAGAATTTACAGGGAATAAAACTGAATTTCACTCATAATATAGTCACTAACCCATCGTCATTCACGTGAAAGATACTTCATAACTTCGTAAAAGATACAGTGAGTCTACCCGCTAGGCCGAGTTTACCCATAACTACGGTACCGGTAATCTGTAGAGTGTAGGCCTATTGTAACGTTAACAACACTAACACGTTACAGTTAGAGCGTTCCCCGTTCTATAAACGTTAACCGTTAGATTTAGAAATAGAAAACTAAAACAAACGAGCAAAATCTTTAAGGGCGTAGCCTATTTCTACGCCTACTACAGTTTACATTAAACGAGGGCAATTTTGCAATAAATCTTGTTATTCACCGACTTAGCAGGCTTAGCAGACTTACCGCTTTCATGCAGGCCGGCCAGGCTAGAACTTTATCGCTTCGACGCCATCTTAGCTAGATCCGCTATGCAGCAGTATTACAACAGTCAGTGCAGTCGATCGAGTCGTAAGTACAGTGTACAAGTGTAGTGTGCCAAGCAACGAATGCGCACGTACTGTAGGCCTACGCACATCACGCTGCTAGGGCAGCACCAGCCAGCCATTCAGACAGATCCATCCGTACAGGTACGTACGCGCACATCTTCTTTCCCGCCAATTCAGCCAATTGTGCATTGATTATGGTCATATAGCACGAGTGTGCGCTAGAAGCGCACGCACAGGGCACCACTGCGTGCGTTGTGGCCGCGGCCGTCATGTCACATGCGCTGCTGACTTGTAGAGTACGAGTATCACAGTGTTTATGTTAAACATGTGCGGTGTTTAGAACGTGTTTACGAGGCGTTCTAAATATAAACGCGTCTGTTTACCCTGACAGTAGAAGTGTTTAGGCCTAACCAACAAACATTTGGGTAATGCCCTAAACCATGAACGAAATCATTAACAAAGGCAATTCCCTTTTTTTTTCTAGCAGTTAAAAAATAAGACCGTACATGAGAAACCAAAATATAAATGTATTACAGTTGTGTTACATATTTTTAGGTTATCCTTTTTCCTTATTGATTAGGCATTTCCATGAAAGGCATAAAACATGAATTATTTCATAGTGCATCTTGATGTCGTAACAGTTTCCACTTTCTCGTGATAAAAGGAAACTAGAAATTGCAATTTACACACCATTTCCAACACTTTTACATATATATATGGGCATATCTAGATTAACATAGCGTGACCAGAATAAACACTCCAACTAAACACTCCAAGCTAAACACTTTAACTCTCAATACTTTAAACGTGCTATACACACCGGGTGTTTAGATGTTAAACAAAGTGTTTATATTTTTAACACTGTGTTTAGTTCATAAACATGTCGCATATCGCATTTTTTACAGTGTAGGGGCAAGTATTTCTAGATGTGAGAGCGCTAGTCCCGATTATTGATGCTCTCTGATTTCCACCTGTAGTTAAACTCATAGGCGCCGGAAGTGGGGGGGGGGGGCCGGCCGCCCTCCCCCCCCCCCCCCCAATCCAAAAAGTGGGGGGCAAAACGCATTTTTGCCCCCCAAAAAGCCCCCCCCCCCCAAAAAAAAAAAAAATAAAATAAAATAAAATAAAAATAAAAATAGATAAATAAAAATATTAATAATGATAATAAAAATCATTGAATAAACAAAGAAAATAAAATAAATATGTACATAAATGAATAAAAGGGGAAAAATATGGCTACAAACGGCAGCTTTTGGACTGTAAAATGTCAAAATTTTCAAGCTCGCTCGCTTCGCTCGCTCGCATTGAATCGTTATGCATTCTCCTAATGTTGCTGACAGTAATTGCCAGTAGTTGCGCCCGATGCCCCCACCCCTTAATTTCTAAAGCGAAAGATAAATATAGCTACAAACGGGAGTTTGGGGACTGTGAAATGTCAAAATTTTCAAGCTCGCTCGCTTCGCTCGCTCGCATTGAATCATTGGTTATGCCACTCTCCTAATGTTGCTGCCAGTAATTGCCAGCAGTTGCGTCCGATGCCCCCCCCCCTTAATTTCCAAAGCGAAAGATATAGCTACAAACGGGAGTTTTTGGACTGTAAAATGTCAAAATTCTCAAGCTCGCTCGCTTTGCTCGCTCGCATTGAATCGTTATGCCATTCTCCTAATGTTGCTGCCAGTAATTGCCAGCAGTTGCGTCCGATGCCCCCCTTAATTTCCAAAGCGAAAGATATAGCTACAAACGGGAGTTTTGGGACTGTAAAATGTCAAAATTCTCAAGCTCGCTCGCTTTACTTGCTCGCATTGAATCGTTATGCCATTCTCCTAATGTTGCTGCCAATAATTGCCAGCAGTTGCGCCCGATGCGCCCCCATTTATTTCAAAGCGAAATATGTAGCTACAATTCAAACTCCAGTTTTGGAACTGTAGAATATCAAAATTTTCAAGCTCGCTCGCTCGCATTTTATTGTTATGCCATTCACCTTATGTTGCTGACAGTATATAATTTTGTCGATCGCTTCACACCGTCATTCCATAATCCATGTAAGGAAAATTTACAATGTTCCTCAATGACTGCGTTGTTGAATGTATCACATTCCGTAATGTATTGTAGTCCCATTATTGCTCACGCACACACGCACAAGCATACATACCGTCAAAATTACTTTATGGTTCCCCCCATGTTTCGACCCACCGTACGCCACTTTACATATATATATATATATATATATATATATATATATATACATTTATATATAAATAATAGATGTGTGTGCGTGTGTGTGTGTGTGTGTGTGTGTGTGTGTATGTGTATATTGTGTAACATATGCATGGTCTAATCCAATGTTTGCCCCCCCCCCCCCCCCCCCCCAATCCAAAACTGCTTCCGGCGCGCCTGGTTAAGCTCATAACTTCTCGGCGGTGCCGCGCATCCTTCAAAGGAGAGCATTTAAGTTGTCTCTCCTTTTCTTACACCTCACTGGTTTTTACCAAGAAACTTGAAACTTAGGCAGGGTATATTTGTTATATATTTGGGACATTACACATTTAGACCAAAAAGGAAAAATGTTAGGTGAAAAGTCGTTAGGTGGATGTGATGTTGATGTGGGATCTTACAGAGACCGTATGAAGATTGACCTGGCGAACCCAGCAAACACATAACGTTTTACGAAAGTTTCCCAAACGTGTTTTTTTTTCTTTAGATTCTTCGTTTAAAATGGACGTTTTTAAAACGTACAAATAACGTCAAAATTTGGACTTATCATTTACCACAAAGCACAGGTTTTTGAAAAACGTTTTAAAAACGTCATTGGACGTTAAAAAACGCTTTTACTATGTCTGCTACGTCTTCGTCCTTTATAAACGTCCACAAAACGTTTTTATTTGGTCCGCTACGTGTTCGTCATTGGTTTTTTTATCATGAATATTCATGCCTATTTATAAATATTCAAATAAGAAAATAAAATGATAATGATAATGAATAACATTTATATAGCGCTTAATACTGATGTTTCTAAGCGCATCAAATCGGGGAAAAATAATATATATAACGTAAAAACAAAATACAGCATTATGTACATATTATGATAACGACAGCAACAACAACAACAGCAAAATTAAGGTTGTGTAAACAGATGAGTTTTCAACAATGACTTAAACCTATCAACATTTTCAGCGTTACGAATATAAAAAGGGAGTTCATTCCAAAGAAGTGGGGAAATAACTGAAAAGGCCCTATCACCATAACGTGTACAGGTGCGGGGACCACGTGATAATTGGAGAGCGGAGGAAGAACGAAGAGAACGGGTTGAAGTGGAGGAGCGGAAGGAAATTAAATCTTTAAGATAAGATGGGGCAAGATTATTACATATCTTGTAAACAATAAGGAGGATTTTAAAAGTGATACGTTGATGGATGGGGAGCCAGTGGAGGGATTGGAAAACTGGAGTAATGTGGTCAGATCTTTTTGTAAGGGTCACAAGCCTAGCAGCTGTATTTTGAATTCTTTGAAGTGGTGCAGTACTTGAAGCAGGGAGACCAACAAGAAGGGAATTGCAGTAGTCAAGATGAGAGGAAACAAATGCGTGAATGAGACGTTCCGTGGAAGACTGATCCAATAATTTACGTATTTTACCAATTTTACAAATACCCCAAGCAGCAGAACGACATGAATTCTTAATATGTTGTTGAAAGTTCAGATGCTCATCTACAATAACTCCGAGATCTCTGACGGACTGAGAGATGGGGATAGTACTATCTTCAAAGGAAAATTCTGTTAGAGAGCTACCCCGCCTGAACTGAGAATGAACATATAAAAATTCCGATTTAACACAATTCAATTTCAAATAATTATCGTGAGACCATTGCTTGATATCATCAACGCATCTACTAAGTTTGCAGAGTGCTTCGACTTGGGTATTTGGTTGTATGATTATGTAGATTTGAGTATCGTCGGCATACATAACATGTAAAATATCGTTATGAGAGTTGATTACTGAAGACAGAGGGGCTGTGTATAGAAGAAATAGTAAAGGACCAACCACAGACCCCTGGGGGACACCATGTCTAAGAGGGAACGACTGAGAAAATGCACCGTTCACAGTAACCATCTGGTGGCGGTCGTGTAAGTAAGATGCAATCCATCTCAAGACTGTTCCCGTTAGACCAAAATTAGTCTCCAATCTGTTAAGGAGAATTTCATGATTGATAGTATCAAACGCAGCAGAATAGTCTAAAAGCAGAAGAGCAACTTCATGGCCTTTGTCTACTGCTAAGAGGAGGTCATTGAGTACCTTCAATAAGGCGGTTTCGGTGGAGTGGAAGTGCCTGTAGGCAGACTGATTACTAGGAAACAACTGGTGTTCATCAAGATGATCTCTGAGTTGGCGAGCAACCACTTTCTCAAGAACTTTACCAAGAAAAGACAGATTAGCAATGGGGCGAAAATTATTCAAATCATTACGGTCTAAGCTGGGTTTCTTTAGAAAGGGCAATATGAGCGACCTTTTGAAGTGCTTAGGAACTAGTGAAAATAGACAAAAGACATTGAAATCTTAAGATTTATGATGGGATCAAACTTTTTGTGTTAAAGATAAACTTACCTACGTTATTGTTCAATTATTCACAATTTCAAATTGTGTTATGAAGAGGTATTTTCATATGTTAAGAGGCCTAATTAAGGTGTGTGTGATCTAATTTTAGTAACCATGTCTTCATGCATCTCAAAATGTGGCTGAAACTGAGTCACTGATATACAAAAGAATGTGATAATGATTCATCAGTTGGGAATAGGATGTAGTATAGGTATAGGTGGTATGACATTAGGAACAGGATAGGACAGGATTATATGGGATTAGGGTACATTATAATCCCGGATTGTGTCTGCATAATCTCCTAACTATATATTTCTTTGAATACCCAATACAAAATAAGCATCAGACTTTCTTGACATATTTTCTAGACGTTCTAGAAGGATATGAAAGAAAAAAAGGGGGAATGGGAGGTGAAAAGTCGTGAGGTGGATGTGATGTTGATGTGGGATCTTACAGAGCGGCCGTGATAAGGCAAAGGAACGTAACTCGAAATTTTTGGCATTTTGAGTTATGAGCATATGGCTCCTAAATAAAATGCGCTCTTTTTAAATGGTGAATGTCTCAATTCTCAAATGTTTACCATTTCAGAGATAAAAAGCGTATCTTACACACCTTTTTCACAACTTTGCCGTTTCCAGCTAGGCAAAACAACGTAACCTGAGATACGTATAGAAATGACAAAGAAAGCATTTTCGCTGTTACGGCAAATGAACGTATCTTTACATACACTGTTTTTTCATGGTGGTTTCTCAAGAAAAAAGAAGGAAACTGCGACGCCAAAAGAACGTATGTCATCATACAGCGCTTTGCTGTATAAAATCAGGGCCATGCGCGCTACAGTCAGCACGGCAAAACAACGTATCAACATCGTGGCCATCACGACACACGCTACACTGCATAACTCTATGTGTATTAGACCTACGCTACGTGCTGCAGATCCATTTCAGCCGCGGCAGTGAGTGTATGTAGTGCCGCCGCTGCTGCCGCGCCGCTTGCGACAACAGCTTAAGCAGAGTTACACCGACTGGTTGACTGGCAGGCAAGCTTTGCTGCAGTGTGAACCATGAAGTCATGCCCATTGTTCTGTTTTGCAGTCATGGAATGGATATTCTCCTGACCAGCTAATGCTACCACAAAGAAAATCAGCGGTAACACCGGTAAGTTTTATGGGTTTTTTTGTCAGGTCTAAGTTTGATCTAGCCCGACCAGACGCCGTGCGAAGTACGGCGATTGGGCTGTACAGACTGAACGACAGTACGCTTTGCTAGTAGGGTCCAGTACTTTCGATAATAGTTTTCACTAAGATTTAAGAACTCGATGAGTAAAAAAAATAAACCCAAAACAAAGCAAGCTATGAAAATAAAGAGCAAATTTCGAGCTACGAGTATAACAGCCTTTCCTTTCGGTGGGCTTGCCAAAACGTGGCTCATTGGTGTGGTTGTGGTTGTGGTTCTACTAATGTAATAATGACTATGTAAATGTAGGATACTTGTGGTCTAGTAGAAGTAGTGACTCTCAAAAGAAATTTACCTATGCGCAAATAAATTAAGTGGACCCCAATATACTGTTATGATCTCCGACTTGACGTCTTCTACCTGAAATTCAGTTTTCGTCTAAAAGTCTAAAAAAGTAACAGCTTTATAGTAAACAGTAGACTCGACTTCAAGCTATTGACAATAAAGCTTGATACTGATGAATTCCATTTAGTCTTCAGTGGCAACATGAACTGATGGAAGACGATATGTTCTAATAATGACATTAACATCATTACTTTGGCAAGAAAAGTAAGGACAACAAATAATGTTTGGTCTACATCTTTGGCTAAACACAAGTAGTCTTAGATCTTCTTTGTTATTTTTTGAAAGGATGAAGAATGTGATTGTGGTGTTTTCATACATACAGGAATTTATCCACTTAGAATTGGCCTAAAAAAATAAAGTCATATTTAATGGTACTCTGTACCTGCTAACTATGGAAGCCTGATTTATCTCTCTCTTTTTTCTTTTTTTTTTTTTGGTATTCCTTGTGCAATTTTAGTCAGCTGTACATATTCTTTAAAACATTTATTTTTTTTTCATTTCGATACAAAAAATGCATTGTAGCCATGGTAGATACTATACATGTTATACGTTTCCCCATAACAATGTTGAGGGCAAAAGCTCATGGAATTCAAATATCTATTCTTAAGTTAGGTGGTTTTAAATACTATGGAAAGTTCAGATATTCAGACCCAATCGTCTACTTTAGATGATATTAACATTCGTGTTGAAATACATATTTGCATGTCTCTCTTTTCAGTGTCCACACCAACCGCCAGCCTAGACCAGCACAGAAAAGGAATGCAGTGTATCAAGTACTATAAAAAGGTACAAGGTGAATAATCACCTATTAATTCATACAACAAAAGTAGAAGAAGGGGGAAGAAATGAATCCCACCTTTGTCATTATCACTGGCGACACAAGCTGGCATTTGGAAAAATTATAAAAGAAAAAAATAAAAGAAGGCAGGATCCATGGTGATGACTCTCTGATAATTTGAGAATACCACATTTCACAGTTCATTCCTTAGCAATAAAAAAATATTAAATGAAAACTGACAAAATAGTCACCATTCTCTTTCGAAAATAAACACACAGCTATGTATATCCTCAAGGGGTATTTGTATGATGTTGAATAATAGATATTGTGAGTACATTTCGATATTAAATCCTCATTCTCATTTCCTTTGCTTTTCTTGGAGGGGGAGGGGGTCTGTGAGAGAGGATTTGTTACACACAACCATGTCTAATGAAGAATTTGATCACATGATCTAACTAAAGCAGAGTTGAAATTTACTAGCTGTCTTTTATGGAAAATACAGAGTGCCTTATTTTGTGTTAATTATTCTCTTCCGTTTCTTTTACATTTTCCTGCAGTGGTCTACCGAGCAGTTCGAAAGCAGAGAAAAGAGCAACTATACAGATTTCAGAACAGCTGTGCACGCCCGTCAGAATCTCATGAAAGATGGAGTGGATTGTCCATTAGATCAGTCAACTCTAGAAGAAAAATAATAACATTCGGATTGTTTATATAGGATCAGGTAAATCTTTCACAGTTAAATTGAGAACTCGCAAAACTCAACTGTGAAGTGTCAATGACTATTTTCACGCTATGAAGGCATCAATTTTATATTGATGTGAAACGAAAGGTTCTAGTTCGAAAAAGAATATGATGAGGGCTTATTGCCCTTTGAAATGATGACTATCAACTTTAGGTTAATCTATCACCTGTTCATATCAAATATTGTTGTAAATAAATGCTTGCCCTCAAAATCAATATCATATCGATTGAAACATGTCAACGTATTTCTAAAAACCAGGGAAATAGTAACCTTATTTCCTGCAAAATTTTCATATTTTATTTTGAGCCTAATCCCTCCGGGAGCTCTCAGACAACGCAGATGTATTGCAGCACAGCAAATCACGGTTGTGATAAAACGTTTATTGAAATGCGTTTAAAGTGAATACTGTGGCAAATTTTCCCTTCGTTTAAACTGCCTAATAATTGTTCTTTACCCAAGTATTTACTTCTTATTACACTTGATCTTCAACAACAGTAAGGATTACAAATGTTATGTGTGCTATTTATGATTTGTAATTTGTAGATGTTCTGATCTTCCAAGGTAAAAATTGATGCGAAGGTCTGATATGGTAATAGTATAACTAATCTCCAGAAAAAAAAAAAACAATTATGTTCTGTTGAAAATTTTGTTCCCAGGGTTTTGTTCAACTGTGGTACGTGTAAGCTACTTTACTCGGAAAGTAAATTACATTTTCTTTTATTTCTTATTAACCATCATGATAATGTTTAGTTACTGCTGATTTGCTTTCAATGTGATAAAAGCATAATGGCATATCAAACTCTCTTTTAAATTTTAAAAAGAAAGCGTAGATATCTATGTCATATTTTTAAGACTTGCAAATAATCGAATTATTTTTGTAATGCTGTTGTCTTTGAGAAACAGATGTACACACATTTTCTCTCCCTATAAACCTTTCGGAAGATGTTAATCAGTCTCTGCATCTACATTTCTGTCATGTCTTTCTCAAAGTTATTCTACTGAGAGAAGGTTTGCAACTCTGACAAGTCTGAGGTGTGTGTGTGTGTTTTGCGTGTTTTTGTACTTGCTTGGTTGTGTGTGTGCGTGTGTGTGTGTGTGTGTGAGTGGTCAAGTTACACCTAAAACATCAAGACCTGGATTCATAATTACCTGATAAAGCATTGTTATTATTGTTGTTGTTCAAAGAGTTGCATATTATCATTAGAAGTTTTAACCGTACGGATACAATTCATGCACTCAACCAAACATTAACAACTTATAACGATAAACAAAATACACAATATCATTCTTTCTGTTCAAATCCTTTCATCTCAATGGAAATCGTTAAATATTAAATCAAAGAAAAGAGAAATTAAAATAGGAGTCTCAATATTAACACATTAAATGCGTGTATGTGTCTTTGAAACGAAGTGTACCTACAGATGTCTATACACTTTTTTAATGCCCATTTTAATTATTTTTTTGCCAGTTCTCATACAGTCATAATATTTGCCACTCATGCATTGTCACACTAAAAATCTGCATATTTCAAGTTCATCTTAATTGTAGCACATGGCATAAGAAGTGTCATGCAATCCATTTTACAGACTTTACCCAAACTCGTACTTTAGTTGTCAATATTAATCCAAATCCATGTTTTTGTTAAAACAACATGAATGATAAACCAAATATAATTATGTTCCCAATGAAAAATCTTACAGCAAGGGATAAAAGAACATACACTTAAAGATAATAAAAAAGAATGGACATCTCAAACTATAAACTGTATATGCAAATGAAGTAAAACAAAAATTTAAGGTAATCGGTGGATAACCGATTAGGATTAGGGTACATTATAATCCCAGATTGTGCCTGTATAATCTCACAACTTTATTTTTTTAATACCCAATAAAAAATAAACATTAGACGTTCTGAAAATGTTTTCTGGACGTTCTAGAAGGATATGAAAGAAAAAAAGGGGGAAATGTGAAGTGAAAAGTTGTGAGGTGGATGTGATGTTGATGTGGGATCTTACAGAGGCCGTATGAAGATTGGTCTGGCTTCACGTCATGTCAATGTCAATGTCACGTCAATGGATCTCTGACGTTCTAAACATGTTTTCTGGACGTTCTAGAAGGATATGAAAGGTTCTCTACACGTTCTGGAAAGGGTCATAAGACTTTTTACACGTTCTTAAAACGTTCTTTGGACGTTCTAGACTGTTTTCAAAGGATTTCTGGACGTCTGCAGAACGTCCACAAATGGTTTTGAATATTCTTAAAAGGTTTCACTGACGTCTATAACGTCCAAAGGTTTTCTGCAGGTCCTTAAAAATTCCGAAAGGTTTCTTTATTAGCTTTTTTTTTCAACGTTTAAAGAACGTAAATGTTTATAACGCCCATTTAAACGTTTTAAATACGTCGAAAACGTTTTGACAAAACGTCCAAATAACGAACCTGGAACGTTTCAGGAATGTTCAGAAAACGTGCAAATGTTAGCTGGGAGGAAAAAAACCGACGAAGCGCACAATGTCAGAATTACTTTGTGACGTTCCAACTGCTTCGTGCCATCATTAGTGCACTATTTTGAAAATGTCGCTATAAGCAGTGATGTCAATTTCCTAATAGTAAATAATGGAGTGTCATTCAGACCAACATTCTGAAATAGTTGAGAATACACTGAATTACATAATGTTTGCAATCGTTCAACTAATCACTTAAGCCCCTGTCACACTTTCCCGGATAGGCCCATGTGGAGCCGGGAAATGTGCAAACACCGGGAAATGTGCAAACGTCTTGCCGGGAAATGTGCAAACGCCGGAAATGTGCAAATGTCTCGCCGGGAAATTTGCAAATAATTTCATCAACGGGCGATATTTTGCCCATCCGTTGTTCAAATCGTCAATCCGGTGGACAAAGTGCAATGTTTCCGTTTTAGAGGAGCGTACGTGCACGGTATAGAGGCCGAATCACACGAAGAAACAACAAACCTGGGGCGATTGTGTGCAGGACAGTGAAACGTACGCAAACGAATGAGAAACGAATATGAACTGCTTGCCCACAGGATAAAACGCACGAGGAACAAAGAGGTGACGCATGAGACTTACATTGAACGTCAGAGAACCATTGACAGATTGACGTGACGGGTATCGGTCTATACATTTATTACATAATAATAATAATAATAATAATTGATATGATTTATATAGCACCAAATCCACTCTGCAGAGTGCTCTAGGCGCGGAAGGAAGAGAAAGTGAAGGAGATAAAGGACATACAATTATCAAATACATGTAATGAGTAGTCAAATTGAGGCTTTAAACAAGTGAGTTTTTAGACTGCTTTTAAAGGATTCTGATGAAGAACATTTTTTTTTACGGCTGAAGGTAAATTATTCCATAAGGTGGGAGCAGCATGGCCAAAGGCACGTGTGCCCCATATTGTAGTGAATCTTGGAGTTATCAGAGAACCGGAGTTGGATGAGCGTAGAGATCTAGCAGGGATGTAATTATGGAGTAAGTCAATGTTATACTGAGGAGCAGCGCCCTGAATGCAATGAAAAGTCAGAAGTAAAATCTTAAATAATACATTAATGCGATCTTTGACTGGTATCCAATGAAGTGATGTCAAAATAGGGGTGATGTGGGTGTGCTTCTTGAATAATGTAATGATGCGAGCTGCCGCATTTTGAAGCCTCTGTAGCATGGAGAGCTGAGTTTGTGGTAAGTTAAATAAGACAGAGTTTCCAAAATTGAGCCTAGAGGATATCAAGGCATGAACTAATTTTTCGGTAGAAGAGCGGTTCAAATATTTTCTAATAAAGCCGATATTGCGAAGTTGGTATCTTACAGATCTACAAATGTTAGAAACTTGATGAGACATAGTCGTATTACAATCTAGCATTACACCCAGGTTGCGACAAGTTTGGGACACACTAATTGACATGCCGGAAAAGGAGATAAAATTTATGTCAAGTTTACCTAATTGTGTCTTCGAAACCAAACATTAAAAACTCAGATTTATCCATATTCAATTTCAAAGAATGTGAGTTCAGCCATGAATAAACATCGTTCATTGCATTCTCAAGCTGACTCAAAGCACGTAAGGCATCGGCCTGGTTAGGTTTGAAAGACAAATACAATTGAATGTCATTAGTGTATATGTGATGATTAATTTTGCGCTGACGCAATATGTGTCCCAGGCTAATAAGATAAATGGAAAACAAGGTGGGCCCGCCCACAGAGCCCTGTGGAACACCGCATTTGAGAGGCATAGCATTTGATTTACAACTGTTGACACACACTGTCTGTGAATGGCATGAAAGGTAAGATTTAAACCATTCATATGCCTGACCTTTTACACCAAGAGATTGGAGGGTGTTTAACAAAATTGCATGATTAACAGTATCGAAGGCGGAGGACAAATCAAGTAAAATCAAAGCAGTAAAATTTCCACGATCCATTTCCTGTAGAATGAAGTTCGACACATTGAGGAGAAGGGTTTCTACGCTATGGTAAGGACGATATGCGGATTGAAAAGGATCGAATAAATTATTAACCAAGAGATAATCTGTAAGTCTGGAGAAAACAATCCTTTCAAAAATTTTAAACAAAAATGGAAGGTTACACACGGGGCGGTAATTTTGGAGTGAATCTGGGTTTAAGGAAGGTTTTTTTTTTTTAAAAAGAGGTATTATATATGCAATTTTAAACATGAGGGGACGTAACACTGATCAATACTTCGGTTCACGATCATTGAAATAATAGGAGCGCAAATGGATGAACAATATAGTGGGGACTGGATCTAAGAACATGACTTGGGAGGTAATCTGCGAAGAACAGCTTGGACCTCGTCGGGGTCAGTGGGCTTCAGGGTTTCAAGGGAAGTTGTCGTGAGGGGCTCCTGCGCCGATTCGTCTGGACAGAGACTGTTACTGATAGTCTCTACCTTATTCCGAAAGTAGTCAATGAAAGTCTCGGCCATTGCAGAACTGTCCGTGTGGGATGGTAATGGTGAAGGTTGCTTTCGATTGAGAAGGCGGTTGGCAACGGAGAAGAGCCGTTTGGAATCTTCGCCACAGTCTTCGATGAGGCCCACATAATAAGATCGTTTGGCCTTCTTCAGCAGAGGTTACCACATTCTCCTGAGCACAAAATAATTTCCTGTCAATTTCACTTTTACCGTTGGAAAGCCATTTGCACTCGAGTCTCCTATACTTTCCACTTCGCCGCCGCAATGTCAGAGTTGTACCAATGACTGTCAGTGCGTTTCCTGATCTTTCGAGTCTTTGCAGGAGCATGTATATTGAGGAGTCTGCTGAGCGCTGAGTTGTAATTTTCTACAACGCAGTCCACACTGTCAGTTGGAGAAGGCATCAATTTGCTGCTGACAATATCCTCGGCGAATGCTGTCCTGTTGATTTACTTGATATTGTGGCAGGTGAATTCAGACATAACACGAGAAGGCTTTACAAACTTGAGCAAGTAGGAAACTGCAGAATGGTCTGAAATACCGGAAAAGACCTTGGACTAGAGTAGAGAACATTATCAGAGTTTCGCACCATGATGACATCAAGAATATGACCCTTATCATGGGTAGGAGATGAGACGAGCTGGGAAATGCCAAGGCCACTGATGAGATCATTGAACCTCAGCGTATTTGGGGATGAAGTATTGTCAAAATGAATGTTCAGATCCTCCGTGATCACCAGAGGTGATGGTCTGTCCTTAGTCTCATCAAGAAACTGTGAGAACTCGTTGAGAAATGTTGAGAAAGAGTGATTTCCAGGAGGTCTATACACAACGACGATGTCCACACAGGAGTGTGCAAACGAAACAATTCCATGCATTGACTCGAAGGTAGTGTATTTCCGTGATGGGTTTATGACAACTTGAAGATTGTCCTTGTAGAGAAACCCAACTCCGCCTCCGTGCTTGGAGACCCTGGGACAGTGATGGAATGTATAGCCCCTCGGACGAAGATCGGCAATAGCTGCATCATCAGACGAGGACAACCAGGTTTCGCAGATACATGTGAAGTCTAAACGGTGATCGGTAACAAAATCTTGGAATACCAAAGATTTATTACGTAGGGAACTGGCATTTAAAACACCGAACTTAAAATAATTATCAGAACAAAAATGACCACCTCGTTTTCCCCTATGTGTCTTCCGCCTTCTGTTGATACCGAGAGAGACAATCCGATTCCAGACAGTGGGGTTATCATTGCGCCATCTAGTTGAAATATGGCTTGAATTAAATAAACGAAGGGTTTGTGTATCATATGATAATGAATGTCTTGAAATCGATGAGTTTTCGATTGTGGACAAATGCAGTCCACCACTCTCAGGGCCAGGATTCGGATTTATATCTCAAGATATCAGTAACAAACTCTGAAATGTGGCCTCTGAGTTGGCATAATAGCGTACAGGGGTACCAACATATTTCCCCTTTGATGGATAGGCTTGTGCATAATGTGCATTAACATTATGAAGGCAGATATTAGGCGTACATGCATCTAGGCAGTACCCTTGACAGCAATAGCACAACAGGATCACAGTAAGTACAAAGGCTATAGAGGTGACTGGCTTCATTGTGAATGGCATACAGCTGGTACTCAGTAGATTAACAATAACACTGAACAGTGACAGTATCAGTGAAAATACTTCGAGCTTGACTGAACAGCAAGGCACCAGTAGCTACATGTGTAATGCACACAACATGGCTGTACAAGCTATGCATATAGAGTAAGGCAACCCTCAAATAATTCAGTGAGCACTGTAACAAAATAAGCTTACCAGAGCCACAAATTTGTCTAGTTGATTCTCTACACGAACAGAAACCAGATCATGGTACACAGCACAAGCACAAACATTATACAAAATCAGCAAAATATAAGACAAAAGCAAGAGCAGTGTGGGCGGGCATCCACAAGGCGCGCGCAACCCGAAAAAAAAAATCATCATCTTGGAGCGTCCACCACTCTGCCAGTTCTGCTTCTACTAACTGTACACTTCACTTCACAATCATGTCATATCAGCTCCCATCAATATGCCAAGGGACCGAAGGCCAAGACTTAACCTCCTTCTCAATATGTTGGCTACTTGTTGCTAGACCTTTGACACCGCTTTCTTCAGTTTGGTCCTAAATATCACTTATGTGCAGATTCACCAAAAGTTTCTCACTTAAAACACAATATCACTTTCATTCATGCCCGATGTTACTTCACAAATTTAATCTTATCTAAATTTTTTCAGATGTTCTTTACGATGATTAGTAACTGGATGAACGTTGATTTTCTCTAGTAAGGGCACATCATTATTCTTCACTGAACTCAATCATTGTATTTGAAGATCCTGAAGTCAGAAAACATTATTTTGACTGCATTAGGAATATCAAAGTCTGCAATACATTTTTCAAGTTTGGACATTGACTCAAGGTTTGAAGCAGTCTCTACATTTTTTCTCTCAATTTCTGTGATACATCAGATCAAATGCATGACGGTCACGTGACAGTGAGAAGGCTCATTTAGATTTCCTAATGCTATTCGAACCTTCACGTCATGGGTTTTGATTTTGATGGCTTTTACTCATTGTGTCATTTTCAACTAAAAGTTCATTCATAACTTTTAACCTGTGAATATCCAACAGCCGATGCCCAGTCATATCGAATATACTTCATTACCCCATTATAGCGAATCTGATCAAGGCTGCCCTTTTTGCTGGTAAAACCTACACCTAGCGTATTACAAGTGATGATATGCATGCTTCCATAAATTTGTTCAGATCTCTGCAGTTCCTCAGTATTTAAAACAATCTTACAACAGCCATGATAGTAAACTGACTGAAAATCTTGCTTTTCCGAAAGACTTGTTGTCCTGTCACATAGGGGTGAGAATTTTTTTATTCCCCCCAGAAGATGACGGTCTTTCCGACCTTGAAACATATGCATTTTGCTTTCTATTTGAGGTGCTTCTCACGTTTTCACCTGAAACACAGAAACTAGCAAAATAATTCGAATTTGTTTCGCCTTTTTGTCTATGACAATTGGTCGTACAAACCAAATTGCCCGTGACTCTATCCGTTTTTGGCGGGGAAAAACTTTGTGCATGCACAAAGTCTTCTGGCCGCTCTGACGAACATGACATGAAGACAAACGTCCATTCAAAGGATAAAAAGGACATGAAACGCATTTTAACGGATATCAACGGATGCAAAAAAATCGACCTTCGGTTCCAATGAGTTTGACAGGGACGTTAAGGATGAGTTTATGGTACATAACCATATGTATATATATACATACATATATATATATATATATATATATATATATATATATACATATATATATATATACTCCTAGATGGGTCATTTGGAAGACATTTCCATTTGTTTTATATGCAAATTTTAAAATACTTGTTCAATGGCAATTTACGCAATGGAGACACGAAAATTGTCTCCTTAATGACCAGTTGTCTCCCTAATGAAGACACTTCCCCCCAATATGTCTCCCTAAGGTGCCAACTAGGGATATATATATACACGTATAACAATGTCACAACAGAGGAATGCATTAAATGCCAATCTTGATTTTAATTAAAAATCCAAATTTTCGGAGGTCCTCCCCATTCGTCAGGGATGACAGTGCGAATGAATTGAACTACAATGTTTATATATATATATATATATATATATATATATATATACATATATATAAACCCCTCAAAAATGTTTGGAAATCTGACTTCAGTTGTAGATTTCTTCAATTTGTAAGCACTATACAATACATTCTTGATATCACAATACATTCTTGATATCAATGGAAAGATTATTAAATTCCCTTTAACATGATATCCTACTCATAATGATTATGCTATCACATAAAGGGCTGTACTCAAAGTGTCTGATAAGGTCAGCATTGAAAAGTTGCAAAATGAACAAGAACGGTCCTTATGAATGAGAATGGTCGTGAAGAGTAAATAGAGAACATGTTCCTTTGTGTTATGTCTTTTGTTCTCAACTGGTAAGGCCATGAAAGCAACTTTCAATAGACATCTTAACTTCACATTCAAGTTTTAAGTGGTGCCATGCCAGGCAATTTTGATAGCTCATCAAGTTTTATGGTTGTACATCATGCCACGTGTAACCAATGTTCAAAAAACACGCGCCATAGGGCATATTGAAGCTGAGATGCTTCAAAAAGATGACAACGCAAGACCACATAGAGCGAGACGTATGCGCAACATTCGAGAGAGAGAGAGAGAGAGGGGGGGGGGGTATCACAAGAATGGACTGGCCTGCATGCAGCTCCAACCTCATCCCCATAGAACATCTTTGGGATCAACTTGGCCGAGTTGTGGGGAAGAGAGTCACAAATGCAACGACATTGGCAGGACTCCGTCAGATACTGGTTGACGAATGGAACGCCATTCCTCAGCAGCGAATCACGAGGCTAATCAACAGCATGAGGACAAGGTGTCAGGCAGTGGTGCAAGCATTTGGGTCGTCCTCAGAGACTGAGCCCCGATCATGTTCATTGACAATATAAAGACAAATTAAACATAAAGCAAAGACAGCATAACGACAAAATGAAGACAAAATAAAGATGAAACTACAATAATATCAAGACCATGCCATTTCACTTCTTTATGTCTTTGTTGTGGTTAATGTGGCGAGGTTCTGTGAGATAAAATGGTTTGAGTCATAATCGTTTGTGTTTGTGTTTGTGTGTGTGTGCGTTTCTTTATCTGTTTGGTTGAACGCATACATGGTTTACTCCATGAACACGCTGATGTTACAGTAAATGAACACCAAAGAAACAATGGGAAACTCACTCATAACTAGGAAACTCCATTAGGAACGTCAAAAATTGGGCCATTTTGCAGCTTTTAAATTCTGACTTTACCTCACATTTGTAAGCACTGCACTTCAATGTGTACGATAATCATAGCAAGTGTGGTATCATTTGAAAGAAAATTAAATAATCGTTGTGTGGTACTAAGCAGATCGAAGTAAATTATTTTTAAGGAAAAATGAGAAATGATTGATCAAACTTAGATTTCCAAACTTGTTTTGAAGGGTTTATATGAATATATATATATATATATATATATATATATATATATATATTATATACATATATGGGTCAGAATTTTGAACGATGTACAAGTGAGCCAAAACAAGGCAAAATTTAAAAAGTAGGAAATTCTCCAATTCATTTATCTTACCTGAAAGAGTGTTACTCAAGCTTTAATATGAACCGAATTATACTAGGATTTTTCTAGAGGAACAAGTTTTTATTCACCGCGGAAGTTTACCATGTCCAGAGCAGCGAACGTCCTTGAGGAATAGTACTGCACATACGTTTGAATACCATTTAACATAGTTTGAAAAGATCTCATTCACATCAAAATCGTATCGAAATATCTTAAGGGACATGTCTACGTGTTGGCAGAATATTAAGCTTGTACTCTTAACCTGTACGTAATGGTAGTCAACTGATCATTTTACCAAATTCGTCATTTCTGTTGAAATATTGCTCTTCCGCTAAACATTTTCTCCACTTTACGCGCATTTTACAGAAACTCAATATTTTGACCTCTCATTTCACTATCCCATACTTTAATCCCCACTCCCAAATAATAACATACCTTTTTAAGATGTATCTGATCTCGGCAGTCTCTATAACCCAACGAACATAGCATAGTTTTCATCACGGAGGTTCGCATATAGCTCACGGACGTTCGGAACAAACAAGACATTGAACAATGCAGCTCTCTTGAGTTGGAAACGCATTCTACTCACAACAAACAGCAATTTCATGTCGAGAACAAACTCCTCTACAGAAGCCTGAATAGATATTACCAATTCTCAATTATAAAAGCTTGTTTATCTTCTCATACTGAGGAATCAAAGAAAACAATTTTTCCATCTCTCGTAAATGAACGTACAAACGTACGTGTAATTTCAGTGACTTAGTCCATCCTTGAGAACGAATATATTCATCAAAATTTCGTTATCGCGAAGTAAAGATTCAGGTCCTAAATTTGTTATCTAAAGTCTATAATACGAAATTTGCTTATAACGAACATGGTCACAGCTAAATGTGACAAAGAATTAACATAGAAAAACAAAAGAAATGAGCTCCGTTATAGAAATACAAAGTTTAGCTGGGGAGGGCAAACGAATACGTTAGGAAGAAATCCCTCTGCGTTTGCACCTTGTGTTACACACTGTAACCGAGGAGAATTTGTGTTATTATATTAGTCAGAAATGATATTAGGTTCGATACTACGTAGTTTCGCCATAACAAGACACAATAAGTCCATATAACTTGGATGGATGTTTGTGACTTCGATATTATACAATATGGTTTGTTATAACAAACGTTTTGTAGTGCGTCATTTCGGAGGCTCGTTATTCATACAGTTTGTCAATCCGAAAATTGATAGAGTTCGTATAATCATGAAGCTTTTTTATTCGGTAAATGATAGGAATCTCCGAAGGTTAATCGAAAGGTTTATCAATTGGAACATGAAAAATCAGGTTCGCTTATCCAAATGTGGAGAAACAAGTTAACAACCAAATCTTCCAAATTTCAAAACCTCATGATAACCGTTTTCACCTAAACGAATATCAGGCCCATTCCACTTTTAGAAGAATGGACATAGAAATAATGAACCTTAATATCAATTTTCGGACTAGCAAACTTTCTGAATAAGAACGTTTTTAATAAGAAACCTCCTGAATTAACTACGATTGTTTTTTTTTTTCATTTTCGGAATAACAAACCTTTGGATATTCGGAGTAACGAATCTTTGGAAGAGCGAACGTATCAAAGTGCAACCTTAAACCTATTCTTAATCATTACTTTTTTAGCATGTGTTTTCAAAGTAAGCACAAAAGCACAAACAAATTGACGATCTCTCTGTCTCTTAAATGCAAAATGAAAAAAAAAATCTCGGAAAGAATGACAAATTAACATTGCTTTTCATTAAAAAGTATAAAAAACACCATGTAATGATAAGCAGAGGATTTCCGTGTTTTCATCAGACAATAATTGTATACTGCATTATTTCTGTTCGCTTGTGACGGCATTTCGATGAATATAAAAATAAACAAACAAAAAAAAAGACTTCTCCAGAGGATTTGGTATAACGGGAGTGCACTGGCAATTCTTTTCTCTGTGTGTTGGAGGTCGATCCCTTCTCTGTTTCTTCTCATTTTCATTCAACTGCTTCCATGTCCTTTGAAACTTTTTCGTTTCTTCTTCAACACATGCCCATTACAGACTTCTTCCGTCATATCCCGAATGTGATTGCGTAGCACTTTTCGGATTTGTTTTGTCTTGTTTTGTTTCGTTTTGTTTTTGCTTTCTGTTTGGTCACAGCATGTTCAGGCTACTCAGGAAATGAGAGAGAAATCGTTGTGAAGAGAAAAATAGGAATGAATTAAGGCATTTATTATCACGACAATTACAGCGAACGTCCGTCATGGAGACCAAAACTGGATGTGTTCTGTTTGAGACGGCAGCTACCATACTCAAAAGATAAACACTTGGAGCATCTGTCACTAAAAAGTGGCACTGTTCTTCTTTCTCCTACTATGTAATCCGTTGACTTGTTCTACCAACGAACATCTTTGACCGAAACGTTTTCCGTTTGTTATTATAGGTCAATTGAGTGCTGAACGTTATTCACTTTTGGGTATGAGCGACTCGGTGATTTGGTAATATCTTCAAGTAACATTAACTTAATGTGCAGTGATATATTTGTAATTATCAGAAATTTCCTTTCTCGGACACAATGTCCGTGAGCGAAACTTTCAAAACCTGTAACAGTACAAATTGTCTCCAGAACCTCGTTAGAAAGAAATTTAAATGCACAGAAATTACAGATTACGCAAAATTCCATTTTCCTATAACGTTGTTTTCAGTGTTAAGATGTTTTTGTATAATTAGAGGGAAAACAAGCGTAAAATTGTGAGTAAATTTTCAATTGTTTGGTCACCATGATCACATAACGCCTTAAAAATTCTGAAACTACTGCTCTAGACTCATTGTTTACTTTGTAAAAGTTTATTCGTCGCTATTGGAGCCAAAAGTTTTAAAGAATACAAGACACTTTCGGGACAAGTTATCCCTATCGGTGGGATTGCATACGTCACGGACGTTCGCTGGAATTGTCACGGACGTTCGTTCTACTACTAGGGTCATGTTCCAGGACGGATAACTAATCGCCAGAGAGTACCTAGCCGTCCTAACTCTTTCAAAAATTTGAAAAGGTATTGTCAATGCAAATTATAAGAAATTTGACATCCTTACAACATATGTATTGCTCAGAAGGGGATCAGGAGATGAGTTTTCAGAGAAAATATTAATCATTTGCTAGGTTTTCCGTGAATTGCATGGTCCAAAAACTGCGGACGAGCCTTAGTCCGCTCCAAAAATGACATGCAGCTCCTCGGCTAGAGAGCCAAAGGTAAAATTTACCTTCGCCATCAAAGCAAGATGGTGTCCCACTCGAAAACGTTTTAATCATCACGGACGTTCTTTTTTTCTCGGAGGTTTGTCTAAAAATATAATTTCGGTTCCTATTTGACAAAGGATGGACAGAAACCCAAATCAAACATATTATCGTGTGGCTAGATCTTAGTTGATTACGACTCAGAACAATATCGCCAATAACGTGTAATGGGCTACGATCTTTATTAGAAAATAGCGGAAGCACGTCCGTGATATCCTTTACATAAGGATATAAGGTTACATCCTTTGTTTTGGTTACACTGAGACTACGCGCGCTGGTGGGATATTGACATATCACTGTGAAAATCCATTGGCACCTTCATTGTATCATGTTAACTTCATTGCCTTTATGACGTTTCTATTATTGCTATTATTGTCTCGTGATCTTTTTATGCAGCGCGCGCAATCCCAGTGTGACGTCTTATCTATTATGACGTAGAGTATGACACTCATAAGCACACAACATGCGTTTGCTGTTATTATATATTATTTTTTTGTTTTGGTTACACATATTGCGCGCGCTAGCAGGGTAGTAACACCTCACCCTTAATAATCATTGTGAATATTCGCACTGTCATCCCTGAAGAAGAGGAAGGTTCCTCGAAAATTCGGATTATTCATTAAATCAAGATTGGCTATTAATGCATTCCCTGCATTCCTCTGTTGTGACTTTATTATTGCTATTTCTAGTACTGCCAATACGCGGAACAACCACAATATATATATATATATATAATGTATATGTGTGACCCTGCACCACAAAACACACAAAAGGTCGCCAAAGATTTTTGGTTAAGGACAGATTCTAAAAGAGCAGACTCTAAGCTTTAATATGATATATAACTCAATTCTAATGGACTCTCTAAACCTATCTAAATATTGGAAAGAAAGCGCTCACTCTGGGAAAGTGCGAACCGAGAAAAGAGGCTCTGAAGTACAGGGTCTATCTGTCTATTCAAGCGCTTAATCTTTTACCAAACCGTGCTAGCTGTGCAATGAATGGGACAAAAAACAGGATGTAAACCGCTGGAGTAACAACAATGAAGGGATTATCAGATTAAATTGAAATTGAGCATGTTCTATTAACACATTCTGTCCATGATTAATGCCAACTTTCAAAGCAGTAGTGTCATTCAAAAGTTATCAGACTTGAAAGTGAAGAGTGTGCAAAGGGTTATCAAGAAATGAAAAGGGGTCTCTATGACATACCTGATCTCACTACTCTACAAAAAACAGTTTTCGTCACGGACGTGCGTCCGCTATTTACTAATAAAGATCATAGCCCATTGAACGTTATTGGCGATATTGTTCTGAGTCGTAATCAACTAAGATCTAGCCACATGATGTTATGAATGTTTTGAGTTTCTGCTTATCCCTCGTCAAATGCGAACCGAAATTACATTTTTACACGAACCTCCGTGAAAAAAAAGAACGTCCGCGATGATTAAATCGTTATCGAGTGGGGCACCATCTTGCTTTGATGGAGCAGGTACATTTTACCTCTGGCTCTCTAGCCGAGGACCTGCATGCCATGTTTGGAGCGGACTGGGGCTCGTCTGCAATTTTTGGACTATACGATTCACCGAAAACCGAGCAAATAGTGTATATTTTCTCTGAAAATCCACCTCCTACTCCCTCTCTGAGCAACATACATGTTGAAAGGGTGTCACAATTCTAATAATTTTAATTGAAAATAGCTATCCGCTCTGGAACATGACCCTAGTACCACTGGCGTAGCCAGGGGGGGGGGGGGGATGGGGGCGGTCACCCCCCCCCCCCCTCCTAAGATTTGGACCGAGGATTTGGTAGGCGGGAAAAAAATGCGTGTATACTGTATGCATGCACATGAAGCGGGTCTCCTTTGCAACCTTTCATCAAATAAGATATTTTTTTTGAATATTTCACTCAAAGTGTTCACCAGATCGTTGAATTTCAATTAAAAATATGCAAAATCTATCGTGCTTGGGAGGGGGTATCCCCCTCCCAAACCCTCCCCCTCTATGCCTCTTTCCCTAGCTAAGTACACTTTTTAGATTTACAAAAAATTCCGAATAATTCTGAGTGCACAAGACTTTTCACTAATATTCCGAAAACTGAAGGTTCCCTCATGTATAAGGGGAATTTCCCCTTTTAATCGACCCTTTCCTCCCTCAGCCCCCCCCCCCCCATCAGTTTTTTTTTTTTTTTTTTTTTTTTGTGATTACCCAAATGTTGATTCCATCAAATATGCGTATTATGCGTATACGAGATATCTCAATTTCAACCTTAAAAAGATAAAAGCTCCATCGGAAGGGAAGAGTGGAGATAACACTCGCCCACGCCTTCTCCCTGCTCGCCCCCCCCCCCCCCCGCCATGCAAAGAAGTAGACTGTGGCTATACCAAGATCGCTTTATTTCAATTCTAAAAACGCAAAAGCTCCGCGAGCGGGAGGGGGAATCCCCCTTCCCCTAAGTTCTACCTTACTAGACTTTATACATACGCACAGATGGTGCACATTCGGAATAAGAGCTAAATTTCGTGATTTTAACACTTCGATGAAAAAGTGTTGCACCAAAAATTTGCTCCAGATCGCTGAATTTCAGGTCTGAAAACGCAAAATCACCTTCGTGTGGGAGGGGATATGCCCCTATCTACACCGTCGTGTGCATGCTTTTTCTGTTTGATTGCTGAACAGACAGCGTTCATGATATTCAGTGTAAGAATTAATACAAGAAGACTAGTGTGTTTAAATTATACCATTTTATAGGCAAATTGTTCAATAATAATCTACACTAAAATATACTGCAACCTTAAACAAGTGGGACTGTTTCAACTCGTTAAAACACGGAAAAACATGCATCAACTTGCACCATTTGCAAAATCAAAATGCAAAAAGTTCTTACCGTGGGAGGGGGGACACCCCCCTCCCACACCCTCCCCTCCCCCCTCGTTCGCTCCGCTCGCTCGGGTTCAGTCGCGTTCATGATATTCAGTGAAAAGAATTAATACAAGAAGTGTATTGGAATTATACCATTTTATAGGCAAATTGTTCAATAATAATCTACACTAAAATATACTGCAATCTTAAACAAGTGGGACTGTTTCACGTCGTTAAAACATGCATCAAATTGCACCATTTGCAAAATCAAAATGTAAAAAGTTCTCACCGCGGGAGGGGGGAAACCCCCCTCCCACACCCTCCCCTACCCCCTCGCTCGCTCCGCTCGCTCGGGTTCAGTCGCGTTCATGATATTCAGTGAAAAGAATTAATACAAGAAGTGCATTGGAATTATACCATTTTATAGGCAAATTGTTCAATAATAATCTACACTAAAATATACTGCAATCTTAAACAAGTGGGACTGTTTCACGTCGTTAAAACACGCAAATACATGCATCAAATTGCACCATTTGCAAATTCAAAATGTAAAAAGTTCTCACCGTGGGAGGGGGGAAACCCCCCTCCCACACCCTCCCCTACCCCCTCGCTCGCTCCGCTCGCTCGGGTTCAGTCGCGTTCATGATATTCAGTGAAAAGAATTAATACAAGAAATGTATTTGAATTATACCATTTTATAGGCAAATTGTTCAATAATAATCTACACTAAAATATACTGCTACCTTAAACAAGTGGGACTGTTTCACGTCGATAAAACGCGCAAAAACATGCATCAAATTGCACCATTTGCAACATCAAAATGCAAAAAGTTCTTACCGTGGGAGGGGGGACACCCCCCTCCCACACCCTCCCCCCCCCCCCCCCCTCGCTCGCTCCGCTCGCTCGGGCTCGGTCGCTTCGCTCCCTCGCAGACTAACCGCCCCCCCCCCCCTAAGATGAAATCCTGACTACGCCGTTGCCTAGTACTAGAACGAACGTCCGTGGCAATTTCACCGAACGTCCGTGACGTAAACAATCCAACCAATAGGGATAAGTTGTCTCGAAAGTGTCCTTTATTCTTTAAGAATTTCAGCTCAAATAACGAAAATTAAAGTTTTACAAAGTAAACAATGAGCTTAGAGCAGTAGTTTCAGAATTTTTATGGCGGTATGTGATCATGATGAACAAACAGCTCAAAATTTGTTTGCAATTTTACGCTTGTATTCCATCTTATTATAAGAATACAGCTAAACACTGAAAACCAAGTTATAGGAAACTGGAATTTTGCGTCATCTGTAATTTCTGTGCATTTTAAATTTCTTTCTAATGAGGATTTGGAGACAATTTGCACTGTTATAGGTTCTGAAAATTTCGCTCATGGACGTTCGGTCCGAGAAAGAAAATTTCTGATAATCACAATTATATCATTGTACAATAAGTTAATGTTACTTACCGAAAAGTGAATAACGTTCAGCATTTAATTCAACAGCAATAACAAAAGAAAAACGTTTTGCTCACGGATGTTCGTTGGTACAATACAATTTCATGTATTACATAGTAGAAGAGAGAGGAACAGTGCCACTTTTTAGTGACAGATGCTCCCCGTGTATGTAGCTGCCGTCTGAAACAAAAAACAAATCCAGTTTTGGTCTCCATCACGGACGTTCGCTGTAATTGTCATATATTCTATGTCTTTATACATGCTTATTTTTCTCTTGTCACAACGATTTTTCTCTCATTCCTTAAGTAGTTTCAACATGCTGCGACCATAAAGAAAAAAAAACAAAACAAATCCGAAAAGTGCTACGCAGTCACATTCAGAATATATTAAAACGGAAAGGAAGAAATGACGGAAGAAGTCTGAAATGGGCATGTGTCATGAAAACGTAAAATTTTCAGAGAACAAGGAAACAGTTGAATGAAAATGAGAAGAAATGGAGAAGGATCGAGCTCCAACACAGAGAGAAAAGAATTGCAAGTGCACTCCCGTGATACCGAATTACTCTGGAGGAGTTCTTTTGTTCATTTTTTTATTCATCGAAATTTCGTCATAAGCGAACAAAAATAATGGAGTATATAATTATTGTCTGATGAAAACACGCAAATCCTGCGTTTATCATGACATGGTGTTTTTTATACTCATCAATGAAAAGCAATGTTAATTTGCAATTCTGTCTCATATTTTTAAATTAATTTTCCATTTAAGAGACAGAGAGATCGTCAAGCTGCTTTTGTGCTTACTTTGAAAACACATATTTAAAAAGTGATGATTTAGTCATAGGTTTAAGGTCGCACAATGATACGTTCGCTCTCCCAAAGATTCGTTACTCCGAATGCCCGTTATTTCCTGGATTCATTATTCCAAAGGTTTGTTATTCCGAAAATGAAAAAAAAAACACACACAAAAAAAACAAGGTTCGTAATTAATTCAGGAGGCCCTTTATTAAAAAAAGGTTTAATCCGAAAGGGTGTTAATCCCGAAATTAAATATTAAGGTTCACTATTCTTAAGGTCCGTTCTTCTAAAAGTGAAATGGGCCTAATATTCGTTAAGATGAAAACGATTATAATGAGATTTTTAAATCTGGAGGCTTTGGATGTTAATTTGTTTCTCCACATTTGAATGAACGAACCTGATTTTCATCTTCCAGGTAACAAACTTTTCGATTAACCTTCGGAGATTCCTATCATTTACCGTATAAAAAAAGCCTCATGATTACACGAACCTTAATCAATTTTCAAAATGAGAATCCGTAAATATTTTTGCTTTAAGAACAAAACTGAGGGTACGTATATGCACGAGTCTTTTAAGCATCTTAGAAAAGTAAGTATACAAGAAATAGGATGACAATAATGAACAAGGTCTTTTCGCCCTTCTTCTAAAAAATAAGAACTCAGGCAACTTTCAATTTGTCAGGTACTTTACCACTAGATTAAGACTGATTTAAGATAAAAGTAAGAGGCGAAATGATCTCATAAATCACATTTTTTTTTACAATAAAATAATATTCTAATATTCTTCCTCCAACCAAAATGCCTTTTAAGTCTGAAATTATTTCGATACATGTACTAACGAACAGGCAAGCTGGTTGTACTGGTGTGGTACTCAGCTGTTAGAATCTCTTTTTTTCTCTCTCTCTCTCCCTCTATCTCTCTCTCTCTCTCTCTCTCTCTCTCCATCATACGTGTGAGAGATTTGTAGGCCGTGCTTGTTTTCTTGACCCAAGACAAAGATCATTGCAGACTGATAGAGAAAGGAGTAAAGCAAACGTGACAAGTTTTGAATATTTGCACACAATAATTATAGATAAAGGAATAACAGCCAGGTCAAAGATCAACAAAACAATCGTGGAAATCGCTAGGAGTTCTCAGATCACTATTCCAACTCGTTGATGCTCTGCGAGAGTCGCTAGGGTGTAGTCCGTTACGTATTAGGGTTTTTTTTTTCTCTCTCTCTTCGAATGTCTTTTGACTCCTCTGATGTAATTACTGGGTGTTTCTCTTTCTCCACTTCCTGGTGTATGTCCGCCTGCCCTTCCTGAGTCCGAGAGACTTTTTGTTCATATAAGACACACTTGTGAGAGACTTCATGAAATGGATTTACTTCTCCTTGAAAGTCTCTCATATAGCTACATTTGATCAATTTTTGTCATTCTGAGACTTATGTGAATACTTTTACATGATGACTTCATGACGCGGACCCCAGCTCCTATCAAGATATCGATGTCCTCCTCCAGCATACTCCGATCTCAGTTATTTCAGGTTTGTCCGGAGCTGGTGAATTTCTTGCCAAGAAAAGTGGACTATTTCTTACGTTCGCTTACATTCAGCGTCTCTGTGTTGGAGAGTGAAAAGACCTTGGACAGAGTGATATAACTTACAAGAGCAACAACATGATGATAAAACTAAAATAAAGGAGCAGGTTTTCAGGTCATAAGGTTTACGAGCAATACGGAGTAACAACTCATCTCCAAATGAAGATGCATCGGATACACGCACCCTAATACTCTCAGGAGAAATTTTTCCTCAATACCTATTAATGTGACAAGATTTAAATTTGGCAACTTGCGCTACATATTGTGACACTCACTGTCTTCAGTGAAGAGAGGGTTTCCTTAAACACCGTAAAAATAAACAGTGTCATAGTATTGACGTATCACAGGGAGACAGGCAGACTCGACAAACAGAGATAGACGGAAAAATATACACGCCCGCACACAAACATGTGGTCACATAGTGTTATTCTTCCTCCTCTATGATAAGGCCATATGACTAGATGATAAAACTGACCATAATGCATACTATCACATAAATGGATCCATTTAAAGTGTGTTATCATTGTTAAGATAACGTAATTATACCTGTGCTGTGCCTCCTTTACCATCTCTGATCAATCAGATCTTTTACTGCCACTCCGTTGACGTTGATGACATTCAGCTGTGACATGTGCAAGATGAACAAAAGGATACATACAAGTATTTGCAGGAACAAGGTGTTTCAAAAAGCATTTCCATCTTTTGATTCTCAGTAGTTCAAAAACTATGTATAAGATAATACTGATATTGATATAAGCGATAGCTGAATAGTGTACAATTTTGTGGGAGGTAACCTAAAATTGACAACAGGTTTATTTTATCCAAGATTAATGTTTAATTTAGATTTCAGATTTTTCCGACTCTCTGTACTAAACTTTTACTTAACACAGGGGTCAACTGGTGTGTATGGAAGTGTGTGGCTAACACCAAGACAATGGTCAGGTTTTGAATGCTGTAATATCAATTACTGAGAAATTCCAACATCACAGCTAGTCTTTATTCATCCTCAGGCATTAGCAGTGTAATGCCATTATGCTTATTAATACCCCAAATTTAGTGATATGTGAGACAATATTTGAAAATGATCGTTAGCTGGAATAAAATGTAGCTTATTTTTATCATTGACGATTTATTATTTTATCATTTACAGTGAATTTAGACGGGAAGTCACCAGGTCAATCCATCATGATATAGCAATCATGTGCCTGGGAGCAAGAGACCAGCAGAACTATGAAAAGGTGGTACTCAGGTCCATTGTTAAGGGTCAATTTAAGCACATTCTCCCGCACTCATCTTTTGTTCCTGTGTGAAGTTCAAGGTTTGTACAGAAGATTGAAATATGTCCAAAATCCGGAACCTAACTTTGAAATTATTCATTGATTTTATTAAACTGATTATTGCTTTCATTTTCAAGTAATCGCCAAATAAATTGAACACCATTCAACTATTACTCTTATCATTGACACTGTTATCTGATCTACAGTTTTCGAAAAATTGATGATAACAGAATGATATTTTCATCACCTTTTATAATAATATATGATTATATATGCATTATATCAGACATGTTTCAATAGATATAAAAATACCTTGAATGATTTATAGATTCGTATTTTCTTGAATATATTATGTTGAATTGCAACATTAGGCGAATGCATACCATTACTCCTTTTTACAACAAAAAAAAAAGCTAAAACGAAGCTATTGCTATTTGTCATTTCGATAAACTTTATCCTGCTGTAGGGAGTTGGATCATGTAACTCATTGAGAAACAGCGAGGTTGTTTTATACAATACTGATTATCTGATCAAACACAGCTCTGTAAAGCGGTAAGAATTATATACCCTTTTTGCCAGGGGAGACAGATATCATATACAATTGCCATGTGTAATTTTATACTTGTATCCATCATCCTATTTCTTTCTTTTTTTCAACGAAAAGTTACCTTTCTGTTTGTGGCCTCTGAAGCAATTGTCTTGTGGAATTCCACAGGCAAATTATCACATTGAAGATTTGCGCGTTCAACTTGGGGCATACGACACAGAAATTCGGCTAAGTTTATTGCTGCTGCAGGCTTTGGGGTCCAATCCGTGTGAATCTCCAAGGAAAGCTCCAGAATCTGAAAACAAAATCAACAAAAAATATAATGCACAACTCAAAGCCTAGGGAGACCATTTAATCTAGTTTGCCCTGTTCGTAGATGGTTTTCCATGTGTTAAGCACAGATAAACAATGAGAACTTTAATCCCAATATACCGCATAAAGAACGATCATGACTGATCAGAATTAAAGGGGATGGCTAGTAACTGATCAGTGGGAATCAGTGGGCATGCTGGAGGATGATTTTTCCAATCCTTGTGGGATTCATTTATAAGAGTACATTATATATCTATTGTTGTGTGAAAATTATTTGCTTCAGAATGGTCTCATATTCAAGTATCATGCAGTTTAATGTTTCCAGGTTAGCGTGCCTGGTCAGTAACGGGCATTAATCTGCACATTACTTGGATATGAGACCGTTCTGAAGCAAATAATTTTCACACAACAGTAGATATATAATGTACTCTTAAATGAATCCCACAAGGATTGGAACAATCATCCTCCAGCATTCCTACTGATTCCCACTGATCGGTTTACTAGCCATCCCCTATGAGTACACATGAGTCTCATACATTGCGTTACCAATTACAGTAGCTAGGATCATTTCTCGGTAACTGGTCATTGACGAAATCTGATTAACGGCTTAAACGTAGGGTCAAATACAACTGCATTTGTGGTCTCGTTTCACTGTATGGGTCAATGGTACACAGATTTGCTTGAGAGGAAGATGGGCGTGGAAACATTCAAGAGAGAAAGTGATACGAAAAAAAAAATAGAAAAAAAGAGTTAATCGTGTAGTTGGCATTTACAGTTCGTTTAATATTTGGATATGCAAAGTCACATTGTACTTTGTTTATATCAAAATTATCATATACTTTTTTTTTGGAAATGTTATAAAATGAAATGAAATGAAATAAAATAAAAAAGAAACCTAACAGTTTATAATCCTCACGAAGGTAGTAATTATGCAGATTGTTTCGGAAATCACCGGCATATCAACATCTATCAAAACACATTGCGGGTGTTTTGTTTTTGTTTTTGTTTTATGTTTTTCAATTGTTCATCCATTTAAATGGAAATGTATAGGATTTATTGACAGGTTTTGGGCAACCATCTTGAATATTTCAAAACACTCAAGGGGCAAGAGTTGCATCATGAAGATTCGGATTCGGCAATATCGAAAAGAAGTATGAAAATAAGAAGTGACTGGCCTCACATCTTAATAATTTTCAGCCGCTGGCACAAATACTTTCGTATTTGTTTGGGTATCAACCTTTTCATAGGAAATGACTTTTTTTTTGCGAAGTCCTGTATCTTTTTTTTTTTTTTGGCAATTGTTCGTGTAGGAACTCAAATCTCCATTGTAAAGAATTTATTCTTCTCAATCATTTTTTTTTCTACGTTTAAAGGCTTGATGGCTTCAAAACTTCGCCTAAAAATAACAGGATATTGATATTCATTTGGGAAGGGAAAACTAATTAAAGCAATAAGTTAAAGTAATGAATCGTACGTAATCAGTAGTTTCTTAAAGTATATTAAGAGAATAATACAGTGAAGAGACGTTACGTAGACTATTTCATAAACGTTAATCAAACTGTTAAATTGATAAATGACACACTTCCGTTGGCTGGAAAATTTTAGTCATATAGGCAAACGTGACATACCTGGCAGGATGAGGCTAAGTCGGCGGCTGTTGAGAGGAGATTATCGGGCAAGTGGGGGGATGTCATGTGGAAGCGCGAAAGATTTGGCATGGTACACACCCATCGGGCCAAGTCTACTCCCAACAACGACGGATGTTGAGAATCTTCATCCAAGCCTTCAAAAGACAATTTCAGGTCTCGAATCTATATATTACAAACAGATGAAAGAAGAACAGCATCGTCACAGCAAAAAAAAAAAATATGCACAAATAAGCAAACTAATCAAGCAGAAATTAACACTCTTCCCAATACTCCCGTATATACTACTGTAGTAGACTAGGGAAGCATGCATTATGTGTAATGCATATGACGACGACGTATGTCTGCGTAGCCCAATTCAATCGTTCAAGGAATCCTGACATAGCGTCTGATCTTGCCAACTTTTTGTTATCGATACGGTGATCAATGGACACATACACACACGTACGTACTGACTGATTCCCATCACTGCTTTAGTAGCCCGGATCTGCCAGGTCACACGTGGATAGAGGTCTCCTTGCTCTCCACCGAAGTCAGACATCCTACTTGTTTCTCATCACATTTTGCGTGCTAACCAGTAGACATTCCCGTTGTTCAAACGAAAAAGTTTCTTACACTACTTAGCAGTAGATTCTTCTGGATTCGTACTACTCCTGCACAAGTTTGGTCGTTCTTTTAAGAATAAAAGTGATATTTAAAAGGGAACGTCACGGTAAAGCTAACGCTCAAACTCATTTTACAGAGCTGAAAAATTGTAAGCAATTGCTAGCAAGAACAAGCAGAAAGTCTGTTTGATGCATAGGCCCTACGTTTGCAAGCAAATGCTTGGTCTCCAAGCAATTGCTTGCGGGCAGCAAGCAATTGCTTGTGCTTGCTAGCAAAAAAAAAAAAAAAAGGCTTGCAAGCAATTGCTTGTTTTTATGTATACGGATTCAAGTACAAGGCTGGCACGACCAATTATTAGCATTCAGCATTTTATGCATTCAGCCCATGGAGTGACTTGTCGGCAATGCAAAGTGTAGTGATGCAAGGTAATGCAAAGTAACGAAAGAGAAAATCCAAGAACACTTCCGTCATTCAAACATGACATGTTGTATCATCATTTTGCGTATAGGTTTGTCCGTTCACAGCTATAATTTCTTAGACGCTGCTTTCATCCATAGAGTTTATAGTGATACTTGTTATTAGTTTGTTTTTATCTTGATACTGCTTAATGCTAAAATATTGTCATTATTATTATTGGTGACAGATTTTCCCACTATGTTGCAGGCGAATGGTAAAAATGTGTTTGGTTATAGGAGGCTGTATCTTCTTCTCACATTTTGGAGCCTGCATACCAAACTGCGTCTAACGATATAAAGCCCCATCTCAGCTCTTTATCTATTTGAGTATCCCTTATTTACAACCAATGACTTTAGTGGGTTTAATATTCTGTAAATATTGCGGGACTTCATTTTTCCCCAACTAAAATTTTTATTAAACAAAATACTAAAGAGGGATTAACCGAATTGTGTCACAGGGGGATACTGTAAAATCGGGCGCAAAAAAGAAATAATAATAATAATGGAAATCGATGTCGAATGTTTAATTGACGCAGTTACATAAATTACATTTTGTGGAATTGCTATCACTAGACACACTGTAGTCATGGTGGTGCTTGGTTATTTTAAATCGAAATGTGTCTGAACTAAATTTTATGATAATAATAAATCACCTATATAACTACCAACCTTTACCTGGAATAGCATTAGTAGTACAATATCAACAGTAATCGTTACGATATACTATTGCGATAAAACGCGTGAAATTTTGTAACGCACCTTTTAAATTGTCGAAGTAACACATGTATAGTGCAACTGCTATTGCCATAAGGAATTGTCTCACCTGACAGCCAGTAGCCTCTTGGCCAAGGACCATGTAGAAGTCGATGTGTAATCGTGGGCTATTCATTTCAACCTTGCGCAGTATAGGGCTGGTACACATAACCTTTGCCAAGTCATGTGACATGGTTCTTCTGCAGTCAACCTTTTCAATACGTAACGATTGCTGTAGGAACGAATATGGATGAAAGAAATAAAAAGTAATGGTTCTGAGAAGAATGATGTCGATTATGTAGGTGTAGTGTTTTAGCAGTGGACTATTACAAGCAAATGAATTAGCGCTATAAATGTTAGAGGACTACAGCGGAAATGTCTGCAACGGTGGCACGACATTTGCTCCTTGGACAATTGTTCCGATCGATTTTCTGGACTTAGGTGTACGGTTGTGATAGGGTTTTATGTTTAATTTGATGTGAGGACCATGATTATGGTTCGCAGGGGCACATCCAGGAAATTCTGTAAAAGGGGCGGGGGTTCTTTTTGTTTCTTTGGCTTTAACAAAAAATAAGAGCGGCGCGCCCAGTGTGCTTCACCGGGATCCGCCACTGTTTAGGGTTATGTTTGTGGGTAGAATCTTTGTTTTGATTAGAGTGCATACATATATGTCATGGGAGCAATTATCGCATCTGGAGCAAATGTCATGGAACCATGTGCAACAGCAATCACTGTATGTGTCATTAGTTTATAGGGAGGCCCTACTCTACAGAACACCAAATTTGATATTAAATTCGCTTCGAAACACAACGTTTCCAGGCACTGTTACGCGAGATTACCAGCTGATTACGGCAGCGAATAGACTTACACGTCAATAGATCATTAAACTGTCTTAAGATATAAAATGTTTTAAATCATAGCAGACTAATATGCCGGATAACAAATATTTTTTTACGAATTTGCATCTACAAAATTATTTTCCCAAACCCTCGTCGGACTTTTAGACAACCCTGAATTTGAAGGATATTGACGATCTCGAGTCACTTACGGAAAAAAAAGAAACCACACCTTCGTGACCATTAATTCAACATAATGCTAGAGAATTGTTCATGTCAAATTTTACTAACCGCCTGGTTACAATACCCCATGTATATAACGCCTGACTTTGTATGTTCTGACATATCCGCAGAGAGTGTGTAATCTTTCCATCGTTCTCCCACTGCTCTGGCTGCTTCCTCAGTGTGACATTCAAACGCAACGTCCACGCAAAAGTATTGGTCAGCACACTCTATCAGGCTGTCCATGATATCAAGGCCAGGTTCATTCCCTAAGGATGCGGCGAAGTAAAGTAGGTTGTGGAACTCTTTATGTTGACGAAGGAGTCTGTTTTTTACCCTGTCATACTTGGCGCGATTACTGGCGAATAAACTTGCAAAATATATCCCTGCAATGTACTCTAGGAACAATGGGTGAGAGAATGAGACAGTTGACACAACGAAGGATGGCATGTTTTCATCGCGACGAATATCCCTTTTCATGATATCTCGCTCTATAGTCAAAATTCCTACTTTGCAGCATGTCTCAATGGCATCCTGGCACTTCTTGAAGTGCTTTTCAGGGAATGAAAACTTCCCTTCCATCAATGCAACCAGTGTTGTCTCACTTATGTCTTCAATTGCTCTGCTAGCTTCTCTTACTTCCTCAGCGGCGTTCTGATTCTGCAGATTTTTACAACGCTTTGACGCGTAGTGATCTTTTAGGAAAGAGATAATTTCTTTAAAAATCTCTGAAATGGTTCTCATTTTTTGACGTTCCTTTGGTCTCTCTTTAGTGAAGTCTTCCCACATGAGGCAAAGCATTGCGGAATAGATAGGAAACAGAGCCATATTTGACCAGATGACATCATTTTCAGCTATAAAATTAAGCAAGGTTTCTGCAAGATCGTCCTCCTCTGTTATTTGAAAGTTCCTTTTGATGTAAGTACTTGAATCATCCTTGTTAAATCCTTCGACGGTAATAAGAGTGTAAGCATCGGCAAGAGTCTTATCCATAGTAAACTCATGTCTTCTCCATGGCTTTGTTGTTACTATTACTTTGCATGACTTATGTTCCTGTAATCCTAGAATGCGAATGATCTCGCTGCTGCTCTTTCCTTCTATTTTCCCGTTGAACTCGTCGAAACCATCAAACACGAGGAGAACTTTGCTAGGATTTTGTGAAACGTAGCCGTATATCTGTTCTGGTGTTGCTTCACTTGAGTCGGGAAGACATCTTTTCACAATGTCACCAACAGTCTGGTCGACAGTGACATCTCGGAGAGGAATTACGATCACCATGTCCAGATCCTGGAGAATCCTACCCTGGCACCAATCCCAGGCGATTTTTGAACAAAGCGTTGTTTTACCGACACCTCCCTCACCCTGGATCAGAAGACGCCTTGAAATCCTTCCGCTTTCATCATTGCTCAAGAGACCATTGTAAGTTATTGGTACGCCCCTTTGGTCCACTAAACTCAAATCGGTGTAGATATCATCCAAGTCTACACGTCCCATGTAGTTGAGTGGATCTATTGAGAGCTTGCGACGTGTCCGCCGGTAATACGCCTTCAGCTCTCTTTTGCATTGTTGTATACTTGCTCTTTTCTGAGAGACAAATGGCCAGTTACTGATCCTTGAAAATGAAGAAAATGTGACCGTGCACCTCAAAACGAACATAAAGTCGCAAACACTGATTTTGCGTGAGGACTGAAAATAAGTGAAATGGGTCAACCTAGCCGAACTTGACTTTTTCATATTTTCTGAAAGAGCGGGTCTTCTTTTACATTATGCTGAAATTTGGTATCATAAAACGGACAGGAAAGTGTGTTTTTTTAGCAGTTTATCTCGAACATTTTTGGTAGAATAGTGTGATTAGGTGTGTCTTTAGAATCCCTTTTTCATTTCTGAAAAACATTGTCCACGCTCTTCACTTTCGTCTCTAATAACTTTTGAAAGAATAGTGCTACTGCTTTGAAAGTTAGCATTAATTATGGACAGAATGTGTTAATGAGGCATGCTTAATTTCAGTTCAATCTGATAATCCCTTCATTGTTGTTACTCTGGTGGTTTACTTCCTGTTTTTTGTCCCATTCATCGCACAGCCAGCACGGTTTGGTAAAGATTAAGCGCTTGAATAGACATTGTACTTCAGAGCCTCATTTCTCAGTTCACACTTTTCCTTAGTTTGTGCTTTCTTTCCAGTATTTAGATAGGTTAGGAGAGTCCATTTGATTTGAGTTATACATCATTTTAAAGCTTAAAGTCTGCTCTTTCAGAATATGGTCTTAACTAAAAATTCATATCTGGCGACTTTTTGTTTGTTTTGAGGTGCAGGGTCACAAATGAACTAAGAATAAAAAAGTCGTATGTGTGTATATGAATACAAATGAGACAGATTTTTTTTTTTTTTTACTGAAGTCACTAATTTTTAGATAAAGTGATGTAAAGTAGTAAGGTCGAGTGCAGACTTGCTTAAAGTTTCAAATGCGACTTCAATATAATGCAATTTTGCGAATGGAAGTGGTCATGTTTTCAATAATCTACTCTTAACCCTATAAAGCCCAAGCTATTTTGACCCCTTCCAGGCCCAAGGGGGGGGGGGGGCACATTGTGCCCCCCTATATAACTCCTTTATTATATGTATGTATATTGACCGTCATATTTGGTACATTGGTAGAGCAACTCATACTCTACATGACCCAATATTTGAAATTTCTCAAGGTCATCCACTGAGGGCGCTATTTACCAAAATATACAGAAATACATATGAAATACGCTAAAATCATGTTTGTTTTCTTTTTATTTCTTTATCCCCTGTATATATGTTTTTATTTCATATCAATCATTTTCATATTTACCAAAAAGGAAAAGCAAGTCAACCTTCACTATTTTTTATGGTTGAAATTTCTCAAGGTCAACACGTGGGGGCGCTACTCGTTACAATATAAAGAAATATATGAAACCTATGATGTATTGCTTGGAATGGGTACGTATATTGGTATCACATTTCATATTTCCAAAATATTGAAATATTGAGTTTGCAGATTGATAATATGATAAAAAAATGATATTACAGGCAAAGCTTGTGTGAAGATAACACAAAATAAAAGGGTAGTCTTTAGAAAATGTTGTATTTTCGATTATTTTTTATTATACTTATTGTTTGATGCCTTTGTCATATAAAAAATAAAGGAAATAATAAGAAGACCATTTTAGGGTAATTCACAACCATAATTACTTCACATTTTGGTCCTTCAGCAAATTACAGCCAAGAAAACTCCCATTTCATCCATTATAATATTGTTAAGTGAAATTGGAACAGAAAATCATTCAAAATCTGACTGACATGGTTGTCAGTTTACGGTTGCCATGGCAACCAGCAATATCAGACATAGCTTAATTATATATCAAAATGTTTGCAATAAGATTTTAGGAAAAGTCAACAAATTTGGTTGAAATCGAGTAAAGGGTGTAGGAGTGGCAAACGAAAATATGGTAGGGGGCACCCCCCCTCCCCTTGGACTTTACAGGGTTAAAGGAAACTGATCCAAGAAACAGTAGCAAATATATATGAAGAGTTTGTTCGCAAAAACCGATAAGTCCGTTTGGAAGATTTTGAAGTACGGTCTCTGTCATAAAGTACAAAATAATACCTTTTAAATGATATATAGGTCACTACATATAAAGGTACATTTTTGAAGTTATGGTCAAAAGAGGCAAAATTTTTCTTACTATTCTCTTTATTTTTCTTGACCTTTAATCGCAGATATCTCCATTTGGCAAATATGGACTTATCAGTTTTTGTGAACAAACTCTTCATATATATATATATATATATATATATATATATATATACATGGACTAAATTTGGCATGTATTTCTTTCTTTCTTTCTCTCTCTCTCTCTCTCTCTCTCTCTCTTTGTTGGTTCCCGTATAACTGTTCTTTAAATCGGATGCTGTTTTTTTTTTCACTTCGACAAATTTAAAAGTAACACGTTACTCAATAAAAATAGAATAAATTATTACAAGAAATATTAAGTATGTTGACATATTTCAGTTTTAGGAGACTTGCTAAGGGCAATAATAAGGGGAGATAACTGCAGTTTGTAAAAACAAATCTCTAACTTTTAGGGCGTATGTTTTTGTATGATAAAGTTGATTTTTCTACATTAAACATACACCAATGTGGACACTACACATGCATTCAACTTGCCCTAATTTGCATGAATATATGCAAATACCTGTGTCGTGCATCCTTGATTGTTTCTCACTAATCATCTCAGTTACTGAGTGTCCATTGACGGTGATGCTATCCAGCTATAGAATGTTCAAGATGAAATGAAAAAAAAAGACATGAAAAATGTGTTTACACACTTACATACATACACACACACACGAATATATATATATATATATATATATATATATATATATATACATACATAAAACACATCTATATGTGTATTATATATATATATATATATACAATAGAATTTCAGTTTAGTCAATTTTTAATTCCACTACAAAAATATGACAAGTGTGAGGTCAATAATACATTATTATATACGCCTTATTATATACAGAAAAAATAAAAGATAGTTGTAACAAATTATCAATGCGTCATGAGTTTTCTTGTCTGAAACCCTGGCGCGTGACCCGTACCAAATTTGATGCAACCACTGAAATTGTTGAACATTGATAATATGATATTTTTTTATCTAATATTGCATGTTATCATATATATATATGTATATATATATATATATTATATGTATACTTATTTATGTATGTATATATATATATATATGTAAACATTGATGCATGTATAATGCACATACAGTATAATTATGATGAAAGTGGCATTTTCGTAAACAAAAAATTCTTAAATTATTCTCAGTATGTCCTTCCAACAGGCTTGTATCGATTTACTACTGAGAACAGCAGCGAGATTCCTGCTGATGATAATACAGAAATGTAGTGTTTCCCGCCTTAATGCCTTTACAAGCTCCTATATTTGGCAGTGGGAATGATAGAGATCCTGATACCATAATTATCGTCAGGATAGACAGATGTCACATTCCATTTTCCCTTGCATGCGATTTCTTAAATGAATTATCTGATTTACTTCTATACTGCCAAAAAACTTTAATACCAAATCCAAACATCTTATCTTTTCTTTAAAACAACTGTTAAACAAATTGAAATATTTAATATTTACCTTGGTGCGTGTTGTCTGCGAAACAATTGTCTGGAAGAATTCTTTCGGCAGATTATCGCATTGGAGATCAGCAAATGTAAGATAGGGCATACGACACAGGAATATGGCTAAGTTTCCTGTTGCAGCTGGCTCTGAATTGCAGTCTATCGAAGTTGCCATGTGAATCTCCCGAATCTGGAATAAAAAAATATGAATTATACGCTTTTTTAAGCATACACTCTAAAAATATGGTTCAACTTTGCTCCATTAAGTGTGATGTGAATTAGGCAACTTTACAGGTTAAATTTTGTACCTTTCAGACCAGAAATTTACACAGTTGTCACGTTAACAATTCTTACCGGTCTGGTAAAGGTGCTACATATGTGTCACACGTATAGGTGCAAAGTTGAACCTATTTCTATAGAGTCCAGAAGGAGACTTCAATTTCTTTTGACCTGACCTCTTTTCACACCGTATTTTGTTATATTTCACGTGGAAATAAAGTAATTTATTTCATCGTTAATTTGTTACAGATAGCTTCTCTACACAGATCATAATTGATAATGAAGATATGCACTTTTGCCGCACATTTCCTCCGCCTATCACCATTGATACAGGGCCGATTTTCAGCTTTGACGAGGCTGCATGAAGTCATTTTAGATCCAGTAGGATTAGATTTTCTTGAACAATTTTTCAATCATATTAGAAACCGATTTCGTACATTGAATATCTATCAAAGTTGCCTGGTGTACGCACATATGGGTGCACATAATGCTTGCGCGGACATTCGTGCTGAGAAACGAATATGCAATGAACAAAATGTATAGCAGTGTTTATCTGTGGTTGTCTAAATTACTTAAGAAATCAATCGCATAAGTCCCTCTTGGTTCTGTAAGCTGTTACCTTTCTGCATATCCCTTTCTATGTCGTATAAAATATGGTAATGATAAGTTATTTAGTAAATATGTATAGTGTTATAAATAAATAAATAAATATGTATATCTATCTATATATATATATTACATACTAGGTGTTTCAAAAAACATTTCCCACTTTTGATCAAAAATATTTCAAAAAATATTCATTCGATAAAACTGTCATTGATACGAGTAAAAGCTGGATAGTGTACAATTTGGTTGAAGGTAATTTGCACGTGAAAGCATAAATAAGTTTCATTAAATCTAAGATTTATTTTGAAGTAAGGTTTCAGATTATGATCAAATTTTAACCCTCTGTACAAAAATTAAACTTCGCACAGGAACCAATGATGTGTATGTGAGTGTGTGCTGACAATGGCCCTGAACAATGGACATGCCTGAACCACCTGTTGACTAGGCGTCAGTCTGGGTCTCCCTGGCACATGAATGCTTAATCAATAATTCATGTGGATTGCCCTGGTCACTGCTAGTCTGAATTCATGCACGGTAAAGTGCTTGCAAACATCACATTTCATCCCAGCTGGCAATCATTTTCAAATTTTGCTTCACATATCACTAAATTTGGGATATAAATAAGCATAAATGATCTAAAGTTCCTCGTTTTAATACAACTGTCTACTAATTGAATAGTCTGACAAATTTTTCGCTTTTTCGATAAAAAGAGATCATTTTTGGTAAAGAGTTCAGCAGCATTTATCATTGGGGCGATTTGTTTCAGAGTAGATTTATTTAAGGCTCCATATACACAAGTGTATATATACTCTAATTGATTTTCTTTACTTCCTGTCACCACGTTTACGATAGAACAGAAGGTATTCATTGTAATTTTGTTTTTCAGACGTAGGAACAGCACTGACGCGACTCAACGACAGTATCGACAGGCGTTTGACTTTACACAGATACTGCCAGAGGCTGAATAAAGACTAGCTGTGATAGTGGAATTTCTCATGAATGAATAATGAAGCATTCAAACCCTGGCCATTGTTCAGGACCATTGTCAGGGTGTTAACCACACACTCCCATACACACCCATTGACCCCTGTGCAAAGTGAAATTTTGTACAGAGGGTTGAAAATAGAGCAAAGTCTGGAACCTAACTGTGAAATTAATCATGGATTTCATAAAACTTATCTATGCTTTAAAATCTAAACCACCATCAATCAAATTGTACACTATTCAGCTATCACTCATATCAATGACAGTGTTATCTGATATATTTTTTGAATTATCAAGAATCAAAAGTGGGAAATGTTTTTTGAAACACCTAGTATATGCGAGAAGATAAGAGTATTCGCGGACGTAGCTATTGATCAACGTATGACGTTTATTACCAAGCTTTTGGTCTTTGAAGACCTTCATCAGGTCTGGGAAATTATACACTTCTCTCTCTTTCTCTCTCTCTCTATATATATGTATTCAGTTCAGTTCAGTTCAGGTTTATTCACCATCAATTTAGGAGTATGCAATAAAAAACATACACAAAGATACACAACTATATACAAAGCAAACAAAAACAAAGCAGAAAACAATTAAACCTGATGGTGGGAACCCCAGGAGAAGCAGTGCTTATAAATAGGGGCCCAGTAATGCTTAAATATTAATATACATGTAAAACAAACAAGCAAAATAATTAATATACATTTCAAGGTTGTACATTTGGTTTGGTGGGGATGGGAAAGGGTAAAAAACAGCATGCATATATAGATACATATATATGCACAGATACCATGGAAAACAATAGCGAAAATCCAGGAGAGATGAAAGAAGAGTAGAAAACAAGGTGAGTATGATTGGAAAGGTGGGAGTATATAAGCGATAGATGGACTATAGACAATAGACGTAGTGCTCGCAAGCAATGATTTTCATTCATGTGAGTACAAGTGTGACTGTAGGATGACAATAGATTTTTTTTCAATTTTCCCTCAGAAGGAGCAAATTAAAGGACAATCTCTTAAATCGTGATAAAGTATATAGAACTATGCTTTATATCTTCTGGAAGAGCATATATATAGAAAGATTATATATATATATATATATATATATATATATATATATACATATATATACTGTATATACCAGGTCGCATACATCCGGATAGGTTGTATAGACGGCATTGTGATGATCATTTTGGACGCAAATGTTGCCTATGTTGGCAACAATGCTGTAGAATTGCTACTAGAAATATGCATTTTAGATTTCCATAATGGATACAGTTCACACATCGCATTAAAGCATAATTATTTCAATTTTTGGGTCATTCTTCCCTCAGTGTATATTTCTGTGTCCCAGCAGTTTAAAGGTATATGTACAAAAATAAAATGTCATTTCCCTACGTTCTGTTCTGTTTACAATTACTTACATTCAATAAACAAACAATAAAGAGGGATGAATTGTTTATCCTTACCTATTAATCTAATTTTCCCGTATCCGTACCACTGAAAACCCTATGTCCTGGTGATACTACAAATATCCCCATGTCGCATTTCAAAACTGAAATATGTTGAAACGTTATATGATGGTTTTCTATTTCATTTTAGAGCGTACCTTTAAAGTATAGGCATAGACATACCAATATCAAGCAATTAAAAAAATGAAATAAATAATTCAACAATTGGTGTCCCACCATTTTGCGTCATCTCTGTTGCGACCATTAAGGGCGCCATTAACGAAAAACGCGTACTCTAAATATCGATTTTAGTGGTACATGACAGTCACATGCTGAAGTTGAAGAAATCACCTGATTTTGCACTTACTTTAATCGAGAAAGTTATATTTTTTTTTTTAATTTGTGACAAGAGCCAGGTCGTACACTTATTCAACTTCATCTCCGAACGCTTAAGATTACATATCAAATGAAATTATAATTTTGGTGGCATAACGGGAGAGACGATCATAAACTCTACCAGTACACACAGCACAGTTCTTACCGCAGGTGAATGGATCAGGAAGATGATATGAGGCCATTAATTGTAAAACCATCATGTCCATCACGTCATCTCCATCGCTAAAAGTGACGGAGATGACGTTGTGGAATTTTTTTCTTTAATACAGAATAACAATAACGTGATATTTAAAATGCATGGTCGTAATTATATTCGAAGTCCTTTAACTACTGTTTTTTGTGTGTTCAGTTGCATTAAATATCTATCTTTAAATTTGTTTATGCCATATTAGATTACCAAATGTATTCTCACTCACGTCATTTGCATATTATATTTATTACTGCAGCACTAGCAATTTGAATTTATTTTCAATGACGAAACACCCATAAAGATTGCGCCCATGTTAAATGAAATCTGCATTCATCGCGATTTTCCCACTTTTTGAAAGGTTTTCCATTTCTGAGGCACTTTTTCTTTTTGTTTTGAAAAAAAGAAACAAAATTAAACAAATCTTTGCATATTCTGCAAGCAAATCAACGGGAAGCTTCCTGTACTTCAATCGTGACATACCTGACATTTTTGTGCCAGGTCAGCGGCCGTTGAGAAGAAATTGTCGGACAAGTAGTAGCATTCCACATCGAAGCTAGAAAGACTTGGCACAGAACACACCCATAGCGCTAATTCCGTTCCCATCGAGGATTGACGTTGAGAACCGGTTTCCCAGGGGTAAATTATCAACTTCAACTTTTGAAGCTGTCAATAAACAAAAGCAATAGCAAATTATTATTGTAAATAATTGTGAAATAAATTAACGAACATGAATTAACATACACTCTTTAGACTACTAAAAAAGAAAAATAGAAAAGCACTCTGAGAGCGCAGACCTCCGCCAAGCATGCAGCTTATTTCCACCACGTGACTGATCTTGTTCTTCCATAGAGATATTAGTGATTTCCACCCATACGTACTTACAGCACTGTGTGCTGAAAGTCGCCCGATTTCCCAATATAGAAGCATTTGATACGTCATAAACCCTCAGCTGCACGGCGCGCCTCGCCCCAGCAGAAACTACAGCACGCACTTTAGTGGGCGCAGGCAAACCTCAAATACGCGCAGCCTGAACTCCAACGTTCATTGACCCTACCTGCCAAAATATCAAAAATCCTTCATAAATTCTCCCAAAATTCTGGGATCATTACCAAAAGTTGATCGTTTTTTACTTGTGTCATCTTCAAACTTTCCTGCAAATTTCATTCCAATCCGTTGTCTACTTTTTGAGTTATTTTGCACACGGACAAACAAACGAACTAACGAACAAACAAACCAACGGTAACGAAAACATAACCTCCTCCCTTGGCGGAGGTAATAAATCTTGTATTAAAGTGCGTGCTGTAAATATGAACGCGCATTGAAATAAAATATACAAAAGACAAGACAAAAAAAGCGCATGTATGGATATTTGATTTATGGAGATATGATTTTTCTTAAATTTATGGTTACATTCTTGATAACTTTCTCTTGATCGTATCAGGAAGGTTTAGTTAGGATTATATTGATTTGTTTTCATTTGCCTAATAAGTTCCTGCATTATCAGTGTACATGTGTTCATACTGTTGGCGACAACACATATACATGCCTTCCAAGGACAGTTTACATAATTACCTCCTTACTTATTTCAATTCAGCTGCTTGAATAAATTACAAATACAAAGTGTATTTAGTATTGATCTGATTTAGCACATTTGGGAGAATCGGAGCAAACACCAAGTTTATAGCTTATTGGAATCCACTTTCAGGATTATTTTGGAAGAATTTTGAAAGCTACACCTAATCAAAAATCTTCCGGGGAAAATACTTAAAGAAAAACTATTTCAACCATTTTCAGGATTTTCAGTCATTCAAACCTCTAAATATGCATGATGTATCTTTTTTTTTCGGGAAGAAGCATGTGGTACAGATCTGATGCACTACTAGAGCGGGCGGGGTCGAGATCACGTCCAAAATATCTATTGTGTACATGTGGATACATCGTACAAATTAGTCTTACTCAAATGAAAACAAAGTTTAAAATAATTTTTCACCAGTTCACCTACCTGTTATGTCTTAGGTTGATATCAGGAATTTCAAAATTTCAAAACGACTTGAAATGTTCTCCACTATATGTTAAACATTTTTATCGCTTGAAAAAAAGAAGAAATTGTGTACTCTAAAATAAATTTGTGTTTTTTTTTCGTTATGATAGACACAAAAGGACTTGCTGTGTAGTGCGTTAATTTCAATGATCAACAGACACAATACGAAAAAAAAAATCGTTTAACCTTCTGTATCATTTCAGTAATAATACCTGCGAGAGTTCAAAATTGACCGAGAAATTATATTACATACAGCCACAACAATGTCAACAATATCGTAATCACCTCAACAGCAATACAGTCAATGTTAGCCCATGTGTGTGTGTGTGTGTCGTAACAATTTTATTTGTAAGCGATTTGTGTGCCCATCAATAAGGATGATAATACAAACCGGCCAATGTTTTTTTAGAGTCGAGTGTGTATCATGCACAGTATATGACATACGCTCCTACCTGGCAGGATTGGGCCAGGTCGGCGGCTGTGGAGAAGAAATTATCGGGGGAGTTGTAGCATTCCAACTTGAAACTCGAAAGACTTGGCAAAGTACACACCCATTGGGCCAATTTTTTTTCTACAACCGACTGAGATTGCACGTTACGACTAAATTCGCGAATAGTCAATGTCAGATCTTGTATCTGTAGAAAAAGTAATGAATATAGGAACAATTATCAGATCGTGCATCACAAAACGAAACGTCACACCCCTTTATTTTACGTGAGGACACAGAAAAAAAAAGGCAAAATAGGTCAACTAATTCAATCTTGAGTTTATCAAATTTTCTGAAAGCGCTATTCCTTTTCTACATTGCATTATTCTTTAATTCAGCATGTTTTTCTACAACCTTAAACCTTCTTTTCTTTTTCTTTTTTTTTGGGGGGGAATAATGATCCCTCATGTCCTGAGTTCTCTTTCCATTTCTTGAAATACTTCAGCTTCATCTAAAATCCCTTCAATGTTGTTGCTAGAATGCTTGGGTGGTTTTCATCCTGTGTTTAGTTTTGTCCCTTTCATTGCACAGCTAGCACGACTTGGCAAAGATTAAGCGCTTCAATGGACTCTGTACTTCAGAGCCTCTTTTCTCAGTTCACACTTTTACAGAGTGTGTGCTTTCTCTCCAATATTAAGATCCATTTGAATTGAGTTGCACATCATTTTAAAGCTAAGAGTCTGCTCTTTAAGGGTCTCCCCTTTTTAAAAATCCGTGTAAGGCGACTTTTTGTTGGTTTTTTGATGCAGGGTCACCAAATAGAAATAGAATAGAAATCAAGAATAATGGAAAGAATTCATATTTGCTCATCGTGCAGTACCAATATCAATTTCAATGTTAAAGCAGAGACCATGCCTTGAAACATCTACACTCATTAATACAGAAAGGAGCATGGTCAATGAGTGCTCGTATCATGATGACATGAAACCTATATTTACTTTCTCTCTCTTGCTTCAAGATGCTAGTTTAGTGCTAGAGACGTATCAAGTGCTGTGTGGTAGTATACAAGGCTAGTTGGTAAAAGTGACGCAGGAACAATAGGTAAGGTACACGAAACCAAGACAAATGAGTGACTAGGCTTAAATCTCTGGTATTTTTTTTTTCCATCTGTATTAGGAACTACTTTCCTCTGTGGTTCTTAAACTTTGGTGTAATATCATTTTTATTTTCCTTGTTGAACGTTAAACTTATGTGAAAATTATGAGACAAAATGTTCCAAAAGCATAGTTTGCCCCCATGGTGACCCTTAAACAGGGTCATCTAAGAGCTAAGATCGCGATCTCTCCGTATAGTCCAGTCAAAATATGAAGAGTTTGTTTGCAAAAACCGATAAGTCCATATTTGTCAAATGGAGATATTTGCGATTCAAGGTCAAGAAAAATAAAGAGAATTATAAGAAACATTTTACTTCTTTTGACCATAACTTCAAAAATGTACCTTTATATGTATTGACCAATATATCATTTAAAAGGTATTATTTTGTTTTTTATGACAGAGACCGTACTTCAAAATCTTCAAAAATGGACTTATCGGTTTTTGCACACAAACTCTTCATATGGGAAAAAAAAGGTATCAACCCAAAACAAATTGCAACAGAAACCATTCTACTGGCATTTAACCTGGAAGAGCTATCAAAACAACACATTAAAAGTTCCCAAAAATTCGAGTGATGGTTCAATGCCTAATTTGCATAAACTCAAAATGACCGCCATGTAACCTATTTATGCTTATATCTTGGGACATAAAACCCATAGAATGTCAGTTCTTGTGTCTAAACCTATGTTTTTAGGTCAAGGAACACAATTATGACATCAGTAGTACCTTGAAAGTATTCCGTTGTACATAATTTGCATAAATTTGCATATAAATGCATCCAAAATGGCCACCACAATGGACTGTTAATATCTCCGTACATAAAACCTGTAGAAGGTAAATTCTGGTGTCTATACCTATGTTTTTCAGGTCAAGGAAGACAATTATGATAGCAGTTGTAACTTAAAAGCATTCCTTCATACATAATTTGTATGCATATGATTATATGCGAAATGGTCGCCTTATGGCTTGTGCATGTCCATTTCTCCGATTATCACATCATCCAAAAGTGGGTCGATTTATGTGTCTTATAAGTTACTGAAAATCTGCATAAATATAAACATAGTTATTCAGATCAATATTAAGAATACACTTATGCTTTTAGGATATACATATATACATACAACCTGCAAAATGTTGGTTGTGATGTCTGTATCTATTATTTAAAGGGAAAATAACATTTACATTTCACAACCTTAATGAACATCCTTATACCTTGTTACATGAATATGCATAACTTGCAAGTAGGCCTACTTTACCACCCATGATTTCCTCAAACAAAGCCTCCGAACATTAATCAATGTAAACAGCATTGAACAGAACCGATTTTCATTTAAATTTGACTTCAAACTAGCTTCCAAGTGTGCTCAATAGGTACAGAAAAATTGAAATCTTTGAATACCTGTTCAATGCATATTTGTAACTACGTTACTGTACTTTATTTGCAAGAGTGGGGGTACATCAAGTCATATGAGCATGTTTATCGGTGAGTTGATATCACATGAGTTTGGTATACATTGTAGTAGATATTTTTGTCATATTTTGGTGCCCTGTCACTCAGTGACTTTCTCAACAAGAGACCCATGGGTTCAGAGCTCACCTGAGTATTTCAAGTTCACCTTCCATGCAGTCTTGTAGACTATTTCCTATGGAAAACACATCAAAGTTGAAAGCATTTGGAGACATCCAGGGCCCAGGGAGACATGACATCCATATATTTTTATTTTATGACTTTGGCAAAAAAAAAACTGCTTCCAAAAAGAAGATCAAAACTTAAAACTGGTCCTCAATAGATTATTCCTGGCCGCGGCAAAAAAAAAGGGGGACCCCGGAATCTGTCATGAAATAATTAACATGCTTGAAGAAGATGAAAGATGGAAGATGAAACTTTTGAAGACAATGAAAGTGTGAAAATTGGTCCCTAATTTAGTACAGGCCCAAATGGGATCGCCCCTGGATCTGCCATAAACAATCTTCCAAGAACATTAACTGGTGTATTTACTCAAAGCACTTCTGGTTGTATAGAGTCAGATACTCTAACTCTCCTTCATTCAGTGGGTGATGGACCACCTTGAGGCCGTTTTCACAAAATTTCCCGCTGTCCCTTTGGATTCATATAGCCAATGAGCTTGACATTTGACAAATGAGGCCCATGAGCTTGACATTAGATAAATGAGGCCCATGAGTTTGACATTAGGCAAACAAAACCCACGAGTCCGACACCACACAAGCAAGGTTCACAAGTTTGACACACATTGAAGCAAAGAAAAAAAACGACCTTTTTTTTTTCAATGCTGACCTCATTGACTCGTGGGAAAACCCCATATGTTTAAAACAGGAGAACAGATCCAGGGGTGAGCCCCTTTGGACCCGTCCAAATTAGGGACCAATTTTCACACCTTCATTATCTTCACACATACCCAAAGAAAAATGATATTTTTTTCTCTGCACTGTTGACAGTACTTTCAAGTGTTTCATGGCAGATTCAGGGGTACCCCCTTTTGGCCGCTTCCAGGAATAATTTACTGAGGACCAGTTTTAAGTTTTTATCTTCTTTTTGGAAGCGCGCATGATCAGAGTTTTTATACAACTTTGGCAGGATTTTCGCCAGTGTCATAGAATAAAGATATATGGATGCCATGTCTCCCTGGGCCCTGGAGGTCACCAAAGGCTTCCAACTTTGGTATGTTCTCCCTAGGAAATAGTCTACAAGACTGCATGGAAGGTGAACTTGAGATATTCAGGTGAGCTCTGAACCCATGGGTCTCTTGTTGAGAAAGTCACTGAGTGAAAATGCACCAAAATATGACAAAAACAATTTCCACACCAGACTCATATAACTGTTGTGTTTCAGCTCATAGATAAAAACATGCTCGTAATAAATTATGATGTATCTTCCCTCTGCCCCCCCCCCCCAAAAAAAAAGGATTTCAACATACATGTAGATACACGTACAAGCATGCATTAAATATAAGGGCAAATTCTCACATTGTATGTAATTATGAGATGTTTTAAACAATTCAAAGATTTCATTTTTTGTACCTATTGAACACACTAATTGGAAGCTAATAAGCCAGTTCGGAGTTCCACTCTGCGCATGAGCAGAAAAAGGTCATTCGGACCAACAGGCACGTTGGTTTTTTAAAGTCACTGGGATAAGCGTCTGTGATGTATTCCTATTTCACAAAAGTTAAAAGCTGAATCCTCACCTCAACCAATACCATAATATCATCGATTTAATCCTCAACAAGCAACAACAGCAGACGACGATACAAAATGAACCACAAGTAACAAATTCTTCGCTGTATTCCTCGGCCATACCACATGCGCAGAACTTGGCAGGAGCCAGATCGCAAAGATATCGCATAGAGGACACTGCAAATATCGCCTACACAATGATCCCGAGCGGACTCTCGTCAAACTTGTTCGATTCATCCGAGTCAGCTGCTAATTTGCGCCACTGGCGTCGACCTCAATCCTGTAACGAGTAGAAACGACGTCATGCATGTGGGAGGAGCACGGAGAGAGTGTAGGACGGGAAATTCGATTGCATGAGGGAACTTCTGCATTCTTAGAATCGAAATTCAGTGATCTTGTGCACAGTTATTGTAAAATTTGCTCAACTTTCGATTAAAAGTAATACCAATTATTCGGGAAGAATGTGAATGGGTATGAGCATGGTTGCACCAACTTGATACGTGTGCACCTTTACCGAATGTGAAGCTCCTTACTAAAGTTTATGGAGGTTACCACTAAGGGGGAAGCGGTTAGGCGTTTTCGTATGTTTTGAATATGTTTTCAATCTGGTTACACAATTAAGTAAGAAGAAAGAATATTTAGGAACACTGTGGCTCATACAAGGCGTTATCGTTACGTATTTATCACAACTTAATCCGAGGTGCGCGCCTTCACTGTGCACTATCTCTTGAGATGGAACGAAGGAGAGAGCATAGGCTTGGATGTCACCCTTCAACACGAGAAAGTTTTCCATTCAGAATTCAGATGATTGTCGATCTGATACATACTGGTGGAATATTTGAAATTTATTCTCAAATAAAATTATACCTAAAATGTCCAAAAACAGCAAGGTAAGATATTAAGCTTTTAAATCAGAGGGAGGACACCAGCTATACGACTCGCGCTAATTCGTAGGTGCAGATCGCGCAGTGGGCATCACTATGGTCTATTTAAGAAACACATCCATATTGGCTTCCAATAGCCAAACATGCGTAGTCAAAGGTGACATACCTGACAGGAAGAGGCTAAGTTGACGGCTGTTGACAGGAATTTATCAGGAAAGTAGGGGGATGTCAGACTGAGGGTCGAAAGTCTTGGCATATGACAAACCCATCTGGCCAAGTCTATTCCCATCGAGGAGTGATGTTGAAAATTGTTGTCGAAGCTATCAAAAGACAAATTCAGGTATTGAATCTGTAGCAAAAAAAAAAGACAACAACAGCATCATAAAAACAAAAACGAAAGAGTCAAGTCATAAGGAATACACAAATTAAATTACATGAATTAGGTGAGAGGGCACGAATGGACAATGGTATACAATACTGATGTTTATAGGCCTAGTGATGTTTATTTGACATTGCATAAATAATAATACTTGTCTTGCTAAAGTGCTATCTGGTGACATGTGAACACATTAACATTTGAGTATATGAATATAAGAACGACCCAAGTCCATGGAAGATCATTTCGAGTAAACTAAAAAAAAACTTCATATCTTGTTTATTTGTCCAATAATATTCTATTTAACTGTGATGGGAAAGCAACATTGTATATACAAATTAGAACATATATTATTATGACAATTAACATTTACATTTATAGTGGAGAGGCCATTTTGTGTGGTGGACTTGGGTCGTTCTTTGATTCATATGGACTTGGGTCGTTCTTTGATTCATATACATGATATTCTGCTATCGAGATGGGAGAAGGATGAGAGAGGGCGTTATTATATGAATGTAAGAATGACCCAAGTCCTTCATTCTTACATTAATATAAGATTTAACTCATTCATTTCAGGCACTTCCGGGGGTAATTAGGATTTATCATTTATACACAAGATGAGTCCATGCATAAGCTACAATTTCCCATGCCAAACTGAATTTGGCCAAAAATTGGACTTGGGTCGTTTTTATATTCATATACTCATTTACATGTCGATAAAGGATGTGACCAAAGCGACATATATTCCAGGAAATTAATTCCAATTTTTGCGAAATTGAAATTAATTCTCAGCCGTCAATGTTAGGGTGAAGGCCTAAATATAAAAATTTATTCACTCTCTCTCTCTCTCTCTTTCTCTCTCTTTCTTCTTTTTCTCTTCCAAATTGAACTTTAAACTTTTCTGTCGATTTGGATATACTTTCGAGACCGCAATTTTCATTACACAAAATAAAATGTCCGTAATTTATCTAGCTTTCAATTCTAAATTATTTGCGTTCATCTCCTCAATTTTGTTTTATCTTCCTCTGGATTTGGAAAAAAAGTGTTTAAAGTTGATAGACCATTGAATTTATGCGGATAAAATGGGTTAAAGATTTAAACATTTAGCGAGAGGGAGTATCTGCAGATATGTCTCTTTGTTACATGATTGGCAATATTGGCAACGGACAACAACTGGCAATACTATACGAGACAGTGTTAGGGCAAAAATAAAGGCCTGTTTACAAACTAGTCCTTTTCTAACAATCTAATAAATTGCGAGTTAAATGATTATCTTTTTTTCGGCAAAACATCCAACCTACGGACACACTAAGCTTATGCCTTTTCATCCGCAGCTCCTCAATTTTCATTACAGTCTTTAATGAACCAGGTGCTTTTCTACTGTCATATTATGGCATACTAATGGCTGATCACTAAAACTGGAACAGTAATCTAATCGATTTTAATTAACTTGTTTAAAGAAGTACAGAGGTTATTTACAAAGAAAATAAGTTATTCTCCATTACAATGTCATATTTTTCAAGTGTATTATTACCAAACTAAGATTACAGAAACTTGCCTGCGGAGGCTCAGCCACGATCAACATTTACAGATCATTGGCAAGGCAATGGAGAATATTATGATTTATTTATGGTTGCAATTAATGTGCTAACACTGATTATTTTGCCTGACTGCCTGAAGTTTTAAAGCTTTTAGTATCTAATGCATACAAAGAAACGCATAGATGAACAACTCGACAAAATTGATGTGCCATATACCCAAAATCAGACTACTTTAAATATTGATGACGAACATCCGGGTTTCATACGTTTAAACGTACTGTAAGATTAAGAATAAGTTTCTTTCACAATATCCTGGTGACAGTGTGGATTAAAAGATGATTTGGAATTAGTGATCTTGATTTAGACTTTCCTACATGGTTGTTGAACAGGTCCACATGGTCTCGTCTCAAATATCTTGCTTTTCATATTTTCCTATCTCTTGCAGCTGTAGGCATGCCCATATTATTTCAATGTTGTCCCTATATAACGGTCTTCATGTTGTTTTCTCCCTTCCATTAATTTTTTGTGTGTAGGCCTATGTGTGTGTGTATGCTCGTTCAGATGTATTTGCGTGCGGTATATGTATCGATGTTCGTGTGAGTAGGTGTGTTCCGCCTATTTTGTTTTTTGTTAGTGTTTTTTTTTTCTGGGAATCAACCTCCACAATCATTTGCTTTTCTATTGATTCCCTCTCACATTATTTTGAATTTCCGATTTGAATGATTTTTATTTCTGTATCATGACATATCATTTAAAGTTCAGCGCACTGAATATGCGAAATATGTTGCTCTTCATCCTAAGAAAAAAAAAATGTTCAACTTTGCACCGATGTCACACGGGTTCGGGGATGTGGGGGAAACCTTTTGCCTTTCAGATCAGTATCACAAAGTGTGCAATTTTAAAGTTGCGCCCAGTTTGACATTTCGAAACATGAAAAAGTAGCATTGTTTTCTGCCTTTTTAACTGTTCCTTACGTACAGGTTACAAAGGTAATTTGTGTTTAAAACTTTAGTAAATGAATGAATAAAGGAATAAGGTCTTACCTGGCAGTTCGAAGAGTTTGCACCGACGATATTGTAGAAGTCGGAGTGTAACTGAGTGATAAGTACATCTACTTTGCACAGTACACGGCTCAAATACATGCCTTCTGCCAAATCAAGTGACGCCGTCCTTCCGAAGTTCACGTTGCTAATGTGCAACGATCGCTGATAGGAAAGAACAGGGATTGATGCTATTAAAAGGAAATGATTAGGAAAAGAGTGCAGGAATAAGTGCAGTAATTTTAGAGGAGAATATCATGTTGGAATAAGCACGGGGCATGTCCCCAGTATGTTCACAATGTGTTCACGTAATGGGCTATTTGAAAACGCTCGAATTTAGCAGTATGAAGATGATTTCGCATTGTTGTCTTGTTTTCATAGCATGTTCTAATAGTTCTGTTTCACGCTGTGAATTGATTATTTTTATTATGTGATCGCAATGTTAAGCCGCTGGAACCTAACAATATTAAAGGACAAGTTCACCTTCATAAACATAAGGATTGAGAAAATGCAACAATATTAGTAGAACACATCAGTGAAAGTTTGAGGAAAATTGGACAATCGATGCAAAAGTTATGAATTTTTTAAATTTTTGTGTTGGAACCGCTGGATGAGGAGACTACGACAGCTTGTGAGTCATATGCGTACAACAGTATAAAGAAAATGTAAAAGAAAATTCAACATGGTTTCACTTTTTTCGCATAATAAAAGAGCACTTGACTTGCCTCTTTCTAAAGGCAGGGGGAATAATATTACCCATAACATGTGTCGGTAAGGAGTCAGGGGAATGTGTACTTTTTTTTTCAAAAGATGAAATTTTGTGAAATTCTCTTTATATTTTCCTTATATTGTTGTACGCATGTGACATCTAAGTTATTCATACAGAGCAGTAGTCTTCTCATCCAGCGGGTTCTGCACAAAAACCTCAAAAATTCATAACTTTTGAACGGATTGTCTGATTTTCCTCAAACTTTCAATGATGTGTTCTACTAATATTGCTACATTCTCTCAATCCTTATGTTTATGAAGGTGAACTTGTCCTTTAACGTATTTCAAACTGCGTTCACAATGTTTTCACAATATGTTTCACACTTAGTTCACACTGTAGTACATTGTAGTCTTTGTAGCAGGGTACTTGGGACAAAGAAGTGAGAAGTACCGGACTTGACTAATATACGCAATATACACAACACCCTGAACATCTTGCTGAGATGCACATCATCCCCATTAGGCCCTATCCTAATTCAATGTTTATTACACCAGCAGCAGCAGCTTGGTCGATGTCACTTTTTCAAATCTGTCAGATTTTACTCGAGCATAAAACATAGTTGCACGTCTATCCCAGCCAAACTGTTGTTTGTCTTATAGAAAAAAAAATGAGTACAAAAGGTTCATTTAACGGAAAACGGTAAACATAAAATGTAAGTAAAGTTTGCTGTTAACAAGTATTGGCTTACTTCGTTTCATCGGGTGATCGCGTTCGGGTCGGGTGGTCGCGATACACGACCTTTCGTAGATTATATGCCCTAATATACGAAGGGTCGGGTGGAGCATTTGAGCATTAGACCCCTATTATTTACGAAGTATCGGGTACAGCTTACCCGAATCTTCGAGAAAAGGCCAATGCAAATTTACGAACGTTCGCGTGTTTTATCTCCGAATACGCGATTGTGTTCCTATGTTTTTACTCTGAAAAAATTATCACAAGCGTTTGTATACAAGGCTAGCAGCACGTAATGCTCGCCGTGCATAACTATGGCAAAGCGATACGCTCGCTTGCGATAAAGTGATAATGCAGGTTTCAATGGACGGCCATTCATATTGTACAGTACGAGCGGCGAAAATTTTAGTTGTCTCGATGACTCGTGGATTACATACAACGATCTGGGGCCTGTCTTATAAAGACTTGTGATAGGAATCAATCGCAAGTTTTATGTGAGCTTCAATGCAAGTTGCGATTGATTTGGGGACTTGTGATTGATTCGAAGGCTTTAGGAAAAAAACATATACATTGGGATATGTAGGTGATATACTGTTTGGTGAATATAATGATGATGCAGGAAACCATAGTATAATGAATATATTTATGTGTTGAATAATCCTTGTATAAAAGTGATATATATTGATAGTTTAGTTGTAAATGTGGATCGGGTTAATGTATTATGGTGTTATGGTACATATACCAGGGCTCAACATTCACGGTGGCCCGGGGCCACCAAAAAAGCACGTCGGGCCACCAAAATTTGAGAAATGAAGATTTTGGTGTCCCAATCGGGCCATCAAAAAAAAAAAGTCGGATATGTTTGCCTTTTACTTTTGGAAATGGACAGCGGTAACAATCGGCTCCGTAAGATGCCAAAATAAATGTCAGATGCTTGCTTTTAATTTTGGAAATGAATAACGGTAATATTCCACTCCGTTATGATACTAAAATAAATGTCGGATGTTTGCTTATACTTTTGGAAATGAATAACGGTAAGATTCAGCTCCGGAGGATGCTAAAATTAATGTTAAATATTTGATTTTGCGTTTGGAAATGAACAAAGATAGCTTTCGGCTCTGGAAGATGCTCAAATGAATGTCGAATGTTTGCTTCGACGTTTTATTCGGAAGTAAATGGCGGTAATATTCTTCTCCATACGATGCTAAAATAAATGTCGGATATTTGCTATTACATTTCGAAATGAATAAAAGTAACATTCAGCGGTGTTTGATGGTAAAATAAATGTCTGATGTCTGCCTTGACGTTCAAAAATGAAAAACAGTAACATTCGGTTTTGTAAGATGCTAAAATAATCGTCAGATGATTCATTTCACTTTCGGAAGTGGACAGCAGTAACATTCGGCTCCGTACGATAATGAAACAAATGTCGGATGTTTGCTCTTAAATTTGGAAATGAATAACGGTAATATTCAGCTCCGTATGATGCTAAAATGAAATTTCATTTGTTTGCTTTTACATTTTTTTAAAATGATTAACGGTAACTTTCGGCTCTTTACAATGTCAAAACAAAATGTCAAATGTTTACCGATATCTGCAATGCTCCCACTTTATCATTTCAAATGTAAGTTTTGACCACTTAATATAGGCTTCAACTTTTACAATCTATAAGCCTATTTGCTAAATCTTAGAACTCAGAATAACGGTAAGATGATTGATTTTTTTATTCATTTATTTCAGACATGCCATGGGTACCTGTATCACTTCAGTAATACCTAATATTTCTTTTTCTATATGTTTAGTAGGACCGATTTAGTTTTTCTTGATTTTTTTTTTCAGGCCACCAGAATTTACTTTCGAGCCACCAAAAAATAAAAATTCAATCGATCGGGCCGCCAAAAAATAAAAGTTAGTGTGGAGCGAGCCCTGCATATGCTATATATATATATATTATATATATATTGTATATGTTAGTATGAGTTAGTTTCATTTGTATTCTGTGACATATCTGTGGTGTACCTGCTATGTAATTAATGTTTATTTTGCTGTGATATCCAATGTACAAAGAATTTCCAGAGTGGACAATAAATGAATGAATGAATGAATCAATCAATCAATCAATCAATCAATCAACCAATCAATCAAATAAACAAGAATGGAGTTAGCGCGTTTTGCAATAAAACTCTTCATGGTAACGCTTATAGATTTGCTGTTTTGATCGGAAGTTTAGATATTCATATTCTCCATCCTGTAATGCTTTTGTTTTATTTAGCCATAAAATTATGTTTCTGAGGATATTTTATACTCTTTTTAATATTTGTTATTGCCATTTTTGTGCTATTTTGTGGCCTGTTTGATGTCTTTTGCTTTGATTTATTCACTGGTTTCGCCGTCCCTGATTCACCCGATACTTCGTCACTTGAATGACATTTTTTTACGTATAGTCGCGTTAAACGATCAGCCTTCTGTCAAGGATTATCTGTATTAAATTTTGAATATTTTACCCCTCCTTACCCGACCCTTCGTATATTAGGGCACCTAATCTCCGAAATGTCGGGTAACGCGACCACCCGACGCGAACGCGAACACCCGAAGGAACGAAGTAAGCCACAAGGATTACATACGGATGACAGCTTCTAGTCAACTTACTACACGTTACTTCCGCATAAAACCCTCTAAAAGTAGGAAAATCTATAAAATTTATTAGATAATTTGTCACGTTCAGGAAAATACAAAGCAAAACAAAACACACGCATTCGGCTTAATATGATATAGTACAATATAATATAATATAGTATAATATAATATAATATAACATAATATAAAATAGCATACATACTTATGATACAGGCCGGCAGTGCATGACAAAAGTTATAGTGCACGCAAAATATAACGATTGCAAACGATAACCCACTATCGATTTGATATCGGTCTTTGCTCCCTCATTTTAATCATCGAGTACTGAATCCCGCACCTTATCGACGCGATTGCGCCACAACCGCGATATGCTTTGCTCGATATTATCGTTATTCTCAATTCTCGCTGGCTATGCCAGCAACTTATCTGTATGGGACTAGACTTTCAGCGGTAGATTTAAACATGGAAGCTGAACTGAACAGGTTCGCTACTTTTACAGAGACTGATCTATATAAACAGTATCTTAGACAATAAGGACACAAAGGATGCCATCAAATACGCCCTACGAATTTTGGACTCCTACTGTTCTGAAAAAGGAATCAATCCGACGGATATTGAGCAAGTCAACCCAAGATTTGTGCCGCTTTCTCCGTACATTCATAGTTATGTTGTTTTGTTGTGGCTGTATGAATTATCTCACGTATCTCTATTTGCCTACAGTGACATGGATTGTAAAGCAAGACCTTAGGGTTACAATCAATATGTTATTTTTCCCCAGCATCTACGTGACTCCCCATGTATCGTCAAATAATTGTTCACAATAATGATATGATAATAACAATATTAATAATGATATAAATAATAATGATAATGATAATTACCTTAGGTGGAACATTAAGGGGAATCTTTTGTCTTCTCTCTTTGTTCGAGAGAGCGAATGATTCCCCTTATTTCAGTCTCGATTCCCCTTAACGTCAACTCTCTATCGTGACGGAATAAACATCATTGTTTGAGTCCCCCCTTTAAAAATAGTCACATATAGATGTATGATGATAATGATAGTAACAATAATAACAATAATAATAAAAATAACAAAAATATATCCTGCATATACAATAAAGATGTGACCAAAAGTAAACTGAGAGTTCATTTTGCGTGTTTTTCCTCTTTCCTTATGTTTGAAGAGGCAATAAAAGTATAGATCATCCTTCAAAAGAGAAGAGGATAAATTCATGAAATAACTTGACAAAGAGAATCAGGAAAACATGGAAGAGATAGCTAGAAAAAGAGAGGGAGAGAGAAGTGCAATAAAGATAAGAGCAAAACTGAGAACGAAAACAAGCCCTAGAACATATCAAGAGAAAGAATAAAAAAAAGAGGAAATAGCACAAAAAAGGGAAGGGAAGAAACAAATAAAAGAAAAATATGCAAAGGGGAGAAAAATGAAAAGCCATAGAAAAGGGCTTGGGTCCGAAACTAAACAATTGACACAGTGGCTTAGAATTCTCTTCTTTAAATGAATATGGCAAATTTACATATTGGATAGAAAGGGTTTATAATCAGCTGGTTGTACGTATAAGTGACAGTTGATTCATTATTCGGTTGATGGAGAATTTCCCCGCGTGGATATTTTAAATTTTTGCTAATTGAAAAAAAAAATGCGTTTAAATATAATGTTGCTTCAGATGCTGGCAAATTTGGACAATTTTAAGAATGGGATTGAACATTATATTTATTTTTTTGGGGGGAAG